>NC_090270.1:285480574-286080574 GCF_040414725.1 Anabrus simplex | reverse complement strand
GCAATGTACAGACAAAACTCTTATTTTATACACACAGATGGCACACATAAACTCTATGCAAGTTCAGAATGTCTACAGAAAGACATCAATGACAGGTTTAAGATCACGAAGGGTAACAACTTATGCAGCAACTGTCTCAGTTCATCACATAAACAGAAATCATCATTCATCCAAGACAAGTTGTAAACAATGCAACAAGCGGCATCACACCTTGTTAATGATGATATAAGAAATTCCCGAAACCCACAAATAACTAATAAGTCATCAGAAATGCAAGCACAACAAGAAACAACCCACTAATAATCTAGCTACCACTCCCTGAAACTTCAACTCAGGGTTCAAGTGTTATAAGTACAGCTCTTGTCAATATCAAGGACTCCAGTCGAGGATTTCATACAGTTCAAGCCACAAGTTAATGCTTTTAAATGTTCTAATATGGATTTAGTACCAATCCTTTTCCGAGGCCAGAATTTCGATCTCCCCAGTCAACACACTGAAACTAACAGATTCCAACAATGCTTGCAATGTTTTTCAAGTAAGGTAGTTCATATTTAACTTCGCAGAGAGATTGTTTGCAAGAAGTGTTAAACTACATCATAAAGTATGTGTATATTTGTTCTCCTATTTTTTCTCAACAGTTCAAAAGGAACTTCCATTTTAAATATGGGCAGCAACAATGAACATTGATTCTGTATGAGATGTTATGGCAGACTTGTCAGAGATCAATTTGTGTAAATAATGTATTTATATTTATATCTTTTGCGTTTCTCAAAAATATCCTTAAAAAGGCATTTGGTTCTTCCATTTTTTTCCATTTCTGAATTTTGAGTTTTGTAATCTACCACATGATTTTATGGCTGATGAAGTCTCAAACAGAGACGAAACATGTCCCTAAATATATTTAATATGTTTTTTAATTAAATAGTTCACTTGCAAAGTGATGTGTATTGAATGGGTGGACCAAAACCTAACATTGTTTCTTAGTTTTAACTGTATCAATATGGATCTATATGATGAAGTTCATAAATTGTACTGATTCAACATCGCCGAGCCAAAACCAGTACACAAAAAGAAATGAAATTTTGGGGATACATTTACATTACAATTGTAGGTGCTCACTATGGTAGGATTTTTTAATATTCCATTGCTAAGGGGGTGAAAAAAAGGGGGGTTGAATATTTAAAATGAGTATATCTATATCTAAAAAACTTAACAGTTTAAAGATGTGAAAATTGGTATTTGGAATTGCCTTTAAAAATAAGGAAACATACTTTTTGTTTTTGGAAAATCCAGTTAAGGGAGGTGAAAAAAGTTAAAAATGGGTTGAATAGCTTTTATGAGGATACTTATAACTCAAAAACTGAATATGTTACAGACATGAAAATTGGTATTTGGTATCTCCTTTAAAAATAAATGAACACATATTTCTTGTTTTTGGAAAATCCAATTAATGCGGGGTGAACAGAAGTGACAAAGGGGGTGAATTTAAAAAAGACTATATCTACAGTTCTCAGAAACTTCTCAAATTACAGATGTGAAAATTGGTATTTTTAATTTAAAAAAAAAAACAGAAAATGTATCTTTTTTGTTTGCAGAAAAAACATGTACAAGGGACTGAAAAGGGAACTGAATTCTTTTTATTAGGATACTGATATCTCTAAAACTGAAAATGTTCCAGACGTGAAAATTGGTATTAAGAGTCTCCTTTAGAACTAAAGAAATACCTTTTTTCTTTGGAAAATCCAACTAAGGAGGGTGAAAAAACTGAAAAATTAGTTGAATTCTTTGTATGAGGATACTTTCATTTCAAAAACTAAAGACGTTGCAGATGTGAAATCTGGTATTTGGAGTCTCCTTTAAAACTAAAAAATACATTTTTCTTTGGAAAATCCACTTAAGGAGGGTGAAGGAATTGAAAGATTAATTGAATTCTTTGTACTAGGATACCTATACTTCAAAAACTAAATATGTTGCAGGTGTGCAGACTGGAAAGAAATAGTTAGAAATGGCTGTGGAAGTAAGGAGAAATTGAAGGGACTTACTAGGAAATTGAATCTAACAAAGAAGGCACCTAATGATAACATGATGGCAAGCATAATTGGCAGTCACACAAATTTTAGTGGAAAATGGAAGGGTATGTATAGGTATTTTAAGGCAGAAACAGGTTCCAAGAAGGACATTCCAGGAATACTTAATGAACAAGAGGAGTGTGTATGTGAGGATCTTCAAAACGCAGAAGTATTCAGTCAGCAGTATGTAAAGATTGTTGGTTACAAGGATAATGTCCAGATAGACGAGGAGACTAATGCTAAAGAAGTATTAAAATTTACATATGATAACAATGACGTTTACAATAAGATACAAAAGTTGAAAACTAGAAAAGTGGCTGGAATTGATAAGATTTCTAGGAATATACTAAAGACAATGGGTTGGGATATAGTACCATATCTGAATTACTTATTTGATTATTGTTTGGTCAATGGAGCTATACCAAATGAATGGAGAGTTGCTATAGTAGCCCCTGTGTATAAAGGAAAGGGTGATAGACATAAAAGTGAAAATTACAGGCCAGTAAGTTTGACATGGGTTTTATGTAAGCTTTGGGAAGGCATTCATTCTGATTATATTAGGCATGTTTGAGAAATTAATAACTGGTTCGATAAAAGGCAGTTCGGTTTTAGGAAAGGTTATTCCAGTGAAGCTCAACTTGTAGGATTCCAGCAAGATATTGCGGATATTGGACTGTACTGCGAGTGGCCTGTCTAAGGCATGTGATAGGTTGGATCATGGAAGACTACCAGCAAAAGTGAGTGCAATTGGATTAGACAAAAGAGTGACTAAATGGGTTGCAGAGTTACCTTCAGCAAGTGCTCAGAACTCTGTTTACTGCCTTGCAAGAGATATTTTAGAAAATAGATCTCAGAGAATTAGAGTAGGCGAAGCTTTATCTGACCATGTAATAATTAAGAGGGGAATACCTCAAGGCAGTATTATTGAACCTTTATGTTTTTTTTTTTGGTTTTTTGCTAGTTGCTTTATGTTGCACCGACACAGATAGGTCTTATGGCGATGATGGGATAGGAAAGGCCTAGGAGATGGAAGGAACCGGCCGTGGCCTGAATTAAGGTACAGCCCCAGCATTGCCTGGTGTGAAAATGGGAAACCACGAAAACCATTTTCTGGGCTGCCGCAGTGGGATTCGCACCCACTATCTCCCGGATGCAAGCTCACAGCCACGTGGCCCTGACCCACGGCTAACTCGCCGGACCTTTATGTTTTCTTATATATATAAATGATATGAGTAAACAATTGGAATCAGAGGTAAGGCTTTTTGCGGATGATGTTATTCTGTATAGAGTAATAAATAAGTTACAAGATTGTGAGCAACTGCAATGTGACCTTGATAATGTTGTGAGACGGACAGCAGGCAATGGTATGTTGATAAACAGGTTTAAAAGTCAAGTTGTGAGTCTCACAAATAGGAAAAGTCCCGTCAGTTTTAATTACTGCGTTGATGGGGTGAAAGTTCCTTTTGGGGATCATTGTAAGTAAAGTATCTAGGTGTTAATATAAGGACAGATCTTCATTGAGGTAATCACATAAATGGGATTGTAAATAATGGGTACAGATCTCTGCACGTGGTTATGAGGGTGTTTAGGAGTTGCAGTAAGGATGTAAAGAAGAGGGCATATAAATCTCTGGTAAGACCCCAACTAGAGTATGGTTCCAGTGTATGGGACCCTCAGCAGGATTACCTGATTCAAGAAGTGGAAAAAATCAAAAGAAAAGCAGCTCGATTTGTTGTGAGTGATTTCCGACAAAAGAGTAGCGTCTCAAATATGTTGCAAAGTTTGGGCTGGGAAGAATTGGAAGAAAGAAGACAAGCTGCTTGACTAAGTGGTATGTTCCGAGCTGTCATGGAGAGATGGCGTGGAATGACATTAGTAGACAAATAAGTTTGAGTGGCGTCTTTAAAAGTAGGAAAGATCACAATATGAAGATAAAGTTGTAATTCAAGAGGACAAATTGGGCAAATATTTGTTTATAAGAAGGGGAGTTAGGGATTGGAATAACTTACCAAGGGAGATGTTCAATAAATTTCCAATTTCTTTGCAATCATTTAAGAAAAGGCTAGGAAAACAACAGATAGGGAATCTGCCACCTGGGCGACTGCCCTAAATGCAGATCGGTATTGATGGATTGATGTGAAAATTGGTATTTGGAATCTCTTTTAAAAATAAAGAAACCTGAAAGTTTTGGGGTGGAAATTCAGCTTGGTGAGGGGGTGAAAAAGGAGGATACATATATGTCAAAAACTGAAGATGTTTCAGTCATGATAATTGGTATTTGCTAGCTCCTTTATAAATAAAGAAACATGGTTTTTTTCCTTGGAAAATTCACTCACGGGGAAGGATTAAAGGTTGTGAAAAAATGTTTTTTTAAATTTTTATGGGGATACATATATCTCAAAAACTGAAGGTTACAGACGTGAAAATTGGTATTTGGAATCTTCTTTAAAGATAAAGAAACACACAATTTTTTGTTGGGGGAAAGTGGGGGGTGGGGGGAATAATCAATGTAATGTTGGGAGTGGGGCTGAAAAAGGAGTTGAATTCTTTTTATGAGGATACTTATATTTCAAAAGCTGAAGATCTGAAGATGTTACAGAAGTAAAAATTGGTATTTGAATCTCCATTAAAAATAAACACGCATTTTTTCGGGGGTAGGGGTGAAATCAACTCGGGGGGGGGGGGGGGGGAGCTGGAAAGGAGTTGCATTCTTTTTATGGGGATACTTATATCTCAAAAACTGAAGATGTTACAGACGTAAAAGTTGGTATTTAGAATCTCCTTTAAAGATAAAGAAACACACACTTTTTGGGGGGGAATCCACTTAACAGGCGGAGGGGTGGGGGCTGAAAAGAAGTTGAATTGAATTATTTATATGTGGATATTTATATCTATAAACTGAAGATGTTACAGGCGTGAAAACTGGTATCTGGAATCTCCTTTAAAAATAAAGAATTTACCTTTATTTTCAAAGCACTTGGAAATTTATTGAACATTTCCCTTGATAATTTTTTCCAATCTCTTACTCCTCCTGAATATCAACTGTATCTTCATATTCTGATCTTTATTACTTTTAAAAGCTCCACTCAAGCTTATTCATCTATTATAGTCATTCCACACAATCTCTCCACTGACAGCTCAAAACATACCACACAGTCGAGTATCTTGTCTCTTACTCCCAAGTCTTCCAAGCCCAAACTTTGCAACATTTCCGTAATGCTACTTTTTTGTTGGAAATCACCCAGTACAAATAGTGCTGCTTTCCTTTCGATTTTCTCCAGTTCTCATATCAAGTAGTCCTGGTGTTGGGTCCCATACACTGGAACCATACTCTAATTGGAGTCTTACCAGAGACTTGCATGCCCTCTCCTTTACATCCTTACTACAACCCCTAAACACTCTCATAACCATGTGCAGAGATCTATAACCTTTCTTAACACATTCCCACCCACAATCTGAGAGGGCTATTTAAATGGCTGGCCCAGCTATTCCAGTTGTTAGTGGCACAGCAAACAATGAATTATTTCCACAATAAATTCTAAACTGAACAAGATATGGAAACAAAATTTTGCACATACCTTAAATAAGTCCTCTAGAATCTCTGGAGTGTGTGGTAGCTAATGTCACACTTTCCTGGGTGAATGGGAACACTGCACTTTCCACAAGAATAGAGTGTTTCACTAATAATTTTATTTTTGAAGCACACTTTGCACCTTCTTGAGGGGAACTGTACTTTATTTGATGGTGAAACCTTCAAGAGAATATGCTATTTTCTCTCTCCATCTAACCTAAATGGTGGATCCTTGGCTGGTGCCCTTTATGGTGGCAAAATTGCAGGACGTGGACTTGGAGCTGTTGAAGTGGAGGGTGCTGAGATGTTGGAAAGAAGATACTGTACTTGTATATCAGGTTCACTTTTTTCCTAGAGCAAGTTCCTAACTACTGCCTGCATGAAATTCAGAAATGTTATTGTTTTTTGAGGATTTGAGTTCTGAAAGAGCCAAAATGCATTAAAACGTGAGCAGTACAGTAAATAAAAGAAAACCTTTTTTGGCCACTTTAGTGTTTTCCTCATGAAAGGATAGAGAGCCAAGTACTGGTCTGCAGTATCAACACCATGCATCTGTTGATTATAGTCAGTCACAGAATTTGGTTTCAGTTGTTTTTTCCAGATATGTTTGTTTTAACCATTTCTGCCGAGTGGATGATAGTTACCATAGTAATAGCATTTTTGTCCCTCCAAGATACAAGCAATACTTCCTTGTCCCTCCTGAAAGTCATTTCGCCCCATTTGAGAATTGCCTGTTGTTTCTTTAGATCTTTCGATACACCCCTATTTGACCGTATTGTTCCAATATGGCGGTGTTCTGTTTCCGTAATTGTTTCACGAGTGCAACACTATTGTAAAAATTATCCATATATACTGTATACCCTTGACCGAGATAATTTTCAAGCAACTGAGAAACTGTGCTTTGTAAATTCGCACCAGTTGTATCATATTTCATGAGTTTACAGATATACCCCGTGTTAGAATCACAAACCATCCTCACTAAAATCCCATATTTTACCACTGTTGTATATGCAGAATCTTAGGCGCCCTCTCCAGGCTAACATTCCCTTACCCAGAACGATTTTGTGCTTGGGAGTGTAAAGCTCTGTAAATCTGTCACACAATTTCTGTAAAATGGGTCTAATTTTATATAATCTGTCAGTGCTGTGCTCGTATTTGCTGCTGTCACTTAAGTGGAGAAATGATAGTATACTTTCAAAACAATTTTGTGACCTGGTTTTTGAGAAAATAGGAGTGGAGAAAATTAGATCTTCTGTCCAGTACATTCTGAGAGATGGTTTATTAATGATGCCAGTATTGTGCATCAAACTCAGGAATTGTCTCATTTCTGAAACCGTCACCAGACTTCAGGTTTGTGTAAGGGAGTGTTTGGAGAAAGGACGTGGCGCAGCACTGATTACCTGACTGGCATACAGATTTGTTTGCTCGCACAAGTAATCGAGAAATTCAGCCGTGAGAAATAGATCTACAAATGACATCTCATTAGAGTTTTCTGTTTCAATATTTAGACCTGGTTTGGCCATAAATGGGATATCAGGGGGGTGAAATAAAGGCGAACCTTCAGGTGCTGTATTTTCCATCACTTCTTCACTGTCATCACTGTCACTTTCACTTAGTTCAGGAATTAGTTCATTACCTGAGTCTTCACTGAATAGGATATCGGCAATTCTGTCAACACTTACATTGTCCCTAAATGCCATGGTTACACTTCAGAACATGACTATACACATGCTTGTTCAATCACAAAGCCAACTATGCAGCACTAGACTTCGTTCAGAAACGGAATTTTAAAAATGTATTGGAAGAGAAAATCTCTTAAGACCATGTGGTTTTTGGTAAGTAAAAGCAGGTAGAAGCATTCAGAAGGGTATTACCCACATCTCTGTCACATATATTTGTGATTAAAAAAAACCACAGATGCATGGGAATGGCTACAATTCAAGGTTGTGCTTATCCGGGCTAACTCAGATATGGGTGTGAATGTGTTAACAACCTTGTTAATACAATTTATATTACAACCTATTAACACCCATGAGGTGATACTGTATCACCCAAACAAGACAGTAATTAAAACTGAGAGCACTTTTCCTCTTGGTGAAACATACAACCTGACTTTTCATCCCATTTACCATCATATCAACATCTGCTGTCTATCTTGCAACATTGTATATGTTCCCCTGCAGTCGTTCACAATCCTGTAACTCATTTACTACTCTATAACATCATCTGTGAATAGCCTTGTCTGTGATTTCAGTTCTTTTCATTTATATATATCAGAAAACATAAAGGTCCAATAATACAGCCCTTTGGGACCATTCATTTAATCATTACAGGATCAGATAACACTTCACCTACTCTAATTCTCCGAGTTGTGTTTTCTAGAAATTTAGCCACCCCTTTGACCACTCTTTTGTCTTGTCCAATAACACTCATTTTCATCAGTAATCTCCCATTATCTACCTTATCAAAAGCCTTGCATAGGTCAAAAACGATCCAGTCCATTTGACCTTCTGAATCTAAATTATCTGCTATACCTTGCTGGAATCCTACGCGTTGAGCTTCCTAAACTTGAACTGCCTTCTATCAATCCAGTTACTAATTTCACAAATATGTTTAATATGTTCAGAAAGAATGCTTTCTCAGACCTTACAAACAACACATGTCAAGTTGACTGGCTTGTAATTGTCTGCTTTACATGTATCACGCTTTCCCTTTTAAACTGGGACCTATTGACACCTTTCATTCATCACTATAGCTCCTTCATGCAAACAGTCATCAGATAAGTATTTCAGACATGGTATTATATCCCAATTAGTATGTTTACCATCATGTTATGCTTAGCTGATTTTTTTGCTAAATTCAATTTCCTAAAACGTTCCTTCAATCTCTCTTTACTCCTGCAACCATTCCTAACTCTATTTCTTTGTAATCTGCACCTCCATCTTAATCTATTTCTCTGTTATAATATAATGGGTCCTTACCATTCCTCACCACTTTTAAAGGTACATACCTTTTTTCACACTCCTCAACAACTGCTTTAAACCCATCCCATAGGCTGTTAACATTTTAATTTTCCATTGGTCATAATTCCATTTTTAAAATTTCCCCATGCCTCTCTTATCAACCATATGGTATTGCCTAACAGTCCTATTTTTATGAGATTCCTTTCTATTACATTCATTTTTAACTATGACACAAGGACAGCTTCATGATCGCTTACACCGTATATCACTTTAGTTTCTCTATACAGGTCATCTGGTTTTATCAGCACCATGTCTAAATTGTTTTTCCCTCTAGTTGGTTCCATCACTTTCTGATTCAGCTGTACTTCCCGAATTAAGTCATTCGCCATTTGTTGGTCATGCTTTCTGTCATTCTGATGTGTTCCGTTTTACTTTAGGCCAAGAGTAAACCAAATCTCTCTGTGTATTTATGGGAGAGTTTTTAATTATTTTTGTCAGGTAAACACCAAATGTGTAAACAGAAAGCTTTTACTTGCCGATATCGAGTTGTTGAATGGACTTATCCCTGCCCTTCAAAAAAACAAATATCTCTATAGAGTTTACACCCACCATCTTAGGATCTGGAGGTTAACACTTTACCAATGATCCACTGAGGGAGCTAACGATACCCAGAAGAATACATGAGATGAAAGTGGACTGCTGAGACAGAGATGGCTGAAGGGTGCAAAAGACTTTGTTGAGAAGAGAGGAGAAGATAGTAACAGTATTGATAGAGAACTGATAGAATGATACAAAAGGATGGAGAGGCTTGGCCCATACTCCAAACAGACTTTGTCAGGGAAAGAGTATGTGAAAACTGTGATGATGATGAAAATTATTATTAACTGAAAAGTTATTGAAAGATATTCTGTGTTTCTTTGTAAACCTATTTTGGTCAGACTGAGTAATAAAATAAAAGGTCAGACCAGTTGAGGCATGATCTAAAAGTACCTTATGAATTTAGAGTGCAAATCTATTCCTAAAAGAGTTCAAATCAACACATTATAGACAAATATATTGCTAAATAATGAATAAAATGAGTGATTATAGACTCACCTCATATTCCACACGATACTGTCGAACTGTTCCACCAGAAAATCGTGGTACCTTCCAAGTAACAAGCAGCTCCCCAACAGCCTTTGGTTTTGTCTGCAACTTAACCACCTCTCCTGGAGCTGAACAGTAAAACAAACTTACAGTATTGTAGCATCTTATCATAGCAAAGACAAAATTTGCAGTAAAAGAAAAAAGAAAAAAAGAGAAAAGAAAGTTCAATTTTAAAAAAAGTAGAAATTGTGCAAAATAAATTTCAAACATACCTTACATACAAAACAACCCATAATTACTCTAAATTTGAAATTTGATTCTTATGGTAATTTAATGAAACAGCTTGGCTATAAGTCCTTGGTAAAAAAGAAAAAAGATTAGTAACAGCAGTTCTTCCATTTATCTATTATTTAACAATGTTATTGGTAGCTTGCTCTCTCTGTTCAACTTGTCAGTCTCAAATACCAAAATCCCAAATCCATCTACGTGCCCAAAATATATTACCCTCTACTGCTCAAGAGCAAGATCCCAGCAAAATAGTATCTCACCAGTGTTAAAGACAATGAAAATATTTAATAAATATAGCAAGGAGTACTATCTAGATATATTTACATCTAGTAATTGGGCCAACTAGAACAATCCAGTGTAACACAGTCCCTCCTACGAGAGTTTCTGCTACAAGGACAGATGAGTGCATGAGTTTATACTCAGCAGTCTAGACGTGCACACTGCTTTCTAATTCCTCGTTGTGTTCTAATTGTGGTGAGTGGTGTACATTAGGTCTACCTGTGACAGTATAGAAGGCGTTAATGTCTCTAATTTACAGCCAGAAGGGAAATTCAATAACTGAGAATGTTTTGTGTCAAGACAATCTGTGGAGTGTTACATGTCCGTTATAACAAATATTTCAGGTTGTCTGTATTTTGCCAAGTGAGAAGGGGAAGTCAGCGTTCTAACTCCCATGTTTCTGCTCTCTGACTGTCACACTTACCCTCACCGGCTATCTTTCTATCTGGCCCAATCTCTACATACTCTTACAATGCAAAACAATGAAATGAATTTAATTCTGGTTCTGTATTGATGATTATGTTATATAAATTTAAAAACTAGTGCAATTGTTCCATCTAGTCAGTACATTAAAATTGTATGATAAGGTGGAAAAAATACACTAGTTTTTATATTTATATAATGTAAAACAATGTAAAGAAATAACTTAATTATTTTCTAAATTAAAATCTCACTCTGTTTACTCTTCTTGTTAAGTGCAGTTTTAGTTCACTGCCTTGTTTTTACTAATACCATCTACCTCAGGGCCTCTCAGGCTGCATGTACCAGTGCATTGCACTGTGCATGGTGCAAAAGATGACTTTGCTTGGTTGATCAGATTGCAGACCCCTACTCCTCGATTTGGAGCAATAGCACAGTCCCTCTCTTTCCCCATGCCTGTCTCCCTCTTCCTCGCTTGCTCCATAGCACTCCAAATCCGAGGCGAGTTGAGCCGAGCTTAGCCAAGTAACCCAGAGACAAAGCGTTGATCCGAGCCAAGCCGAGTGGGACCGATGCACTGTGCACAGGAACTCTGCGCCTCAGTTTGCACGCATGAGATTTTGGGCATTTGAGAGGCCCTGATCTACCTCATCATGATGATCATCATCATCGATAACATCACTACCATCATAATTTATAATTATAGAATACAGGTGTACAATTGTTAGTAAATAGCAAAGCAAAGCAAAGTCACCTCCGTACAGGCCTGAAGGTCCTTGGAGGAGTGGAAGGTAAAGGCTTCTCACCATTGTTAACCGTGGCACGTGATGGGGTAGAGTGGTTAGCTCTACGCCCGACTGCCTTTGCCCCCAGGAATTAACCTGGTACTCATTTTTTGGTGTAGGCTGAGTGAACCTCAGGGCCATATGCACCTCCGGAAGTGGAAATCTCGTTTCTTAAATTTTACGACTTCCTGACGGGGATTCGAACCCACGTCCTTCCAGGCGAACCGAGCACGCCTTTACCGCCTCGGCCAGGCAGCCCCTATTGTTAGTAAATACCTTGTTAAAATATGTGGAAATATAACTGACTATTTGTAATATTGTGTTTGATTGTCAATATTATGTTTCTGAAGAAAAATGTATTATTACATTTATATGACTCTTTTTAGTTCATTATTTTCTCAAGAAATTTCATCGAAGTTCATTAATTTTAAGTTCTTTCTTTTCATTTAGTGTAGGCCTAATAATATTTGTATAAGTGTTTCACATAATTATGTTTGTGCCTGTTTGAAGCACAATAAAAATTTAAATTATATATATATGAAACATTAACAACATTAAAGAACTCTTGTGGGACAGTGAGATGGGTGGGTGTTAAGACTTTGGTCATGAGTGACTCAATTGTTAGACATGTGGACAAAGTATGTGAAGGAAAGGGAAACAGGGTAGAGAGTTATCCAGGAATTAGGTTAATGCAGATATTGAGTAAAATAGAATGGACGGTGAAGGGTAACCACAAGGAGGTAACTTTCCATGTTGGTACCTACAACGTAAGGCTAGCAGCAATAGGTACTAACATAGTGTGGGATCTGGTTACAGCAGCATGGGAGAAGTTCAAGGAAGCAGAGACTTATCAGTGGGAAACTCTGTAAGAGGGATACTGACTGGACGGTGATTGCGTATTTATATGAGACTATAAAGTATGTATCTGGGAAATTGGGAGTGAAATTTGTAGATTCTAATGGATAGGTACGTAGGTAGGTGTTAGGGATCTACGTTCAGATGGCCTTCACTTGAACTGCAATGGTACATATAAGTTTGGGGCTTTGTTTAGAAGAGTTATACAGAGGTACATTCAGGGCAACGGGGTGGACTAGGGACTGGTGACAACAGTATAGAAAGCAGGAAGTCAAGTAAGGAAAACATAAAATTGTTAGTGTTAAACTGCAGAAATACTGTAAAGAAAGAAATTGGATTAAGTAATTTAATAGATATATATATTTACCAGATATTTTAATAAGAATTGAATCATAACTGAGAAGTGATCTTATAGATGCAGAAATTTTCTCATGGAACTGGAGTGTTTTAATACCAATATAGTTGGTCCGTTATTGGACATTATAAATTTTTCAGCTAACTCATTCATGGTTTCCAGCATTTCGTCCCAGTGTGCTAATAAATTGGGCTCATCAGTTGATAAATAGCACTCCTACCAAGATGCCTGGCTAGTGCATAACGTGGAGGCCACTATGTAGGCTACTTGGAACCACCGGCAGTGCCAATACACTATGAGACACATTGTCTCATTTTCAAAGAAAATTTAAGGCTGCCTGTCCATCAAATGATATAGATGTTGATTCCTAAAGGGAACCTGAAATATTTGTCTTGAATGAGTCAAAGAAAGTTCAGCAAGGTGATATACAATTGAACTTGAGAGATTCAGAGGATGAACCAGATTTCTTGGGCTTTGATGTGGATCCACTTCCAGTTGACGTTGCAACATCGATGAAGCGCAGGCCAGGTAGGCCTAAGAAGGTTCTCACAGGAAAACCAGGCCGACCAAGGAAACACCATTTTACTGAAGAGGAAGTCAGAGATCATCCAGATGTTGCGTTCATAGCGGAAGTTCCCATTGAGTCTGCTACCTCTCGTCCCAATGAAGAAAAGTGGAAGCAGGCGATGGCCAACGAGTTTTCCTCAGTACTGAAGAATGATACCTGGGACTTGGTGGAGCATCTGAAGAATTGTTCAACTGTTGGGAGTTGGATAATATTGAGAAACAAATACGGTGCTGATGGCTCTATAACTAAACAGAAAGCTACGATTGTCACAAGAGGATTTTCTCAATGTCCTGGGACAGATTATGGCGAGATCTATGCTCCTATGGTGCGTCTTAGTTTCATTCGGCTAGTATGGCTCATGCAGTACAGTGCGGGATGCAAGAAAGCACTATAGGGGTTGAAACAGGCTGAACGCTGTTAGTACCAGCTTTTGGATGAAAAGTTACAGAAGTTCGGACCAAAGCCAACCATCGGGGACGCGAGTGTCTACGTAACAATTACGGGGGATGACCTACTGATAATTATTGTCTATGTTGATGATATTATTGTTCTATGTCGGAATCCCAGAAGAATCGATGACCTCTATGGATTCTTGAAGAAGTCTTTTGAGATGAATGATTTGGGTGACAAACTGTTTGGGAATCGAGTTCATTTAAACCTAAGAATTTCATTTTTGTCCGTATTGAACTGAGAATGGATGATAGGAAAACTTAAAACTGTCCACCTTTTCAATACAAAAATGTTATAGTTTATTTATAACATGTATTTGCACTTGGAACTAGTTTCAGTGCTGTTTTGCGTCATCATCAGCCAATGTGTGGGAAATAGGCCAGCATGTAGGCATTTATATTACACAAGGCGTTACATTAAACAATGCACATCTTACAAGGAGATAAAAACAGGGATGAATATAGAAACAAATGAATCGTTGAGAGAGCAAAAGTTATACATATTAAAAATAACCTTAACCACACATCTTGCAGTGTGAAAGTGTTCTTCTTGAATGATTCCTGAATATAAAACACACGCGCACACATTTCTGAAGAGCCAGCAGGCAGGACAAAGTAAAGTGAAACCTTAAGAGTTCTTCTGAGAAGAGTACTGAGAGCCATGTACTCAGACTCTGTAGATGAAAATGCAACTTGGCACTGTTTTCTTGACTCCCAGGAGACAGAACCTCCACTCATTGTGAAGGCGTATCCAGTCTAGGATCTCCTGTCGTCAATGGAGGCAGCCCAGTCAACATCAACAAGACCATCTAGACTGCCCCCCTCTCGCTATTGAAGGTGATGCCTAAGTCCAATGTCCCCTTAAGGTAATGTAGCACACGTTTTGCAGCCTGTCAATGGCTGGCACACAAACAGTCACTGAATTGACATAGAACTCTGGTTGCATGAGATATGTTGGGATGTGTCCCAACAGACAGGCACATGAGTGCACCAAAGAGCTTGCGGTATTACGGTTTCTCTCCATCCTCGATGGTCGAAGTTTCTGTCTTTGATAGATTCGTCCTGGGATCAAGTGGCATGGAGAGTGGGCAACATGGAGGCGAGTGTCTACGTAACAACTACGGGGGATGACCTACTGATAATTATTGTCTATGTTGATGATATTATTGTTCTATGTCAGAATCCCAGAAGAATCGATGACCTCTATGGATTCTTGAAGAAGTCTTTTGAGATGAATGATTTGGGTGACAAACTGTTTGGGAATCGAGTTCATTTCAACCTAAGAATTTCATTTTTGTCCGTATTGAACTGAGAATGGATGATAGGAAAACTTAAAACGGTCCACCTTTTCAATACAAAAATGTTATAGTTTATTTATAACATGTATTTGCACTTGGAACTAGTTTCAATGCTGTTTTGCATCATCATCAGCCAAAATGTGGGAAATAGGCCAGCATGTAGGCATTTATATTACACAAGGCGTTACATTAAACACTGCACATCTTACAAGGAGATAAAAACAGGGACGAATATAGAAACAAATGAATCGTTGAGAGAGCAAAAGTTATACATATTAAAAATAACCTTAACCACACATCTTGCAGTGCGAAAGTGTTCTTCTTGAATGATTCCTGAATATAAAACACACGCGCACACATTTCTGAAGAGCTAGCAGGCAGGACAAAGTACTCTTCTCAGAAGAACTCTTAAGGTTTCACTTTACTTTGTCCTGCCTGCTGGCTCTTCAGAAATGTGTGCGCGTGTGTTTTATATTCAGGAATCATTCAAGAAGAACACTTTCGCACTGCAAGATGTGTGGTTAAGGTTATTTTTAATATGTATAACTTTTGCTCTCTCAACGATTCATTTGTTTCTATATTCGTCCCTGTTTTTATCTCCTTGTAAGATGTGCATTGTTTAATGTAACGCCTTGTGTAATATAAATGTCTACATGCTGGCCTATTTCCCACATTTTGGCTGATGATGACGCAAAACAGCGTTGAAACTAGTTCCAAGTGCAAATACATGTTATAAAAAACTATAACATTTTTGTATTGAAAAAATCGAGTTCAATTGCAGTGATTCGAAAATCACCATGAGTGAACGAGGGTACATCTTGGACATACCTGATTGTCTTGGAATGTCAACATGTTGCCCACTCTCCATGCCACTTGATCCCGGGACGAATCTATCAAAGACAGAAACTTCGACCATCGAGGATGGAGAGAAACCGTAATACCGCAAGCTCTTTGGTGCACTCATGTGCCTGTCTGTTGGGACACATCCCAACATATCTCATGCAACCAGAGTTCTATGTCAATTCAGTGACTGTTTGTGTGCCAGCCATTGACAGGCTGCAAAACGTGTGCTACATTACCTTAAGGGGACATTGGACTTAGGCATCACCTTCAATAGCGAGAGGGGGCAGTCTAGATGGTCTTGTTGATGTTGACTGGGCTGCCTCCATTGACGACAGGAGATCCTAGACTGGATACGCCTTCATAATGAGTGGAGGTTCTGTCTCCTGGGAGTCAAGAAAACAGTGCCCAGTTGCATTTTCATCTACAGAGTCTGAGTACATGGCTCTCAGCGATGTCTCTAAAGAGGCAATACAGCTATGACGGCTGTCTGACAAGATTAGCAAGAGTCTACTGCCAGCTGTCAATCTGCACATTGACAATCAAGTAGCACAAAAATTGGCCGAGAACCCTGTGTTCCACTCACGCACAAACATATTCATGTTCGTCATCATTTTGTGAGGGAAGTTCTGTCTGCAGAAGAAATCAACTTGAAGTACCTTGTGACTGAAGAGATGCTAGCTGATGTGCTCACAAAAATACTAGCCAGTGTCAAGCATAGAAGTGTTTGAACAACCTCGGTCTCAAAGAGTGAACTATTTGGATGATCATCACTTTGAGAAGCGGTGTTAGGTATGATTCAAATTGACCCGCCCTCTAGTGCTACCTACTGGTGTTATTCAGTGTTTTGTCCTTGACTATGTGCAGCCATATTTGTACAGTTCAGTTTGCGCTGCTTACTTTACCTTTTGTGATATATTCTTTGTGTTAATCTTGTTCTATTCTTGTGTAAATAAACCTGCTCTCTAGATTAACGGGCATTGTGTTTCACCTCACAATACACAACCTTACTCAAATTTAGCATATTGAAAAAATACCCAACAGTGGTAATCACACAAGAAAACACAATCAAATGATGGCACTGAAAATAAACAGCCATACAGCGAATGGTTTGCAAGTCGAGCGGCGACCTCTCGGACTTCGTGAGCAGTGATTCCGATCTTGGTGATGATGCAAGTGCCAATTTTGCCTCAGACAATGAATTACCTGCGCGGAATGAGACTGTACATAATGAAGCAAGTGATAGTGATGATGTTGATAACACTAATAGTGACTGGGAAGAAAGTAATGGTGACCAGGCTCCACAACAGCTCCTGGACTCATTAGTTCTTTAATTTTCTCCTCCCTTGCACCACTCTTCTTACACTTCGATGCCATGCTTTTTTTTTTTTTTTTGAGTCGCGTATAAACAAGTAAGGAATTTTAAATATTGCTTGAGATTACCAATATGTAGAAAACTAAAGAATGTTGTCAGAACTCTCTTCAATGGTTGTGCCCAGATTAGGTGCCCTTTTTGGTCTAGAAGCCTATCAAAGAAATAAAGAAACAGGGCAAGTTTTGTTCATTTCTTGAGGATCACTCACAGTGACTGTGGCACTAAGAGGATTAATCACACCCCTGTCATTCAGTCAGACAAGTGGACTCTAAAAGGCACAATACTGAAATTAATAATTAGATCAGAATTACCTTGATCTAGAGTTGTCACAGTTATTGGTGTTGATCTAGGAGAAAATCCATGTTCTGTCATTGCTTTCACCTGTACATTATACATCTCGCCTGCCAGCAGACCAGAGAAGTTCACAACCATCTCTTCAGCACTCACGTTGTATTTCAGTTTTTGCCATCTACTTCTAAATGTAATTTCGTAGCCTGTCACAGGACACCAAGTAGGAGTCATTGGATTATACTGCAACAAACGAAAGAAATAATAATTGTGAAAATAATGGAGACCTTTCCTGCTCAGCCAGATTCAATACATTCTCATTATTCAGCACATGAGTACAATGATAGCAGAAAAGTACCTTGGAAAACCTGGCAACACTAACTGACAACCAGGCAAAGACTTGGAATATTATACCATACTGAAGAACTTACTTCATTAGGCTACTCTTTGAATATAGGAGCCATACCGAATGAATGGAGAATTGCTATTGTAGCCCATGTGTATGAAGGAAAGGGTGACAAACATAAAGTGGATTCAATGATCCTTTCAAATCCATTTCCCAAACTTCTCTAACCTTTAATTAGTTGCTCACAGAGATTTCCTCCGGGCCAATTACATTTTGCACGGTACTGTACCTCCCAGTTGAACTGTGGGTCTCCCCATCCCTATACCTTTCCCCTTGTTCATTTGGACTAGTCCTGTCAGTGTTTTGGTGCAATCGTGCATCCTGTGTGCGAGTGTGGTATCATTGTGACAAGTGACTTCGCCTGGACGTTTCCTCTGTGTGCGACTAACAACCGTTTTCGGAATTTTACTTGTTGTGTGATCTTGTTTTGTTTGTTGACAGTTGTTATATCTGATTTACCTCTACTAATCATAGGTAAGGGACTTACAAATAGTAATATAACTTTTTCAAATTAATTTTCTCTCATCAATTCTACTTTTTATATCCGGATAACTACATGTATGACAAATATGAATTACTCCTCCTTACTAAAAATGTTATAATATTACACTCAGCTAAATTACGATCATTAGAAATATCTATCTTCATTACGTTGTAACTACAACGAGTTTGTTTTATCTACTTTCTACAGAATAATGGATGCTCGAGAGGAGGAACATATATGAAAGTTGCTTGCTGAAATTCCAGATGAATCAGATGTTGGAGGATCATCAGATGAAGAGGATGACATTGTTGAACAGAGTGACCATCTATCAGAAAGTGAGCAGTCTGGTGACAGACTAGAGTGTGTTCCAATTTTTTATATAAACAGGGCTCCACGACTCTCAACGCTCACCTTAAAGGCATCTAATAAAATCTATACTATAATAAATGCCCATGCTCCCACTAATGATAAAAACAACTCCTCAAAAGACCAGGAGGAAACAGGAGAATTTTGGGACCTATTGGACCAGACCATAGATAACATCCCCAAACACCATATAAAATTATTAATAGGCGACTTCAACGCTCAACTAGGCAGAGAAAGAAAATACCGTGACATCATCGGAAAATGGCCAGCACACAAGAAAACAAATAAAAATGGAGAGAGACTAGTTGACCTGTGTAGAAACCATAATTTAATCTCAAAATCTACATGTTTTAAGAGGAAACCTCAAAAACTCAAAACATGGAAACACCCTGACTACACTAAAGGAGAATGGCAACTGGACCACGTCTGCATGGACAAATACCACCACAAAGAGATCTATAACGTCAAAGTCCTCCGAGGAATAGACACAGGTTCAGATCACTACGTAGTTAAAATTAAAATTAAACTCACTCCCCAGAGGAGACAACAAAAGCAAGCCCTTAAAACTAAAAGAAAAATAGATCCTACCCAGCTAATCAACAACAAAAATTACCAGAAAGCAACTGAAAAAATAAAAATCACAGACAAACTTGAAGACTTAGTACACAACCTTAAACAAATTGCAGAAGACCTAGCTCCAATTAAACCACGTAAAAAACACCAATGGTGGAACAGTGAATGTGATGAAACAGTGGAGAAAAGACATCAGGCATGGCTATTACATCAGTCCCAAAAGACAGAAATATCCTATCAAAAGCTAGTAAAACAGAGAAAAGAAACTACCCAAGTCTTAAGAAGAATAAAAAGACAACATCATAAGGACACCCTGCAGTTAATTGAAGAACAGTTCAGTAAAACTAAATCAAGGGACTACTACAAAACCTTCAGAAAGCAGCTCCAAAAATATGAACCCCCGACCCTACTGATGAAGGATGAAGATGGTAAGCTGGCCCATAACAATAAAGACAATGCAGAAATTCTGGCTAAACATTTCAACAAGCTTTTAAATTGTGAGGAACCTACAGAACTCCTTCATTTGGACACCAACACCCCGATAAAAACATCACCAGAAAACATCAATCCCCCCACAATAAAGGAAGTCTACCAGGCTCTGAATAAATTAAAAAACTACAAAGCGCCAGGAGAAGATCAGACCTTTGCGGAAATCTGGAAATATGCAGGAAACTCAGCAAAAGTTGCCCTCCATCAACAACTTGTCTCTATCTGGATTAAAGAAGAACTACCAGAACACTGGACAACAGCCCTCATTCATCCTCTGCACAAAAAAGGGGACAAAACCGACCCTAATAACTACAGGGGAATCTCTCTCCTAGATATAACATACAAAATATTTTCAATAATCATCCTTAATAGGATAAGTTTACAACTTGAGAAAGAACTAGGAGAATATCAAGGAGGTTTCAGACCCTGGAGGAGCTGTCCTGATCAGATCATGAGTCTTAAGTTGATAATGGACTATAACAGGAGAAGAAACAGAGATATGGTGATAACATTTGTAGATTTCAAGAAAGCTTATGATTGCATCCATAGAGAATCTCTGTTTAAAATTTTAAGACACCTTGGACTACACCCCAAATTAATAAACATGATAAAATTGACTCTCACCAATACCAAGTCAAAAGTGAAGTTTAGGGGTGAAACATCAGAGACATTTGAAATTAAAACTGGACTACGGCAGGGAGATGGGCTCTCACCACTATTATTTAACTGTGCTCTAGAAATGGTAATGAGGGAATGGTTTAGAAAATGTCCCCCCAAAATAAAGATTGGCCGAAAAATCAAAACAAATTGCCTGGGTTTTGCTGACGATTTAGCATTACTAGCAGTGGACATAAAAGAAGCAAAAACCCAGATATCAGAACTTCAAAACATTGCAAATAAAATTGGCCTCAAAATATCATTTGAAAAAACAGAAATTATGCCCCAAAAACCAACACAGCTAAAAGAAGTCACCATAAATGGTAATAAAATCAAAATAGTAACTCAGTTTAAATATCTTGGAGAAGTAATAACACATAACTTAAATGAAAAAATCTCAATCCAAGTAAGAACAAATAGATTAGCTAAAGCACAAAAATTAACATGGGATATCTACAAAAAGAAATGTCTATCAATAAATACAAAAATAAAACACTACAACACAGTTATAAAACCGGAAGCTACATATGCAGCAGAAACACTCTTTTACCTGAATAAACAATCAAAGACTGACAGACTTCAGAAAATTGAAAGGAGGATTGGAAGAACCTGTATCAACAAAAAATATCAGAAAGATGGACAGTGGCGGTTAATACCTAACAAAGTCGTGTACAAAGAGCTAGAACCCATTACAGATACTATGCGTAAGAGGAGACTGGGATTCTTTGGACATATCATGAGGATGCAGGACTCGAGACTTCTGAAACAACTAGTACAACACAATCTCGTCTCAAAAAATACCACAACAGGATGTAAATGGATCAGAGAAGTAAGAGAGGATCTGAAGGAAATAGGCCTTACAACAGAAGACACCAAAAATAAGATAAAATTGAATACAAAACTCAAGAATACAAACCTCCGCTTTACCCTTACACAAAACAAACCAACAACACGCACATTTTCAACTGAGGAAAGGGCACGAAGATCGGAGCGTCTGAAGAAGTACTGGGAGGACCGCAAAGCCCGAACAATCCCTTCAAAGAGACCTGAACGACGGACTGACTAAAGTGATCCTATGTGGTCATAAAAGAAGAAGAAGAAGAAGAAACAGGGCTCAAAGGGGATTTCTCCTAGGTAGAGATAATGTAACGAAATGGTATACTCACTGCCCACCGAAAAATGTGAGAACCAGAGCTCATAACATAATCAGAAGCCAGATTCCTTGTGTTAGAGGACATGCATCTCATACAGAAAGTATACTAGAAGCCTGGAGTCTCTTTTTTGATTCAGTTATGATTGAAGAAATTTTGAGCTGTACTAATATTTGGATCGAGCATAACATGCATGAAAGGGATGCTACAAAGACTGACGTTACGGAGATGAAGGCCTTGTTAGGGCTTCTTTATATGGCCGGTGTCCTGCGCATGTCTCATCAAAAATCTAGACAATTTATATGCAAAGGACTTTACAAGTGCAGAACTTTTTCAAACCACTATGTCTTTACAAAGAGTAAGGTTTCTGCTGCATGCTATAAGGTTCGATAAAACTGTGACATAAGGCCACGGCCGCTTCCTTCCAACTCCTAGGCCTTTCCTATCCCATCGTCGCCATAAGACCTATCTGTGTCGGTGCGACGTAAAGCCCCTAGCAAAAAAAAAAAAAAAAAAAAAAAAAAAAAAAAAAAAAAAAAAAAAAAAAAAAAACTGTGACACAAAAAGACAGACAGCAGTATGATAACCTTGCTCTGTTACAGTTCATTTTTGATAGATTTAATGCTCATTGGGGGTTGAAGTTGCTCACGTCCATAGGTTTAACCTCACATTGCCTTACACGTGACCCCTGGGTGGTGCTAAGCGAGCAACAGAGACTAGATGCCACCGTACTGTCCTCACCAACCTCACGGTAATGACAATCAAAGAGTTAGCCATTTTCAGGGCGCAGTATTCTACACATGGACACTCGGCCCTCAATTAACCATCTGCCAACTAAACATTGAGGGTATAAGTAGAGCCAAAAGTGAATACCTATCCAAGATACTTCTGGATCATTCTGTTGATATTCTGGTGCTACAGGAAATTCACTGTGAAGATGAACATCAACTGGTTACCAGGGGAAAAATTCCTGGGTACAAACTAACTACTGGACTTCATCACCCTAAATACGGCATGAAGAATGATATTGACAACTATGAAGTTCTGCCACCAGACTCTATGCATAATATCTTCACCACATCTGTCAAGGTTCAAAATATTACTATCACGAACGTTTACAAACCACCAATGGTTAATTGGCCAGACCCTATCACAATAAAACCCACCAAAAATAGTGTTATCCTAGGTGTCTTTAACAGCCATCATACATTATGGGGTTATAAGAATAGCGATGAGAATGGCGATAGACTATTCCAATGGATAGACACTAATAACCTGACATTGGTGTATGATGCCAAGGACAAAGGTACATTCCATTCAGCATGATGGGATCATGATTATTCTGCAGACTTGTGTTTTATGTCACATGGACTAATGACCCAATCTTCACAAACGATTTCCCACGAAGCCAACACAGGCCCATAATCTATAAAATCGGTCTGCAAATCCCAATAATTAGATCAACACCTAAAGCTCGGTGGAATTTTCAGAAAGCTGACTGGAAACTGTACTCTTCGTACAATGATGCTAACATAAGATGGGCAAAACCATCTCCTGAGAACTACGTTAGTTTTGTGGGACTAATCAAAGCTGCTGCTAAGTGAAGTATTCCGAGAGGATTCCGTAAAGATTACATACCTGGGTGGAGTGAAGAAACTAGCTGTATATACAAGGAGTACAAACAAGACAACAGCTACTGAACTGCTGGCATCCTTGGACAGTGGCACAAAAGAAAAGTGGAACAAAACTGTTGAAAGGCGCAGCTTTACTCACTCAAGCCAGAAAGCTTGGTCACTTATCCGAAAATTGGACTCATCAAACAAGCCAGCAAGAAAACGATCATTTATAAATTTAGAGAACATTGCCAACTACAGTACATTGTCTCCTCATCCAGACACATGAATGATAAGAAATACAGCAGAAAAAATTTATCTGAGCTCAAGCGGTTCAGACAAGAAGCTGAACCTCATACCATCTACTCTCGACCATTTTCTCCAGAGGAAGTACAGCGTGGCCTGAAGTCCCTCTGGATTTGATGGTATATATCCAGAGCTACTGAAGAACAGTGGCCCCACAACTGTACGCTTGCTAGCGTCCTTTAACATTACTGCACACTGGATGTGTACCCCAGTATTTAAGAGAACCAAAATCATCTCAATACTTTTTTTTGCTAGTTGCTTTATGTCGTACCAACACAGATAGGTCTTATGGCGATAATAATAATAATAATAATAATAATAATAATAATAATAATAATAATGGCGATGATGGGATAGGAAAGGGCTAGGAGTGGGAAGGAAGCGGCTGTGGCCTTAATTAAGGTACAGCCCCAGCATTTGCCTGGTGTAAAAATGGGAAACCACGGAAAACCATCTTCAGGGCTGCCGACAGTGGGATTCGAACCCACTATCTCCTGGATGCAAGCTCACAGCCGCGCGACTCTAAACGCATGGCCAACTCACCCGGTCATCTTGATACTGAAGCCAGGAAAGAACCGTTCTCTACCCCAGAGCTACAGGCCAATTTCACTTCTGTGCATTACATATAAACTAATGGAAAGGCTAATTCTGAACAGGATAGCTCCTGGAGTTGAACATCTGATCCCAATAGAGCAAGCTGGGTTCTACCCCAAGCGACACTGTAGTGACCAAGTCCTTGCCTTAACATCATGTCTGGAGATTGGTTTTGAGAAGAAATTAAAAAATGTTTCTGTCTTCCTTGATCTGTCAGCGGCCTATGATACTGTCTGGAGAGAGGGTCTCCTCCTGAAGCTCATCAAGATTGTACCTTGTCTTAAGGTGATTACACTTATTGATAATGTATTGAGTAATCAATTATTCCAGGTATTCTCTGAAAATTCCAGGAGTAGATTTCATAAACTGAATAACGGCTTACCGCAGGATTCAGTCTTAGCCCCTATACTGTTCAATTTGTACATCCATGATATTCCAGAAACTACAGCTCGGAAATTCATTTATGCTGATGATATAAACCTAACAGTACAGAGATCTAGTTTTAAGGAGGCTGAGGATATACTGTCTGAAGATCTACGGGTGAGGGATGAATACTTTAGGAAGTGGAGACTTCAGCCAAGTCCTCCGAAGTCGGAAGTAACCGCATTCCATCTCAACAACTTAGAGGCATTGGAAGACCCCTGAAGAGATGGCTCGACGACATAAAGCTGTTGGCTGGAACACGCTGGTTCCAAGTGTCTCAAAACCGAGTACGATGGAAGCACATGGAAGAGGCCTATATCCAGCAGTAGATTGAAATAGGCTATAAAAGAAGAAGAAGAAGAAGAAGAAGAAGAAGAAGAAGAAGAACATTAGACAGATCATTGACATATCGAAGTCACATAGAAAAAACAGCGGCCAAACTTAAGACCCAGAATAATCTGTTGAGCAAGTTAGCTGGAACTTCATGGGGAGCTGATGCCAATACTTTGCGAACTACCGCCTTGGCCATGGTGTATTCTCTACAGCTGAGTATGTGCCGGAATATGGTTAAATAGCTCTTACTGCAATCTAATTGATATCCAACTTCGCCAGGTTATGCGTATTGTATCCGGCATGCTGTATTTAACTCCAGTGCAATGGTTACCTGTCCTTTGCAATATCTCTCTCCCTCATATAAGGAGACAACAAGCACTTACTAGCTTATGGTGCAGAATAGTAAAGAATGAGGCCCTTTCTATACATCAAGATATAAAGCAGCACACTACAACTAGGCTGACATCAAGAAAACCAGCATGGAAGACAGCTTTGGACCTATCATGTCCTCAGTTCAATCCCAGGAATGCCTGGAGAGAAGAGTGGAAGATGTCGTCTCCCAGTGGCTTATGCGATATCTCCAACCCCAGCGTGAAACTGGCTGGCTTCAGTTTGCCCCGTGCTGTTTGGTCAACCCTGAACAGTATCCGATGTTGTGCTGGGAGGACTGGCGCAGCCTTACATCTATAAGGATGGCTAGATTCTCCCTGCTGTGACTGTGGTGCTCAAGCGCAGTCTATCAAGCACATAGTTCAAGAGTGCCACCTACATGCATTTCCTGGTTCAGTGGAGGAATTTCTTGAAGTAACACCAGAAGTGATTACTTGGATTAAAAATTTGGATATTAAAATATAAAAATGAAGCCCTGATGCTGTCACCAACCTGTATATCTGTATATTTTGTATTATGTTTATATATTTTGATTGTCATGTACACATCATACGCTAATAATAATAATAATGCTCATTGCACTGAGCACTACAGCATAGGCGAATATGTCACCATTGATGAAATGTTAGAGCCGTTTAGAGGCAATTGCAGGTTTTGAAATCTAAACCGGCAAAATACGGAATAAAAATATTTGCACTCACCGATGCTTGGACTTATGCTCAAAATATGGAAGTGTACATTGGAAGCCAACCAGATGGACCTTACCAAGTGAGCAATTCCCTACATCAAATAGTTCTATGACTAATCCAAACAATATCTGGCTCCAGACGGAATTTCACTGTTGAAACCTGGTATTGTTCAATGCAGCTGGCAAATGAGCTGTTAGAAGATCATTGTCTGACACTAGATGATACTCTAAGTAAAAATAAAAGAGAAATTCCAAAGTTATTTACAGAATCCGGAATACGTGAAGAATTTAGCAGTCTTTTTGGTTTTGGAGACAATAGCACCCTTCTTTCCTACATGCCCAAGAGAAATAGACTTGTTCTCATAATCACAGGAATAGAACCAGCTTTTGGGTGGTTAGGCCGTGTCCATAATGCAGAGTTTCGTCCAGACGTGCCATTTGGACTCATCAGCTGGAATGGCACGCCCCTCCAGGACTCTGCTTAGCAGTGGCAGACCAAACTGTGTGGCCCCGCCGTGTTAGCAAATCAAGTTTGCTAACCTGCTAAAGGAGAAAAGATTTCTCCTTTTTTGATGTTGTATCTCCAATGGGGGAGCATTTTTTGAATGGAGAAATCTTTTCTCCTTTAGCAGGTTAGCAAACTTGATTTGCTAACACGGCGGGGCTACACAGTTTGGTCTGCCACTGCTAAGCAGAGTCCTGGAGGGGCGTGCCATTCCAGCTGATGAGTCCAAATGGCACGTCTGGACGAAACTCTGCATTATGCACACGGCCTAACCACCCAAAAGCTGGTTCTATTCCTGTGATTATAAGATCTGCGGCCGTGAAAGCCTTTTTTGAGACTTGTTCTCGTTTCAAGTTTCCACAATCAGACTCCATTGACGAGGACTCACGGGATGCTAGGAAACCTGAGATGTTGAAGTTCTACAATATGACGAAAGGAGGGGTAGACACTCTGGACAAGCTGAAAGCTATGTACTGAAACAGGAACGCCCGTACTTCAGCTTTGTGGTGAGCATAGATTCATGCTTTATAGGATACGAAAGAAGGGTAGTGAAATGAGTTCATATTTAAAGTGGAACTTGCAGTTTATTCAAAAAATGCATGGAAATTATATCACCTTTTACAGACGAATGGTTTGAATGTTCTCGAAGATGTGGAGAAGGCATCGTTCCATGGCGCCGGTGGCGTCCCACGTCGTTGGTACCGCCGTCGTCCCACATCGTCAAAGTCGTCCCATGTTGTCGGCGTCGTCCCACGGTGGTTGTTAGCCCTTGATGTTGAAGGAGACTTTTAACCTGGGGTGATTGTCTGATAATAGTGCAGCGTGGAATAGTTGTTGAGTTTTTGTATTTCACTAAGTCCCATGAAGGGAGCAGAGAAATGTAACACTTTCGCACAGAATGTCAATAGAATCTGATGCGACACTTCTCTACCGCACTGCACTGCAAATTATGGTGAGACACTGTTTACTGGTCGAACAAGTTCCACCGGGAATGGTGTTGGACGCACATTACTTTTGGAAAAGAGATCAACTCAAAATCACAGTTCTATGAAAATGATTAATATTGTTCGTGCAATAGTCACTGTCGAACTCAAAGTGATAGATAATGAAAATAATACGGAATTTTCAGATATACAATCGTGTATCACTTCACGTAATCTCAGTGCACAGTCTTTGTACTGTTTGAAATGACCACATGCAATGTTCTAGCACACGCACACGTAGAAGACAGAAAAGAAAACACAGTTTATGACACAGTCTTGTGAAAGAGAACCAAGTTCTATTACAATGCAGCCTTAACAAAAATCACGTAATTTCTCAGAGATAACTTTTCCACTGAGACACAATATTACACGAAAATGTAGACACAGTCTTTATGAGGGGAATTGACATAGTCCCTTGACAAGAAATAAAGGCACCGTATTTCACGAATCAGCACAGTCTTTGAAAGGAAATATCAGCACAGTTTTATGAAAGTAAATGTTAGCACAGTTCTGCAAAATGGATTAACACAATCTTTTGAAAATGAAGGTTGGCACAGTCTTATGAAAAGAAAATGTCAGCACTGTTTTTCTCACGGAGTAATTGACACAGTCTTTGAAAGAAAAGTAGGCACTGAGCTTTATGAAACAAATAACACTGTCCATAAAAAGAATTGTACTTTCACTAGGGCACAATTTCACGAAATAGCCTAACACAGTCTCTTGTAGAGGAAATAATTAAAGCACAGTCTTTATGCCCTAAGTCCTTTAAACACAGTTTCAAAATGTACTCTTCAATTATAAAATTCACAAAACGAAATAATGTTACATGGCTCGACAGACATAAGCTTTCGCTTACACGTGAAATTAGAGTTCACAGAGAAGGCTTTCAACACTTGTATGATGTACTTTCAAAATCCCGGTCCTAAGTCGGACAGAGTAACGAACCGTATCACATAGCGAGGCGACTGGTTCACGACAATGTGCTTGCTTGCACACACACTGACACATTCAGTGACACACTGACTTGCTCGAGGCTGGCGACCTCCTTTTATTGCCCAAGGTCGGACGGCGAGACTGGAAATATGAGCATCTTAAAAAATTCATATCTCGGCCATCCTTCTGCCGACTTTAATGAAATTTTGGGTAGTATGTTGACCAGGCCTGCAAGGTGACATTCTCCAAATCGCGATCTGACCTTCTGTTCATGATGAAATGACATAGAATCGAATGGAACTTTCGGCGTGACGTCACCCGGCCTTGGCTGGCACTCCGTATCAGCGCTTGCTTCCATGTTGTCCCCCATGATGCCTGCACACTCGGTGCTTGTTTTGAACCTATACAGTCGGGTGTTAGCGCATTCTCCTCAAGAAATTCATGAACGCGAATGCTCGCAGGGCATTAATACTCTTCTTTGCTCTCATGAATATTGGAGGAATAAATGCCTACATAATAGTCTTGGCCAACACAAAGCAGGATCTGAACCAGCACACGTTTCTGAAAACATGGTCTTGAGAGCTCTGCTTGGATTTCCTGAAGAGGAGGTATGCTACAGTGAACATTCCATGCCAACTGAAGATGAAAATAGCAGGACTTGTAGGAATAGTAGAAGAACCACAATCCTGTCGAAATGTTAACCTACGAAGCGGGTGCGTTTTTTTCTTGGAAAAGAACCGTATATCCAAGGTCTTGTGTATTTCCTGCCACAAATTCCTTTGCCCTGAACACAGCCTGACATACTGCCAAGATTGTGTAAGCACTACCTGTGATGAAAACGTCTATGACAAAGATGTGTGAACTGTGTCATAATGTTTACTCAGATGACATAATACTAATCTTATATTCATATCAGAGGAGAAACATTGAATAACATTGCTCTTACCTGAAACTTCAGAGATTTTATAGAATTATTACTCATGTGTTAAAATCACCCATTATGAATTTACTAATTTTACTTTAATTTCATCATCATCATCATCATCATCATCATCATCATCATCATCATCATCATCAGCCAATTCTATCACTAGATGATGCGGCCTCTTTAAGTAATGAATTCAGGTAAGTCTTTAGCAGAACTTTCCAGGTGGAATGGTCTCGAGCAGTTCTCTGCCAGGTAGCACCAGCTATTCTCTTGATGTCTTTGTTCCATCTGTCTGGCTGTCTTCCTCTGGGCCTTTGATGATCTCTTGGACTCCATTCTAACACTAGCTTCATCCATCTGTCATCTTCCCTTCCAGCAATATGTCCATACCATTGCCATTTTAAGGTGGCTATTCTCTCAAGAATGTCATTAACTTTAGTAACTGATCTGATGTCATCTGCTCTCTTCTTATCTTTCCTTGTAAAACCCAGCAATGACCTTTCCATGCCTTTCTGAGCTGTCCTAAGTTTCCCTTTTGTAAATTCGTTCAGTGTCCAGCTCTCACAGCCATAAGTCAGCAATGGTAGAATGCACTGATTATAAACTATTTTCTTCAGATTTACTGGCGTATTTGATCTGAAGACAGTTGAGATTCTTCCATACGTCTGCCATCCTAGCTTAATGCGTCGAAAAATTTCTGGTCATATATCACCTTTCATATTCATCAATTGGCCCAGGTAGATATATTCACTGACCTTCTCTAACAGCATGTTGTTGATGTTCACATTTCCTGCTGTGACCCATTTGTTGGACATGACTTTTGTTTTGAAATGTTCATCTTTACTAATATTCCATGGCAGGATCAGTAACTAATGTCTGGAGTTGGTCATTGTCATTTGCCAGTAATGCAATGTCATGAGCAAATCTCAAGTTGTTAAGCCTTCTGCCATTCATTCTTATACCCTTTCCTTCCCAATTTAACTTTAACATTGCTGTCTCCAAAATAGCTGAGAACAGCTTTGGAGAGATTGGATCATCTTGTTTAACACCTCTTCTGACAGAGAATTCTGAAGTTGCTCCACCGACATTAACAAAGGCTGAAGAGGTCTTGTAGATGTTATTGAGAACTCTGATATAAGCCACTTCAACATCCTACTCATGTAAGGCTTGTAAAATACCTGAATGGCTGATTGAATCAAATGGCTTTTCAAAAATCGACAAAGGCTATGCACAGAGGCATCTGGTATGAATTTGATTTGCTAATCACTTCACTCAGAGTCAGAATGTGGTCCATTGTGCTAAAACTGCTGCAGAATCCTGCTTGTTCAACCAGCTGGGCTGAGTCAAGGGTAGAGCTGATTCTGTATAACAAGATCTTCATAAAAAGTTTGTACAAAACAGAGAGCAAGGTTAAAGGGTGATGGTTTTAGATATTGTGAATACTACCTTTTTTTTTTTTTTTTTTTTTGTGCAACAATACTATCTTTGCTTTATTCCATGATTCTGGGATTGAAGCATTGTGTAAATAAGAAGTGAAGATTTTAGCTAAGTGGTTTACTGTTTCATAACCTGTAAGCTTCAGAATATCAACAGAGAGATCATCTATACTAGCTACAGTTCCTTTCTTCATGATGTCTATAGCACATCTGACTCCCACAGGAAGTATATCTGGAACTTAAGTTTCACTTTTTATGTCAGGTGTTATTGAAATTTCCTTTGTTTTACTATACAGACTGCTATAAAAGTCTCTAATAAAATTCAAAATCTCCTCCTTTTCAGTAATTCGAGCATTGTCTCCATCAATTGCTATTATCTGTTTTTTACCAATTGTGAGCTTACGTTTAGCGCCTTTAAACTTGTCTTGTTCTCTACACTTGTTCTTAAGGTTTCTTCGTTTCTTCATTGAACTTCTGTATATAAGCTTTCATTTCTCTTCTTAAGGTCTTACATAGCTCAGAATATTCTATTATGTCCTGATAAGTTCGAATTTTCATTTCTCTTCTCCTCTGTAGCAGGTCTTTGGTATTGTCACTGAATTTATTTCATTGGTCATTATTCTTACATAAGCCACCTACTTCTTGTGCACTTACAACTAACATTTCTGCTAGGTCTTCTTCCTTTGTTACCTGGAAAATTAAATGGCATATGGCTTTTAGTGCCGGGAGTGTCCGAAGACATGTTCGGCTCGCCAGGTTCAGGTCTTTTGATTTGACAACCTGTAGGCAACCTGCGCGTTGTGGTGAGGATGAAATGATGATGAAGACGACACACACACACACACACCCAGTCCCCTTGCCAGAGAAATTAACTAATTAAGGTTAAAATTCCTGACCCTGCCGGGAATCGAACCCGGGACCCCTGTGACCAAAGGCCAGCACGCTAACCATTTAGCCATGGAGCCAGACTGTTACCTGAAACTTTCTTTGGATGGCTTTTTGGAATTATCCTTTGTTTTCTTCTACATTTTTGAGACTGATTACGTTTTTCTTCCTTTTTTAAGAGTTTTTTCTTTCATCTCTTCCATTGATTTAAATTCTCACTCTTACAAGTCGGTGATCACTGTCAGTATTGAATTTATTAAAAATTGAGATGAATGAAAACCTACAACCTATTTCCAGTTAGTGACCGGGTCAGGGATGGAATGAATGAAGCCCCAACTTGCGGCGAGGATAGGAATTGTGCCGGCTGCCAAAGCCTGTCACAGTCCTCTAGGGCAATGATTAAAGAGTGACAGATGAAATTAAATGGTAGTGGAGAGTGTTGCTGGAATGAAAGATGACAGGGTAAACCGGAGTACCTGGAGAAAAACCTGTCCTTCCTACGCTTTGTCCAGCACAAATCTCACATGGAGTGACCAGGATTTGAACCACAGAACCCAGTGGCGAGAGGCCGGCGCATTGCCGCCTGAGCCACGAAGGCTCCACTAAAACTGAGATGTCTTTTACAATATGAGGCATATTTGACCGAATAAGTCTATCTTGTTTTTAACACTGAAGTTGGGGCTTCTCCATTTCCATTTTTGGTTAGGATGCTTTTTGAAGAATGTGTTCATTATTGGCATGTTGGTATACTCTTGCAAACTGGACTAGTCTCTCTCCTCGGTTGTACCTGTCATCAATCGTGTAGTTGCCCACCACTGAGTCACCACGTTTATAGGTACATTAGTATTTAAGTATTTTATTATTAAGGTTCACCTTTTCAATTCAATTCGATACGATTCAATACGATTTCGCATCGGTCGCTCTGCCAATTGAGCTATGGTGGCCTAAGCGATGCACTCTCCAATGGTGAATTTTTCCTTCTTTTCTCTCTCTCTCTAGAAGTAACATTTCAGTGATGTATTTTGATATTTGCATGCCTACTCCATGTTGAAAGAATGTTGCAATATTTCAGGGTTATCGAGTGACTTACAAAGGTGTTAGCAATAACTTTTGCTTGTACAATGCAAAATTGGGAGGTTGTTGGTTTGGATCCCACTGGTGTCCGGATGGCCATTTTTGTTCTGTACTTAACATCTCTTTAACACGTACTAAATGCACGTAACACGACCTAATAGGTTGAAACTCAGTTTGATTACAATGCGGTCGTGAAAATTTAATATTCATTAAAAATTGTCCTTGCCATCCTGTGTTTTCTTTCTATTTCTACCTCTTCCACACTGATCCATCACTGTCTGTTTTCCTGTTGTGTGTTCCTCTCGAACAATGATCCTGAGGAAGAGGAAGTTAAATATGTGGAGTCTGATACATCATTTATTAATGGGATATTGAGCCTAGTTCTCATAGACTGGGCAAGTTGGCTGTGCGGTTAGAGTCGTGCAGCTGTGAGATTGCATCCGAGAGATAGTGGGTTTGAATCCCACTGTCGGCAGCCCTGAAGATGGTTTTCCATGGTTTCCCATTTTCACACCAGGTAAATGCTGGGGCTGTACCTTAATTAAGGCCACGGCTGCTTCCTTCCCATCCCTAGGCCCTTCCCTATCCCATCATCACCATAAGACCTATATGCGTCGGTGCAACATTAAGCAAATAGGAAAAAAAAATCTCATAGAAGAGTTTTCTTTATTAGAAGACAGAACAATTGAAAAAATGGTCTATGTTATCTATTTCAAGATCAAACAAAAGAAATATAATATAGCAAGCTAAAATTCTTACCTGCCAGGCAATTTCAAAGCTGGAAGAAGTAATATTTGTTACCACAAGATGATATTCTTTTGAATTGGGAACTGAAAATAAAAACAAAAGTAAAAATTATTATTGTGACTTCTACTTGCAAATAAATGCAATGAGTATGATAAGAAAATTAGCCTTTCCATGACTAAATTGATGTCAGTACATAAGAAACATAAGAGAACTGAATGCCAGGTTGGGAATACAAAGCTGGAATGAGGTAGGCCATTGCAAGTATTTAGGATGTGTATTCTCCCAGGATGGTAGAATTGTAAGTGAGATTGAATCAAGGTGCAGCAAAGCTAATGCAGTGAGTTCAAAGTTGTGATCAACAGTATTCTGTAAGAATGAAGTAAGTTCCCAGATAAAACTGTATTCAGACCACCTTTACAGGAGTGAAAACTGTGTGGCCTCCAGATATCTTATTCATAAGTTAGAAATAACAGACATGAAAGCAGAATCTCCAGACCAGCCATCAGGAGTGCAATATGGAATATCCTAAATATTTGTGAAGCAGGAAAGATCATCAGTGCCACACAAGAGATGAAGAGATTTGGAGTTGAGACCCTTTGTGTAAGTGAAATGATATGGCCGGGATATGGACAATGCTTGTCCAATGACCACACAGTGTACTATGCAGGGAAAAATCAATGCCCCCATCATGGAGGTAATAGAAGTAGAGGGAGATCAAGATGATGATAGTTAGACTCTGTTTCTAATGATTTTGTAGCGCTTGAGCACGTGCACATTAATAAAATAATAAATAATAAAATAATAATAATAATAAGGAAATTAGAAATATCAGAAATTAAAATCAAATTTTGCCAAGTTTGAATTGCAAAGGCTTTAAACTTACAGGTCTAAGTAACAACTACGAAAGGATTGTGGAATGTGGAAGGAACCCTAATGAGGACATGAGATCGTATCTCGTTGTGGGGAAAGAGAAACGTGCGGCGAGCACCCTTGAATTGTTATATTGAAAATTAACAAAATGAAAAGATACACATTCAACCAGAACAAAAACAAGTTACATAGCCAATGACAAGTAAGCACATCTAAAGTAAAGGGTATTTAAATAAATTTATAAAACACAAACAGTAATCTTCCGATGATATGGATAAACTTTAACATAAAAGTTGATAGTTTTACAGTAAGGCAAACTCCAAAAACAGTTCAATTTACGTTAATTAGAATAAAATACATTACACAATTCAGAACAAGCAAAGAGAGTTGCCAAAAACAAGATGCTAAGACTGTCTGTCGAAGCACACTCATTCAGAAGAGCAAAATTGGTGAATGCGGGAATCTAGAGGAAACTCCAACATGCAAAATAAAATCTTACATTACCACGGAAATTTTACATGAAATGAGAAAAGGCCAAAACACAAGAAGGAATTAAACAAAATAAAACACGATAGAAATAGTACTTACCTTAGAAGTTAACAGTCCCAAGGCAGAACTTAGACACTTAGACATTAAAATTACATGTATTTTCACTTGTCAATCAATCAATCAATCAATCAATCAATCAATCAATCAATCAATCAATCAATCAATCAATCAATCAATCAATCAATCAATCAATCAATCAATCAATCAATCAATCAATCAATCAATCAATCAAATCAATCAATCACTACAGATCTGCATCTAGGACAGTCGCCCAGGTGACAGATTCCCTATCTGTTGTTTTCCTAGCCTTTTCTTAAATGATCGCAAAGAAATTGGAAAATTATTGAACATTTCCCTTGGTAAGTTATTCCAATCCCTAACTCCTCTTACTATAAACAAATATTTGTGCCAATTGTCCTCTTGGATTCCAACTTTATCTTCATATTGTGATCTTTCCTACTTTTAAAGACACCACTCAAACTTATTCGTCTACTGATGTCCTCCCATGCCGTCTCTCCTCTGACAGCTTGGAACATACCATTTAATCGAGCAGCTCGTCTCCTTTCTCCCAAATCTTCTCAGCCCAAACTTTGCAACATTTTTGTAATGCTACTCTTTTGTCGGAAATCACCCAGAACAAATCGAGCTGCTTTTCTTTGGATTTTTTCCAGTTCTTGAATCAAGTAATCTTGGTGAGGGTCCCATACACTGGAACCATATTCTAGTTGGGGTCTTACCAGAGACTTATATGCCCTCTCCGTTACATCCTTACTACAACCCCTAAGTACCCTCATAACCATGTGCAGAGATCTGTACCCTTTATTAACAATCATATTTATGTGATTACCCCAATGAAGGTCTTTTCTCATATTAACACCTAGGTACTTACAATGATCCCCAAAAGGAACTCTCACCCCATCAACGCAGTAATTAAAACTGAGAGGACTTTCCCTATTTGTGAAACTCACAACCTGACTTTTAACCCCATTTATCATCATACCATTGTCCACCGTCCATCTCACAACACTATCGAGGTCACCCTGCAGCCGCTCGCAATCTTGTAACATTTATTACCGTGTCCGCCCACTAAGGAGGTCAGAATTCAAAGACGCAGACAAATTGCCTCTCACACATGAGGAGCCCAAAACTGGAAATTGTGTGATTACAAGGTAACCAAGGAAAACACGGAATTTCCCCAGATCTCTGTATGCACCAATGAAAAAAAGGCTGTTATTCCGACCAAGTAAAATATACTTCCATATATGGACAAGTTCTAGAGGGTTCGATTACAAAACATAGCAATGTCGTTATCGAAACCTCCACATGTCAGTACAAGCTGACACAAAAGTTGGTTATCAATTTTAAATGCAATTTACAAATTCTAATTAAGATTTTCTAATTCACATAAATTCTCAAAACATAATTTTCTTTGCATAAGCTCTTCAGTCCTTAAATGTTCCTTTTGTTTTCACAAACAGCTGTTTTACATAAATTTTAAAATAATGACAAGACCAAAATTAAATAACATTGAATGACAAGGATTTCTGCGGCTTCACTGATTTCTGCACATGGCTGTTCAACGTTGGTCACAGATTTAAAGATACAAGTTATAGAACTAAATGAGGCCATGGAGCTAGTTACAAATAGAGGATTGTGATGGAGTTAAGTAAAATTACAAAGGCTTGCAGATTGAACACTGAAAAGCATACCAGTCTATAATGAAGATGTATGTATGTATGTATGTATGTGTGTGTGTGTGTGTGTGTGTACGTGAAAGACTGTGGTGCCTGTATTATTTGATATACGGTACCGTACTGCTTCCCCTCAAGCTATGACCCTGTTATACCAAAGATTGGGTCGGCAACCTGCTTGATCAGAATTGTCATGTGGGTTGCTTATCTTCCCCTGATATTTGTAATCAGCTGGTTTCACCTATGTGTTGTCGTAATTATTGTACTGTATCTTGTGCCACGTAGACCGAGGCTGACAATGATATTAACTTGCCAGAACTGAGGATGTTGCTCTATGGGAAGATAAATTAAAATAAATTAGTATTCTCCCAGGATGGTAGTAATGTAAGTGAGATTGAATCAAGGTGCAGCCAAGCTAATGCAGCGAGCTTGAAGTTGTGATCAACAGTATTCGGCAAGAAGGAAGTCAGCTCCCAGACAAAATTATCTTTAGGGCCAGTTTGTTTTCAGACCAAATTTACAGGAGTGAAAGCTGCATGGCCTCCTTATATCTCATTCATAAGTTAGAAATTACAGACATGAAAGCGGAAGTACTATGGGAAGATGGTGACTACAAATAAGAGTGATGACTGGGAAAGTTATGATAAATAAAAATATGGGAGCAATTACTGTACTGGCTTTAATACTTGACTGCACACATCAAAATTAAAGCAATCAAAACTGTACACCACTTTTTTTTTTTTTTGCAAGTAGAGTCCCAGATACAGTGCAACAGTATGTAAAGATTATGATGAGTTTCTTTAAAACAATGTATATTTTAATCAGTTTTGGAATACATAATTATGTAGGATACATTTCTTGTAAATAAAAAACACAAATTAAAGCCAATTTTCTCTCCTAAAATTAGGGTGTGAGATTATTTAACGGTGCAAAGTATTCACATATATATAGTAGATTGGATCCTCATTTCTCAGTTCTTCTAAATCCTTTTTTTCTCAGGCCCTGATGAGCTCATTTCTGCTTCCCACTTCATCAGACCCAACATTCATTGAAAGACCATCTTGACAGACCTTCAGTCTTGATATGGAAAGTGTATGACAAGATGAAATCTGAACAAACACAGGAAAAAGGAAGAGACAAAGGATAATGATGAATACGGGTAAGAGAAAAGAAACCCATTTGGTCAGTAAACAAACTGGATTCCCTTTGTGTTCATCCTATGTTCTTAGTCTTTTGCCACCTGCATTCAGTCATAGGTGATTGCCTAATTGTACTTCCTCTCAAATCACCACCATCACCACCACCTATATTCATATTTATCTGGCTCTCCTCTTATCTTACACTATCCATATAAAGACTGAAGATCTATTGAGAGGGTCAATCAACGAGTGTTTGAAATTGCCTTCCTGATGAAGATGGGAAGCAGAAATGACCTCACCAGGGGCTGAGAAAGAAAGGATGCAGAAGTATTACATTACTGTAAATTCATATTACAAAAGGCCTGTACAGCACAGCCTATAGGAGGTTTTGTGAACTAAGAATGATATAATTTGAGTTCTTATTGGTCAGTGTCAGCTATATATACCAGTGATCTATTTCCGCTAAGGGGCCTATGGATACCAACCCACACTTCCAAGTTAAGTACATCTGGGTCCCCTTTTAGTCACCACTTGCAACAAGCAATATATTGTGTTTATCCTACCAAATGTTTCCTAGCGTTTCTATCTTTCTATATGTTTCTTGATTTGAACACAAAACAAGAGGGCTTATTTTCTTATCACTTTCTTTCGTTTCCTTTTATGACTTTCTAGAACCTTGACATGAACAGCACAAAATTAACAAATAGAATATTGACTTACCTACACATAACATTTCAAACTCGACAGTTGGAACTTCATTTTCATCATTACTGTTTCCATCTTCATCTATAAGTAAAACACGTGCATAGTGAAAACCAGGCTTAAGATCTGTTATATTAGCCTCAATGATGGTGGCTTCCTTCAGCAGCTGGGGTGGCCAGTCTATCCAGTTACTGGCTGCCTTTTCCTTTAAATAAATAAAGCAAGAAAATGAATGAATTAACAAACAAACTGCGCACAGGCCCTTAGCATCACAGATTCTCACACAGCACATTCAGTAAGAGAGGTATTTTTCTTAATCCAAGAGAAAGATGACAAAAGTTGAGGAGCTGTCAACTTGTAGTATGGGCTCTCTGCTTCCAAAAGGGAACAGAACAGAGCTCTAAAAGGAGCATACTCCAGCAAATAACTGGATATGACATCACCAAGGACATTCCTGCACCGAATGGCAGGAAGCTATCAAAACAACCTTTAGCATTTCTGCAGTATGAACTGTTCCATACAAAACTCGGATGGGAACCTCTGTCACAGGTGCACCAAAACGAGAGAAATATTGCCCCATATCCTGGATTCCTGTCTGCATGAAGAAGTGATGAGAAACACACATCACCAGAAAATAGACTATGATTGTTGGCAAATTTTGCAAGAAAAAATTTCAACATCTATGAGGATGTTCACAGTATTTATGAGATAGTGAGCACATAGCAAATCAACATGATAGTGTATAAGGACAGAACAAAAGGCTTCATTATCAACCCAACAATGTGATTCAAACACCACTTAGGCTAACCTGAAGAAGTCCAGTTAGAGAAACAAAAACAAGGATAAATACCAACTCAATGACTTCAGAGTTATACGTCTAATGGTTGGACCTCGTGGTACCATACTGGCATTCTTCGTAAAGATCTGGAAGGAATTTCTTTTACCTATGAAGAGCAGTGAGAAGATAGAAATCACTGCCAATCAAGGATCTGTAACCACATTAAGATCTCACCAATTCTGACTGGCATAATTTTCATCATATTGTTTATCTCATTGCTGATCTTGTTGCTGATCTTGTTATACTTTGTCTTAATGGCAACACATTAATGCTGGAAGTTGTTGATTCAGTCAAAAAAGTGAGGGTGATGCTGATTTTTGATTGTGATGCCCCTGCACAGGTACTTGGACTAGAATCTCCAGTACTGAACTGAACATCAGCATTCCAACATAATGACCCAATTAAGGTCTGATGATTTAAAACCGTCTTATTAAGGCCAAAATTGAACATCACATCTCTAAACATTGAGGGCTTGTCAACACCTAGAAAGTTACTACACCAACTCTGTCAAGCACATAACTGATATACTGTGTTTGCATGAAACACAGAGATGAACACTAAACATCGGCCAAATATACCTGGCATGAAACTTGTGGCCGATACACTTCATAGATTGTACAGAAGTGCTTTTGGTGAAACTTGAACTCCATATCTTGTCTACTGCAATAACTGACAAAGAATTTTTCTCACCAAACTGGAGTGTTTATCGTAGAGACAGGATAGGAATGATAGGAGGGGGAGTCTTCATTCTGGTGAAAGAAGAATTTGTACTCTACAAAAGTTAAAGATAACAAATATGAAATTCTAGGTGTAAAGCTCATCTCTAAAGGTAATAGACAACTTGATGTTTTAGGAGCATATAGACCTAGAACGGGTGGCGTTGATTCAGAATTATGTGCTAAGATAATCAGCTATATGAGAAACGATATGGGAAGGAACGTGATTGTAACAGGTGATCTCAATTTACCAAATTTCAATTGGGAAGGTGATGCGAATGACAGAAAGCATGACCAACAAGTGGCAAATAGGTTAATCTGATAAGGACAGCTGAATAAGAAAGTGATGGAACCAACTAGAGAGAAGAATATTCTGGATGTTGTGCTGGTGAAACCAGATGACCTCTATAGAGAAACTGAGGTAATAGATGATATTAGTGGTCACAAAGTTGTTTTTGTCATAGTAAAAAAATAAATGTTTTAGAAAGGAAGGTCATAAAATTAGGAGTAGTATTCAGTACCATATGGCCAATAAAATAGGCATGAGGGGATCTCATGATCAGTGGAAAACAGTAAATAAAAATGTAAACAGACTGCAGGATGGGTTTAAAGCAATTGTTGAGAAATGTAAAAACAGGTATGTTCCTTTAAAGGTGGTGAAGAATGGTAAAGACCCACTATATTATAACAGAGAAGTAAAGAGACTAGGAAGAAGGTGCAGGATGGAAAGAAATAGAGTTAGAAATGGTTGTGGAGGTAAGGAGAATATGAAGGATTTACTAGTAAATTGAATCTAGCGAAGAAGTCAGCTAAGGATAACAATGATGGCAAGCATAACTGGCAGTCATCCAAATTTTAGTGAAAATTTTTTTTGCTAGGGGCTTTACGTTGCACCGACACAGATAGGTCTTATGGCGACGATGGGATAGGAAAGGCCTAGGAGTTGGAAGGAAGCGGCTGTGGCCTTAATTAAGGTACAGCCCCAGCATTTGCCTGGTGTAAAAATGGGAAACCACGGAAAACCATTTTCAGGGCTGCCGATAGTGGGATTCGAACCTATTATCTCCCGGATGCAAGCTCACAGCCGCGTGCCTCTACACACATGGTATGAATAGGTATTTTAAAGCAGAAACAGGTTCCAAGAAGGACATTCCAGGAATTATTAATGAAGTCATGCACAGCTAGACTGGTATCATGAAAGAGTCGACTGGAGAGGGGAATGGTGCTCTGTTGTCTTCAGTGACGAGAGTAGGTTCTGTCTATGCAAGTGATGGATGTACATGTGTATGGCGCAGACCTGGTGAGCAGATTATTCCAGAGTGCATTCGCCCACAACACCCAGGTCCCACCCCAGGCTTCATGGCATGGGGGGGCCATCAGTTATAACTTGCAGTCACAGTTGGAGTTTCTTAAGGGTAACGTAACCAGTTCCCTCTACATTGCACAGCTTGTTGTCCCCGTACTGCTGCTATTTCTTTGACAGGAAGGTATTGTGCTTTTTGAGCAGGACGATGCATGTCCACATACAACTTCTGCCATGCAACGTGGTCTACATGGTGTACAACAACTGCCTTGGCCAGCAAGATCACCGGATCTCCCACCAATTGAACATGTATGGGATATGATGAAGCGGGAACTGTCTTCTGTGTTCTCCAGAGTATGCAAGAACCATTACCGAATTGCATCAAAAGTTGGAAGATGCTTGGGACAAACAATCGCAGGATGCCATTCAGCACCTTTACGATAATTTGAATGTGCGAATACATGCCTGCATTGCCACCAGAAAGGGGTACACCATGTACTGATGCAACTGTTTGGGCAGCATTTACTGTGACACGTGTGTTTCATTTGGTCTAAATTTGTAATATACTCCTGCAATGATGAACTACGTATCACATTGCTTGTGAATATAATGACCTTGTCCTTGAGGATTTTGCATGTTTTTCTTCTAGCAGTGTATTTCAGCAGGAAGACAGCTCCTTGCTTCTATTTCAGAAGCCAAGACTGATGCATGAATTTGACTTATGGAGGAAACAGCCAAAAAGCTTGGAGATCGCTGAAACAACTCAGCTATGATCCAACTAAAGAACCTGTCCATGCCCATATTTCGATGAACCAAACTGCAAAACAACTTATCTCCGATGGAAATACCAACCACCCTATCAGAAAAATGGAATACAGGGTCCACCTAAATAATGAAGTCAGAACTAATGACCTGTCTCAACTATTCAACCTGAGTGAATCAGAGAAACCTATTCAAAGCTGTAAGAATGGTAAAGCAGCAGGGTTAGATGATATAACAATGGAGCAGATCAATCATTTCATCCCAACTGCAAAGGAATGGCTTCTGAATTTTTTAATAGCTTTTTGACATCTTTAAAGATTCCCAAAATATGCAAAAAAAATTGTGGCTGACTGCTGTCCTCAAACGTGGCAAGAAATCATCTTCATCATCTTCTTCATCTTACTCTTCTTCTTGTAGTGCCTTCTCCACTACTGAAGGCTGGCCATAATCACAGTGAAGTCTATACGATATTCGGCTGTCCTCATCGGTCTACTAGAATCTAGTCATGTCCAATCCCGTAAATTCCTCAACCAAGAGTGTTTCTTTCGACCGTGACCCCTACGTCCATCAATTTTACCCTGCACGATCAATTTAAGTAGGTTGTATATTTCATTCCTCATAATACGTCCAATGTAGGCTGACTTTCTTTTCTTGATTGTGCACTTCAACATTTGTTCTCTCCTCATGCATTTGAGTATGGCAGCATTGGAAATGTGGTCAGTCCACGAGATCTATAACACCATTCAGAACAGCCACATCTCAAAAGCATCTATACTCTTAATGGTGTAACATTTTGGAGTGCAGGTTTCAGCACTGTACAGAAGCACTGAATATACATAGCATCTGACAAAGTTGTGACGTCCCCAAGCTGAGGCTTTTGTCACACAGTAGATTCCTCACTTTCAGAAAGCTAGTACGAGCCATTTCTATTTGTACAGAGATCTCTAAATCCCGATCTAAGTCCTCAGTAATCCAGCTGCCAAGGTACTTAAACTTCTGCACTTGTTCTCCATAAATGGTCATATGAATGTGTGTGTTACATATGAATGTGTGTGTTATACGAGTTCTGGAAATGGCTATCACATTGGTCTTGTCACTGTTAATTTTGAGACCAAGTTTATTCCCTTCTGCTATGATTCTGTCTACCAGATGCTGAAGACCTTAAGTACTGTCAGCCAAGTTGACAGCGTCATCTGCATACCTCAGATTGTTGACCAGCCTACTGTTAACTTTTACTCCATCTTCCGCTTGTTGAAGAGCAGCTTGGAAGATCTGCTCAGAATATAGATTAAACAGTAGAAGAGATAATACACATCCTTGCCATACTCCCTGTTTGATCCTAGTAGTGCAAGTCTTGGAGCTTCCAATTCTTACAGAAGCTTCTTGATGTTCATATAGCTTTTTGACAAATGTAAGATCTTCACTATCTATCACAAAAATATCACCTTATTACATCACCCACATAAAATAATGGATATAATGTTACTTAACCCTTTAACAGGAGTTGTAGACAAACTGCTTATACCACATCAGCCTAGAGTTAGACCAGGAAAGAGATGTACAGCACAGATCCTATGTCTAACACAATACATTGAGGATGGTTTTCAGATGAGAAAAATCAGAGGAAAGGCACTTGTGGACCTCCGCTCTGCATCCTACTACAACTAGCAACATCAAGGAAAAGAAAATGATACTTACCCTCCTGGAAAATTATTGCTTTTTGTTGAATTTCAAGGACAACAAAGTAGATGGAAAAACTAAAGGAGTGGGCTGCTCCAAAGCAGTGAGTCAGCTCCTATCCTATTTAATATCTATACAAATGACCAACCACCACAAAGAACACTAAAAGCTTTATTTATGCTGATGACCTTGCACTTGCCACCCAATCTAACAGTTTTGAAGAAGCAGAAATTTCTCTGATGCATGCAGTGGGAGAACTCGGAACATATTATGACCAAAACCAGCTTAAACCTAATCCTGAAAAGACTCAAATCTGCACATTTCACCTGCGGCACATTCAGGCATCTAGGAAACTTAAAGTACACTGCTTTACAAAAGAATTCAAGCACCAATAGGGGAGAAGGAAAAAAAACTTCATGTGTTGAGAGGTTATGTGATGTTATTTCAGTGATTACAAAATTGAATCAAATTTACAAAGAACTTGGCAGTATGAGCCCACTTATCAGTATGCCAGTGGGTGCATCCCCTCTGGCCTGGATGCATGCACTAATTCACTTGGGGAGGGTGTCATAAAGCCATTGTATCCTCCCCTGTGCCAAGCTGGCCCACAACTGTTGTAAATGATCCTTGATATCCTGGATACTGGTACTAGGATAGAGATGACGTCTGAGCTGGTTCCACGCATGTTCTATTGGGGACAAATCTGGGGGTCTTGTTGGCCACGGGAGTACCTCAACTTGCTGACAGTTTATATAGTCACATGCCATGTATGGACAAGCATTGTTCTGTTGAAAAATGGCACCATGATACTGTCACATGAGAGGCAACACATGAGGAGACAAGATGTCTGATGTACTGTTGTGCCTTCAGAGTACCCTTAATCACTACAAGCCATGACTTGAAATCATAGCTGATATCTCCCTATACCATGATGCCACGAATAACACCACTGTGCCTCTCAAAACATAGGAAGAAAGGAACCTCTCCCCAGATTGCCACCATACTTACGAACAATGGTCATCTGGGGTAGTGCAGAACCGCTATTCTTTGCTGAACACAATACTATGCCATTCATCAGCAGTCCATGTTTCCAAGTCATGGCATCACGTGTTTGTGTTGTGGTGTTAACGGTAGCCTACTCATGGGAAGGTAATTTATTAGTCCGGCTGCTGCTAGTCTCCAACTAATGGTGTGGGATGACACAGCATGTTGCAGGGTGTACTTGTTCTCGGATGGCAGACACAGACGTGAATGGGTTATGATGTGCTTGGTGCAAAATACAGCGATCCTTCCTTGTTGTGGTCAGACATGTTTGAGCGGACCCTTGACAAATATTATGCCTGCCCTCACCTTCCCGCACAGTCCACCGTCAGGCCACTGTCACATTCAAATGTCCCACAAATCTGGATATTGCCAAACAGGCCCCTTTCAAACTCTGTCAGGTGCTGATAACTCTGTCTCAAATTAGTACATGGCATCTCCATGTCTTTCACAGTGATAGCTCAACATCTGACACTGTTTACACCTTTAATATAACCTACAAGGCCTGGTAACAACACTAAACATGAACACTACTAATGCAATTGAAATCAACTTTCAACCTATTAGGTCATGTTACAAATGTGTATTATGTGTGGATGAGACAATAAGTACAGAGCAAAAATAGAGCCAACTGGACACCAGTGGGATCTGAACCTCTCTTCAACATGTACTACATGTATGTAACATGACCCAATAGGTTGAAAGTCGATTTTGATTACAATGCGGTATAGAAAATTCAATACTCAATACTATTGCACTCTGGTGGCTGTTCTACTTGTCACAGAGAGTTGCAACTCTAATCATTTATATACCTGCCAATAGTGTATACATGAAATCAGCTTCATGGTCCATATCGCACTTCAATAGATATTTTCTCTTGAGTTATTTGTTTGTTTTAATCTTGTCAATCTTATGTTAATTTTAAGGACACTTCCTCTAAAGCATTACTTTGTCAATTTTATATATTTTTCATCTAAACAGTGTTATGTGGCTGAAGATGTTGATAATATACGAAACATGTACCACTTTTGACCATTAAAAATTGCCTTAAGCAATCATTGTATCGACTAGGTGGAAAATAAATAAATACTTAATTGTGAGTGTATACATGGACGAAGTTACACTGACATCCGAACATATCTTCTGGGTGCTTAAATTTTTTATCAGGCAATGTATATTGGGAGGGGAAGCTACTGAATCATTGCTTCACTCTCAGATATCTAGGCATCACCCTGGATCACACACTGGCTTTGCAAGGAATGCTGCTAAGCATCAGACAAAAGGTATCTGCAAGAAACAACATTCTTCTCAAGTTGACAGGCACTACTTGCAGAACTCAGTCACAAACCCTTAGGACATCAGCTTGAGCCAGTGTTCTACCATGCTAAGGAAAAGGCAGTAACTAGCTGAACTTGAAAACTGAGAAAATTGAGATCAAAGTTTAATCAACTTCTCATTTCCTTCTACTTTATGGATTATGTTGAAATTAACACATCAAATAAAACAAGCAGAAAAATTTACTTCTGGCACAGCTTCTATGTAAAATGATTACCAACAATAAAATGAACGAGGTAGTAATTAGGAGACACTGTTTTCTCACACTGCAGCCAGTATTTACTGCCTTCTGTCAACGTTGAGCGCAGAATGAAAGTACAACCTTAAAACACAGTACTTCTGCAGATACTGGTTTCTTAGAGGGCTGTCTCAATTACAGCCTTTTGTCATTGCAGATGTCAAAAAATAATTGCAAAGGTAGTACCTGATTTTTTTATATATTTTGAACAAAAAGACATATTACTGGGACTGCTTTTTAACCAGTATACTGGGGAGCACGACTTAAATCGCTCAAAGAAATAACCAGCCAGGTGGGGAGAGCGACTTCAGTCGTACGCTGCTGTTTTATTTTTTCTCGACTCTGAGCCTAGTCAGAGTTATGAAGTTCAGTCCTCGTTATCTGCATGCCCCTGTCATCAAGTGGTATGTTTAGTAAGTACTTCCGCTTGACAGAAATAGAGCAGACAGAGCTGTATGTCATTCAACAAAATTCGCTTCCGTGCAAAAGTGGGCTATGTGTTCACCTCGCGTGGGAACTAGGCTAATCAGCTGCGTTCTTGCTATGTGCTTACTTGAATGCTTTAGTATTTTATGAGACTGGGAACTGTTTAGTATATCAGTGTGAAAAGGAGTAATTACAAGGAGGAGTGAATGTGAACTTACAGATGCGTTGCACTTCTGTAGTTTCATGAGAGTACTTTTCAGTCATAATTATGCCTTCTAAACGACATCGAGTTGAAGTATTACAGGATAACAGCTTGTGTTCACTTGTACATGAAATGTTGGAGTTTAGCAACAAAGACGATGCCTTCAGTAACTTCCATTCAGATAGTGAAGATAATTCATTCTCTAGAGAAGGAGGCACAAGTGGTACTGGACAGCATTCTGGTGCTATCGCAGCGAATGGTTGCGGGTTCGAAAGTTATACCTCGGGTGACGACAGTGACAGTGACGATGGAGAGATACAGGCAGACTTAAACTGCAATGATATGCCAGGGCCTATTAGCTGGGCAGAAGATGGACAGAAAAGGAGTAGATTTCCAGCAAAATCCATTCCTGGAGTAAAAGGACAGTTCTTGGATGTAAAGACTCCAGAGGATATTTACGAACTGTTTGTGGACGATACTATCTGTCAGTATATTGCTGAGCAAACTAATATTTATGCTCAACAGAAAATTCGTGGGAAAATACTGGTGAACAAAATGAAATGGAGGAGTAGGGAAAAAGACTGGATTCCTACAAATAAGGATGAAATAAAACTTTTATTCAGACTTTTGCTTCTTCAAGGGATTATCCGCAAACCTATGATGGGGTATTATTTTCCTCGTAACAAGTTACAGGCCGTGCCCATATTTTACGAGATCATGGCGGAAAAGAGGTTTTTCCTCTCTTGAAATTTCTCCATTTTTCTGACAATGAGGCATACGATGTTCAGATATCTCCTAAAGTATAGGCCTACAAGGTAAAGCCAGTCTTCGATCAATTTGTGAAAATATCTCAACAGGCTTACATCCTGGATGACCAGCTATCCATAAACGAAAGCTTTCTTCTATGGAAAGGTCGCCTTGGTTGGAAGGTATACATTCCAAAGAAAAAGGTCCCAGTTCGGAATGAAATCTTACAAAATTTGCGAAGCGAAAATGGGTTACGTGTGGAATATGTTGTGGTACACTGGAAAATCAACAGAACTCAACAATGAAGTCTATGGCATTGGTCTATCACAGTCTTCCAAGCCGACGAGAATTGTGTGTACTCTGGCAGATAATCTACTGAAACAAGGATACCTGATAGGAATGGACAACTATTATAGCAGCCCTGGATTATTATATGACCTGCTAAATGACCTCGATACTGAGGCAGTGGGCACAGTAAGAACCAACCAGAAAGATCTCCTTAAGGAACTTAGGAGTAAAAAGCTGAAGAAAGGAGAGGTAACAGCTGCTTATTGAAAGAAACTCTTGGTTCTAAAATGGAAGGACAAGAGAGACATTTGCATGCTCAGTAGTATCCACGATGATGAAATGCAAACTGTCCCTATCGGAGGAAAGGACGAAACCAAAGAGAAACCTGTAGTTTGCATTGACCACAATGATTCTATGGGGGGAGTTGATCTTTCCGATCAGTACGTCATTACGTACTCCACAGCAAGGAAGCGGATGAAGAAATATTACCAGAAAATTTTCCGGCACCTTCTGGACCTCGTGGTATTCAGTTCATTCATCATTTTCTGACAACGTGGAGGAAAATTCACCTGCAGTTCAGAATTCACCTCGTCAATAAAATCCTAAAAAAGTACACAGGTTCAAGCCCCCGCTGAACCAATGCCTGTCCTTTCAGTTAGACCACTTCCTGATGTTCCCATGGAAAGATTCAGCAGTAGGTAATTTCCTGATGTGAATCCACCATCGAGAAAAAGGCAGTTTGGTGTGAAGAGGTGCATGGTGTGTCTAGCGAAAAGAGAGAGTTGTGAAACAATCTACAGGTGCAGTGACTGTGATGTCGCAGCTCTGTGTTTCCGTGCTTATCACATGCAAGATATGTAAAAACAGTGCATGAGATGCAAACTGTGTGAATAGTGTAAATAATATAATTAGTGAAATCAGCCCTGATGTGTAAATTCATTGCGATAAAGAAGTAATTATTGTGAGAAGATGATTAGAACCATGCTACCATTGTAAATACCTACTCTCAACTTATTACTGCAATTGCAAACCCTGCTTGAAATGCATTTTTCTCAACTGCAGCACTTATTTCAGAAATTGTAGATTAGTTAATTATAAAGTGTATTTGCAGTGTATATGCTTTTAATTTTCCTGAAATTATTATGAAAATAAAAATATTCCAAAAAAATTTATATTTGTAATATACAGAAGTTAGTACGAGACTTAGGTCATTTTTGCTCCAAAACTAAAACACCCGCAAATATTAACAAATAGACGAAAAATCACTTTCTGTATCAGAATTAGGATATACGTAGCATTTTATTATCAAGTATTTAAAAATTTGGAAGGTTTCTTGAATTTATTTGATTATTTTTCAAGTTACAAAAATTTGTCCCCACCAGAATGGAGTTACCATATCGCGCGCTCCCCAGTTAATGGGTTATGGCTGCATTATGATGCAGAATATCAAGACCATTCCAACGATACTAAAAACTCATATTTTTTATTTCTGCCTTTTTCCTTAGCACAGATTTTTTACTTTGCAGGTCGAACACCTGTCTGACAAGTCTACTAGGGTTAGCCATTTGTTGTCTGGGGCCAAGCCATTTGTTGTCTGGGGCCACTAGTGCTTAAAGCAATCATGTTCTTACTGTAAACTTGTCAACAGAAGAGGACTCTAGTAGGTCTATTGAGAGTAGGAAATCAGTGGCTATTTACAAACATCTGCCCCATCGGAACAAGTGTCTGATCGTCTAAGACACCTTCCACCTTTCTTTATGAGTAATGTAGTGTTTGAACCTTCTCAACCTCCAACACCATCACCTATTACATCGCCTCATTTTAGCAGTTTATCCAACCCCTTATCCATATTGCTTAAAGGCATATCCAAATTTCCAATTAATTCAACTAATGAGGTCATTTCATTTCTAAGATTCCTAGTCGAATTTCAAGACCATGCCTTGGTATTTGCTCTCTCTCACTCTCAAATACTTCAAATAATTTAGCCTTATTCTGTAGGCATCCTCTTAGACAAAATAGTAACAGCAATAGCTGATCGATCTTCGACAGAAGATTTCTATGCCCATCTTCAGGCTAATTTTTTTCCTGCTAGAGCTATGTCATCTCTAACACAGAAGTACTACTTCAGAGTACAGAGGTTGGACCAGAACCTTGCTGACTTTATTCAAGATATAAAATTTTACTCTAGGGTATTCGATCTCCATTTTCCAGAAGATCAAATTGTGCAAACCATAGTAGAAGGAATCTCTCCGCCTTATAGATCGTACTTATGTTTTGCATCTTAACCCCAAACGTTCTTGGAATTCGAGGCTATGGCCATATCAACCAAAAGGGTGAGGTACGCCAACACTTGAAGGGTCACCAGAGAGCCCCCTCCGTCATCTAACAGTTCTCGGCCACCTCCCCTCCGAACATTCCCCACATGCAAGTGTTTTGCATGTGGATCGACTGAACACCATAGAAACAAATGCCCCTTGGTAAAATCTAGTGGAACTAGGAACAGACCTGGTCTGTCCAAAGGTTGTTTCAAGTGCGGGTTTTTTCCCATCTAGCCAAGAATTGCACTTCACTTAACAGCACACCCTCCTGTTCTACTTCTGGTGCTGCCTCCACTAACATGGGCAATAGGAAGTGACTAGTGTCATCGGCTGAGTCACAATATTCATCTTCCCAAGGCTCAGCCCCTGTTAAATTAGGCAACGGATCATTTATGGAAAAATCCTCCTCTAATTTGTCATTTGAAGGCCCTAGGGAATGCCTTAAAATTGCTTTTGAGACCCCAGGATTCATGCCATTTCTGAAAATTGGAGTGAATAAAGAACCCATCATGACGTTGGTAGATTCAGAGATCGTTAGCTCCATTATTTCTGAGGACTGGTACCTTAAATTGAAAGCTTGCTGTAAATTTCCAGACTATTGTTTGTCTTCTATGAAATGTGTTTTGGCAAACTCATCACCATTAGAAATTTTAGGTTTCATTTTTGCTAAAGTTTGAATCTCAAAATTTACTTGGAAAATTAAGTTATTTGTGGCTAAACAATTGCTTTGCCCTGGAATATTGTGGGCAGATTCCACATCCCGTTCCAGTCTTATGCTCGATCTTCAGAGCAAGTCGCGCATCTTCAAGTTTGCTAGTAACATTAATACTCCTCTTTAGAAACGTAATTCTGTGTCATTTTCACCTATTTTGCCTACCCAAAGTGAGATGTCATTAGATCTTAGACATTTACCTGAGGACCAAGGTGAAAGTATTAAAAGGCTGTGTCAGTCTTTTTCTGACGTATTTTCAGAAACCCTTGACATCACTGACCTTATTGAGTACAAGGTTGAGCTAACTGACTCTATCCCAGTTAGGTTTCCTCCTTATAGACTATCTCTACCTAAAATGAAGGCTCTTAAAGAAATCATTGATCAGATGTTAAGAGATGTTATTATATTACCTTCAATGTCGGAATATTCCTCGCCCATTTTTCTCGTACTGAAACCCCAAGGTGGTTTCAGGCCTGTCATTGATTACAGGGCGTTGAACCGTAAGGTCGTACTACAATCGATGCCCCTTCCTGATCTTCATTCTTGCTTTTCAAGGCTAAGTTCTTTACCATCTTAGATCTTAACCCTCTACTGCATACTGTTGCCTTTAGGCAACACATAACTTTTCACCTGTACAAATGGATAAATATTGTAGACAGAGGTAGTTTTACGGCACACCTTCAACTGTACAATCAATTAAACACATATCCCAGTGATGCCTTGTTTTTTTCTTACATAACATAAGTCAAAACAGCCCTACAACCAAAGGTACTCCTTCCACCCCGTCAACATCCACGCAAACCAACCACCGTTTATTTTACGTAGGCCCTCCCCATCACATTACCACAGGCTTCAGGAGTACCTCTGGCTCAACCTCAAAGACATTACCGACCTACGGTTCTGCAAGTTGTACTTGCGCCTTGCAGTACGTACCCATGGCCAGTAGGTAGTAATGTTCGGTCTTTGAATGTTAAAAGCTTAGCGCAAAATCGTGAAAAATCGTATATATATTCCACATCACATCACATATGAGAGTTAAGCTATTAGCCCCAGTTAAGAATTGCTGGTACATCTAATACACTGAACGTATGTTGGACATTAAAGCTTGAAATTTTCTTCACCAAACGAAAACGAAAAAAATTCATGCAGTAGAGGGTTAACCAGGCATACAATCAGATACCTCTGGCAGAATAATCCAAACATCTAACATTTGTATATGTCCCAGGACAAGAAGAGAAACCTCACTGATTTTGGTAGAAACTGACATAGCTCTGCAATCTTAAGTCCAGTATTCTCTCAAAAATTCCTCTTAGTATCAAACAAACTGTTATTGGCCTCCAGTTTCTGATGTCTGTTTCACTGCCACCTATGTGGATCAATATGGTTCTAGCCGTATGAACATAGCTTGTTAACGACATATGAGTAAAAATCAGTGCTAAGATTGATGAAACCTTTTTACTTTTAACTGCTCTCGTTAGTACTCAATCAGGACCTGGCGATGTATCCATCTTCATGGACTTCATTGCTAGTATAACATCTCCTTAGCTGACTGAAGGGTCATAATGATCATTTGTCAATTGTTCACTGATGCTAGTAATATGCTCATTATAAACTTTCTGGAAGTTGGTGTTTTTCTACAAAAAAATTGCCAAAAATGCATTATGTAATTTGTCTTGTATTATTTTACACTGTTTATTAGACCCATTTTGTAAAAGAGTATGTACAATTTTCCATCTCCGGTTATAGAAATCAAATTGAGCTTTCTGGTACGTATATTTTTCACGCCATTTTTCCTCCAAAGCCTTTTGGAGGATTTGGAATGTTTGTAATATCTGTTGTTTTTCAAAATTAGTCCTGCGTTTTGAGCTTGGTAAAACTTTGTAGTTGATTGTTTAGGCCCCAGTTAAAAAATATGATAGATTGTGCTAGAAATCTGTAAATACTTCTACCTTCTGACCAAATAGTCCATTTCAAGATTCTCCATAAATGTATTCTGCCATTTCTTCAATTCAATGTTATGAGTAGTAACTTGGTTGATGTCACTTTGAATCTTAACCTTTTCACTGCCGAGTTTTGATGACCAGCCGAGCCCTGTGGGCTGGTTTTTTTTTTAAACCCTTTCCACTCTAATTATTTGTAAGTCCTGATTTCTCCCAACTCGTATTTATTTCTGTCAGCATTCTTCATATTTTAAAATCTGGTATTAAGGACTGTTTGTAACAATATATACAGGAAGGAACTACAAAATTAATGAATGTATGGTATTTACATGACACAAAATCATATTTTTCACTTTCTTAACAGTGTGTCTTTCTTCTTGCTGATGGGAGTGTACTAGCAAAACACAGGAAATGCCATCTATTCCTACCAAGTCCGATACATGCACGTCCACGCCGTGGCCTCTGGGCAATGGGTACATTCTTTAAGGTACACGGCTAAGTCATGTAAGGGCAGAAAGCGAGTTCCCGACACTTAAATGGGGACCTATCAGCTAAGGGAGACAACCCTAACAGAAAACATCGGTCCTCCAGGATTGCTGGGGGTTGGAGCAAGGCTAACAACCTCGCTCCGGAAAACCAACTGTTGCGAAGCCCCAGAATATGCCTCGGAATGGTGGATTTAATAGACGACGAGCTAAGCTAAAGGCAATGGACTATCCAAAGTGGAGGTGGTGGAAGATCCGGAATTGGAGAGTAGCTGCACGAGATCGACAAGTTTGGCGGAGAGCAACTGGGGAGGCCATGACCCGAAAACGGGCCGTCGCGCCATAGGAGGAGGAGGAACAGTGTGTCTTTAGTGTGTGGAAGCATTCAAAGCAAATGCCTGGATGGAGCCCTGTTTGCTTATCCAACCAGTATTCACTAAAGTAATCCTGCATCTCTGCCTTACTGTTCATCCCCTTGTTGATAATTACACCAATAATTGCCTTCAGCTCTTCTAAAGTCACAGCTTTCCAAGAAAACCAGATCTCTTCTGAAGTGGAGTATTTTGCTGTATTTTCATTTCGGCAAATTTGTTTGTCTCATGGACAATAGAGGTTATCAACTTATCCCTAAAAAGTAGCTAACGGTACTCTAGTTTTATTTTAGGTCTATTGCCACAGCTCAAGAATCCATTGACTAATCTGTAAGGAAATTTGGCTAATCCTGCATCACCCGTTCTCCACGATCTGCAAGGTATGTTTGAAGTCAGCACTGTATGACTGGGACCGGGACGAGTCACAATACTATCGCCTCCTCCATGATTTCTTGTGACGCTGATATCAATATCGTCATTTGAATCACTAATGGATATATCACTTTCATCGCCAGATTCAAAATTTTCATCACTTTCATGGTCACTATCATCAAAATCAGCCAAAAGAGACGCAAGAATCTCAGCTTCTGTCAGACTGTGCGCTGCCATGTTGCTTCAGGCAACTGCTTTCCACTGTCAACAAAATGGAGCAATTTTGCCAGCAAAGAGAAATTAAACGCACCTATTTGGTTTCTTTCAGTTTCCAGAAGGGACCAGCACTTACGAAACGAAGTACAAAAGCACTGGCATTCCAGGTAACTTAGCAATGAGCGGTGAAACATTGTGTCGACTCAGGGTCGACACATGAGCTATAACGCTTTCAGACGGCTGTTGACCTCAGGTCGACACACAAGCGGAAAGGGTTAAAGGATACTATTAATGGAATGCATATCATCCCCTTAGCCCTACAGACTAATACGGTGTCGGGGATGAAGTGAGATTATATTTTACACCTTATTTTTATGACCGGATGCCCTTCCTGACACAAACCTCAGTTGAGTAGATAATGAATATGAAATGAATGATGGTGAATGAAACTGGGTAAGGAAGTGGAAGGAATCGGCTGTGGTTTATGAATAGGAACTCTCCTGACATTTGCTTGGGAGTGCAAAAGGGAAACCACAAAAAAAACCACCCTCCAGACAGCTGACTGTGAGGTTCGAACCCACTTGCCTGCTGAGTGCAGAGCTTGGCTCCATAGACGTAGCCTGTTAATACGTGTGGCTACTCTGCTCGGTGATGTTATTACTGAAATATAATATAATATTGTTGATCCAAGAACTGGTATTATCAAAAACATTTACATTTGGGGAAAAAATAACTTATCTGAGGAAGAGGTGACAATTCTGCATGAGACTCATCATTACTACTTTGTCTCACACATTCTTGTAGTTCAGTATCGCCACTTAGATATTCTCCATCTTCATTATCAAATTATAGCTCTCCAGAATCACTATTTATGAGGAAACATTCAAATTCTTCGTCAACAAGATGCCATGATGGCTACACGTTAGCGGGAAGGATGTTCTACTCCAACAAAGCTGAAATAACACCAGATCGCTTTCAAAACACGTAAAATGGAGTGGTATATCTGCAGTACAGAACTCCTTTGACCATTTCCATGGAATCTCAAAGCATGACACTATATCACGTTCATTTGTGAGATCAGTGAAGTACACACTGGCGGATGTGGCATGGCATTCAATAACGTATATATATGGGTTTGGCAGTAAATGGGTTAATTGCCAAATCATCGTTAGCTTCATTATCATCATTTAATGGTATAGCTGGAAGGGAGGGATTGTTAGCTGTCACATGGAGGGCAACATTCTCCCTATGCTGAGATGGGTGAGCCTTACTAATGTGGATGTTAATTGATTAGAATTGTTTACCATAAATAGGAAATGAAGTAGTTGGTTTTTTTTTTTTTTTTTTTTCACTTTGAGCTGGTGTTACATCTTGGGATGTAACAGAAATACATATTGTCGCTCAAGAACTCTGAAGTGGCACACTATCTTTGATGCAAATATAGCTTTCCATAGTTACGCCTAAATAACATCAAAGACTATTTAGAACAGTGGGAGGATGATATCTGTTTGACTCACACTAAAGTTGCAACAGTTACTCCTTCTATAAATCCACCAAATATTACATAATAAAGAGTATGCATCGCATCAGCTGTTTTTAACAGAAACTTATGGTAAAATATTCAAATACCTCCTTCGGCAAACATATAGACAAATTTAACCTCCCTGGCAACCAACACATTCAAAAGAATACTCACTAACTCAAACAAAATATATATATATAATTTCTGCACTGATCTCATCTTGATTATTATTTCCATTCTAGCTGCTACTGAAGAAAAAATGCAAAAGAATGGCAGTAATACTTGTGGACCAATACACAGTTCAAAGTTCTAATGCATTAACAGCACAAGTACGGTATGGTCTTTCACCCGAGTGAGTTAGCAGATGTGTTTCCACCGTTTAGAGTGAAACGTATGTGTTTTAAATTACTGTTTCTAGAGATGTATATGTGTTTGAAAGATTTCCTTAATGTTTCTGACATAGTGCCAGCCCACTTCAAATCCAGTATTGCACTGTGTTAGTATAAGTAATGTCCCATAAGCCCGGATCTGTGTCTTGAATCACAAAATCCCTTACAGTTTCATATTTGGGTATTTCCTTTTGTAAAATGTCTTCAACTGGAGGAATAGGTAATGGTGCAATTGATATGTCAGCTGAAACTGGATGATCAGGTGCAGGAGTGATTGTAGAATTGGTCAATGTGGATTGTCTAGTTAAAGGAGCAGAACTAAGATAACTTAGGAAGTTTGGTAGTTTTCTCTTTCTCCTCTACAGCTTGTTTTCTCTTATACACTTCACTCAAAATATTTAATTTAATTTCTGCTAACTGGCTGACAGGAATATCGCTAACATGTAATAAATCACAGTTTCTTCTTCCTCACTTCTTCTAAGCCTTCACCACACAAACAAAATTATTGGACCACAAACAGCAGATACTCTGCATCTGATAATGGAAATTTACGCAGGTCTGCATTGTTGTCCCCAAGCGTTAATTGCATTACAACATTCCTCTTCCGGGAGCTGCCCATCATCCTCATACATCAAGGTGGCCCTACCTTTGAAATGTGCTGTTGGAGGAGAATGATGAGAATCCAGTAGAGTGCCAAGAGATATAATCGGAGATATAAATCAGCTGAAAGTGAAAGTAAGGTTGAGTTCCATAGGAAAACAACAAATTATCACATTCTTTGATCACACCTTCATAAGAGGTAGCCAGGAAGAAGAGGTCTTTTAGGGCACAGGGTATGGCTGAAGGCTCACAAAGCCATGGGGGAGCTTCAAAAGCTCATCGCCATAAGAACTATCTGTGTCGATGCAACATAAAGCAGATCGTAAAAAAAAAAAAAAAAAAAAAAAAAAAAGAAGAAAAAAGTGCTTTAAAACAATATGTGGATATGTAGCTGATGCTTCTCTCCCTCAGTGTGCAAGAATGGTTAAGGCCAGATTTGTGGCACAAAATAATGGCTACCATTAATAATCAGTCCATACTTTCATGATAACTAGTCCTTTCCACCCTAAAATATTTTCTTTGAAGTTCATTGTACATAATTTTAAGCCTAGATTTCAGAAAAAATAGAAATTTTTTTTTCCTTGGCCATTCTCATGAAAAACCACCCACACGATCGTGCTAGTTAGGGTTTATTTGACCACATTTCTTTACTGAATGACACATGTTGAGCATATGGGATTCTGTAATTGGATGATTTTATTTACAGTGAATCAAATATATGAAGTAATATAGGTTATAAAACATCAATATAGGACTTATATAAACAGAACATTCTTTGAAAAGTAGTCTTCAGTTCAATGCCGATTGGGGACTCGTTTGAGGTGTAGGTAAATGATTAGTTGTAGGGGAATTATTAGCAGTAGAATTGTTATCTCCTGTGTGTTCTTCCCCTTCACCAATATTGCCACCGTGATAAGAATTATCAGAATCATTGCCTACGCTTGAAGATATAGGTTCAGGTACCCACTCATCATCATCACCGTCTTCACTGAATAAGTCCTCATAATCAGATGCATCGGTTAACCTCACTATTTCTTCATCTGATATCCCTAAAATTCATATAAATACATGTATTTTGTATTCATGTAAGTATACTAATGATTAATTAGAGAAATCTTCCCAGAATAATAATGATCATTTTAGAGGTTAGAAACACACCTATAACTCAAATTAAACCTTAACCCACAACATCGTGCTAGTTACAGATTGACAGTTTATTATAACAGCCAGGTTCAGAAAGTAGCATTGTTAAGGATTGTTAAGGTAAATGATTAGTTGTAGGGGAATTATTAGCAGTAGAATCGTTATCTCCTGTGTGTTCTTCCCCTTCACCAATATTGCCACCGTGATAAGAATTATCAGAATCATTGCCTACGCTTGAAGATATAGGTTCAGGTACCCACTCATCATCATCACCGTCTTCACTGAATAAGTCCTCATAATCAGATGCATCGGTTAACCTCACTATTTCTTCATCTGATATCCCTAAAATTCATATAAATACATGTATTTTGTATTCATGTAAGTATACTAATGATTAATTAGAGAAATCTTCCCAGAATACTAATGATCATTTTAGAGGTTAGAAACACACCTATAACTCAAATTAAACCCTAACCCACAACATCGTGCTAGTTACAGATTGACAGTTTATTATAACAGCCAGGTTCAGAAAGTAGCAATGTTAAGGATATGTATATCTTCTATGGTGATTCTAGGATGTTTTAAAATGATTCACAACGAAATCATTATGTAAAAGATAATAAAAGGGACAACTCACCTCGAGGCCGCATGGTATGTTTTGTTTACAAAATTTTAAACATATATGCTGCCTCCTTGTGCCCGACTATCGAAATAAAAACAACTGCAATACGAAGTGTGGAACCCGCACGATCATTGCAGCCCAGTGTGATGCAGGGAAACGGGCTACTTTTCTTTAAATAAAATAAAAACCCAACCCGCACGATCATATGGTCCAGGGTGGAAAGGGCTAGAAATGGATCATCAACAAGAAGAATAAAAATTACTTCCAAGAGTTTGAATGTTATGTCAGGCCATTTTATTCTCAACTATAACACATTAACTCACTGGACAAAAATGAGTCACCCTAGTGCGCACACACATATGGATTGTTAAGCCTGAATGGATGGCGCACCGAACAAGTCCCGTGCTGAACCGCATGCGCACTGGCTCTACACGAGCATAAGGTAGTAGCGATCAATGAGACGTTGATGTTTCAAGCGGACAGTGTACATCAACATTGATAGATGTAAGGATGTGATAGAATGGCAAAAAGGAGCAATCGTATTTGGCCATACCCATGGCCATACAGTGCGTAAAAAGTTGCTGGATTTGTTGCTGTTTCACAGAAAACTGTACAACGTGTCTACAAGCAGTGGTGTAGAACATGTGGTCATGAAACGTAATGTCAGAATTGTGTTCGGAAAAAGATCGTCACTGAGAGAGACCGGAGATACTTTTCATGGTGTGTGAATCAAAATCGCTTCCAGACCCAACAGGAATTATTGCAGTCAGTGAATGAAAGTCCATCCCAACCTGTTAGTGAGATTGCAACAGGAAGTGCATGCAATGAACATTTGGAGTCGTCACCTCGCAAGAGGCCACTGCTCATTCAGACATATAAGCTGTGTGTCTTCAATGGGCTAAAAATCATCTAATATGGACAGTACCGTAGCTGACTGGCGAAACATCATGTGGTCAGATGAATCATGTTTTTTCCTGTATTCCAATGATGCACGTTGTCGAGTACACCGAAGGCCAAATGAAGCATTTCATCCTGGATATTTGCAAGGCCAAATTCAAGCTACAGGTGGGTCTGTGATGTTTGGGGGTGTTTTTCATATCATAGATTGGGCATGCTCACTGAGGTGACCACCAGCATGAATCAGCATGTTTATTTAAACATTCTGGATGATCAGGTGTTGGCTTTCAGTCAACATCTGTATGATGAGTATGCTATTGATACCCTGATTTTTCAAGATGACAACAGCAAAGTTCATTGGGCTGGATGTATACGTGACTGGTTTTATAAACACTCCCCTACTCTAGCCACCCTACCCCTCGCCAGGAAAATCACCTGACTTGAACCCCATTGAAAATCTGTGGGACATGTTGGAACAGCGGGTAAAAGGCCGATATCAGCATCCCCACAATTTGTTCGAATTGTGCGATCAAATGCTCAGCGAGTGGCTTAACCTGGATGCAAAGTACCTGCTCCACCTTGGGGACTCGCTTCTTCATCAAATCCAGGCGATTATCAAGTCCAGAGGCAGAGTTACACGGTATTAAATATGCTTGATGATTTCTCCAGGGTGACTAATTTCTTGTCCAGTGAGCTCAGTATTTGTATGTTATGAGGTTTCCCTTTATAAAGTATAGTTTATTACCTTATATTGAACATGGAAAAATTTTGGGTTTCCTCGACCAATTACATCAGATCTGTTGCATTTAATTGTGACTGAAAGTAGATCTCTGTATTCAATAATTGGTGGGGAAGCAAACTGAGTGTATTCTAGAAGAGAAACAGCAGAGAAGTAAAATTAGATTCATTTACAGTTCACTTTAATAATAATAATAATAATAATAATAATAATAATAATAATAATAATAATAATAATAATAATAATAATAATAACAACAACAACAACAACATTTGCTACATTACAAAACACAAGACAAAATATAAAAGAATCCAAAGTAACATAAGAATTGTTTTAATTTAGCAAAATTGATGATGATGATGATGATAACGACGTCAACAATGTTTGTCATTTAAAGGGGCCTAAGATCTAGGTCATTGGTTAAAGAAGCTAGCTAGACCTGATGCAGACCACATGTACTGTAAGTGGGAAAATGAAAAGAAAATGATTCAGTTGATACCTGCATTTGTGCGGTAAACAAGAGTGTGTTGCATAGCCTGATTAGATATATCACTTTTTTTTAACAGTTTGACGACTCAACTAACCAAACTTCATCAGTACTACAATTGGATCATGTTTATCAAATGATATTACAATCATCAGAACCATAGAAAACATATAATCACTGAAGTGTGTTCAACAATTAACCATGGCAATACCCTGATACACGATATGTGCATGATAGTAGTATAGAGAACAAAACCAATCTCTATACTGCTTAGGGAGGTAAATTTGCTCCTGAACCAGGGAATAAAACATACAATTTGAGTTTTGTATAGTTCCTGTACTCAAGAGAATGTTTCTCTAATCCAAAATATTCACCCTTTTATCAAACAACAAAGCTTAGACTAGTATTTTACAATGATATGACATTTCTTTCATACCAGGGAGTAACAGTATTATGTCTGGTTATATCGGGTCATCATAGTACAAGTTACGGATTTAATTTTCAACAGTTAGTAGAAGAAAAAGATTATTAAAAAATTAAAATATAATTTTAATAACAATTAATAACAATAACAATTTAATAACAATTAATAATATCTCTGTTTTTAAAACTTCAAACTTATGCGCTGAAATACAGCTACTTTTGACTTGGGTATACTCTTTATCTCTGGCATGAAAAATTTATATAGACAGTTAAATGTAATCAAAAGTAAAGAACAGCTGAAATTGGTTTATACATAAGTTAATCTAATATGCACCGTAATTCTAAATTAAGTGTATGTTTTTACGAGTCCCAGTAAAAATCCATTCTTTTATGTATAATATTTCACTGTCTGGCCAGTCAATCTGCTACAGTAATGAGTAGACCATACAGCTAACACCTCAACACAGTATTAGGGGTTGTAAATAACCTAGTCCCCTAAGGCGACCAATGACTTCAGACAGATGAGTTTCCTCAGGTGATGGTCCCTTCTCAGTGTCGGAAATGACAATGGAATCCTTCGAGTAGTGTCTGCCCCCCCAGGTTAGAGACAGCTGGAAAAGGTGTCTGTACTCCATGTTAGGAGCAGCCTGATTACCTGCTGGCAGTAGCTCTAAAATGCCTTTGGGAGTGGCGACCCCATCATAATAACAGCCTAAAGTGAAAATGGCACTTGCAAATTAGCCTTGGAAAAGGGTAGGGCATTCCCGGAAGCAACACACAGTTTTTATACTGGGAAACTGTGAGAAGTATGCGACCAGCAGAGAGCATTATTTAGGTGGCAATAATCAACCTCTTGTCACTGACTGGAAAGTCAGAAGAGGTGTTTGATTTCATGAAGATGGAAAATATTGCTATGATGGGATTGAGTGAGGTTAAGTGGAAAGGTAAAGGAAAGAAGAAGTTAAGGAACAGATACACTCTCTACTGGAGTGGAGAATATAAGGCAAAGAATGGAGTGGGATAATATTACTAAGATCTTACATGAATATGTAAAGTGGACTGTATAAGGGACAGAATAATAAAAATACACTTAAGGATGTAGAATGGAGTAAAGGATTTCATCCAAGAGTATGCACCACAGACTGGATTAAAGAAGATGATATGGATAAATTCCTGGAGACACCGGAGAGAAAAATAAAAGGTATGGAAGTGACCATAATGAGAGTCTTTAATGTAATGGTGGGATGCAATAGAAAAGGAATGGAAGAAGTAATTGGATGGTTTGAATATGGAAAGAGGAATGAAGAGGAAGAGATGTTAATGGATTTTTGCGTGAGAAATGGGTTAAATGTGGGCAATAAGTGGTAGTGGTGGTGGTTACTGTTTTAAGAGGAAGTACAACTAGGCAACCATCCTCTATCAACACTAATCAGAGAGGAAAAACTGGGAGGGGTATGACACTTAGAAAAATGAAGATATCAACCAAAGAAAGACAAGGGTCATGAAGGGCATAAAAATGAAAGACTCCCTAAGAGTCTCACTAAGAGCCCTATTTTTATTCCATTATATTTACATGTTGTGCACATTGTTCATTTCAAGATCTCTAGATGCCTTTAGTGCCTTTTAATGTAATTTTGTAGGTTTGTATATTTGTTTTAGTTATTTGATGTGATTGTACAGATTTGCATTATGGCTGATGATGGCCAGCCAAGGCTGAAACTAATTCCTCAACTGAAAAATAAAATGTAAACAAAACATAATATAGTACTGAAAAGGTGGACAATTCCTGAAATTATTTTTGTTATTATTGTGCTTCAGGAGTCACCAAGTGGAGTTCATCAAAGAAACTGTGTGGGGAATGACTGTACGACTACATGGTATGTTTGATAGTCTGCATTTCAAAACTACAATCACATCAAACAGATGTCTATCCAACCCCATTGATGTAGGGCTGCACCAGTTCAAGCAGTACCACACCAAATTCTGTTCGATCTTGACCATACCGTCAGAGATAAATTGAAACCGGATAGCCTTTTGGTAGGGTCATATGAGGTCATGAGGTGATGAGTCTAACCATTTGTTTCTCCAGGCATTTTGGAGGTTGAACTGAGTGGTTGTAAGATCCATAGCTATTTCGCATGCTGGTTTTTGGGATTTAAACCTGGTTGTAGAGAGCTGTTTGACGTCATGATGAATAGGAAGAGCATCATTCTTCTTAATCCTATACCATAGGCAGGAAAGGACTTGCTGTCTCCTGATGTGAGGAGGCTAATATTACAAAATACAGGTAGCCATTGTGAGGGAGTGCAATGTAGGGAGAGTACCACAGATGAACCGCTTTGTCTGACAGAGTTGAATATCAATCAGTCGGCAATGGTTAGTGTTATTAGCTGCCGTCCTCGGGGGCCAGGGTTCGATTCCCGGTACTGCCAGAAATTTAAGAATGGCAGGAGGGCTGGTATGTGGTTCAAATGGTACATGCAGCTCACCTCCAATGGGGGTGTGCCTGAAAAGAGCTGCACCACCTCGGGATGAGGACACGAGTTTACTTACTTAGTCGGCAATGGAAGCTGATCAACCACACACCTGAACAGTATTCAGCTGCATAATATATGACAGCCAAAGCGGTAGTTCCACGTTTGTTGGCGTCAGCACCCCATGATGTTCGAGCTAACGTAATACTGAGTAGGTTGTTACGATTTCAGTTTTGTTGCAGTTTTTTCAATATGTTGGTAAGTTAGTGCTCTGTCCATTGTCATACCTAAGTAAATAGGACAGCTGTTGTACTTTAGATATTGATTCCTGAATTTCACTCTAGGATGGTAGTTTGCTTGTAGGTTGCTAAAATAAAGTGCGACTACCTCAGATTTGGAGGGACTTACATCCATCTTCTGAAGTTCTTCATTCATTGTGTCCTCTGTGGATTAAAGGTGGTGTTCTAGACTGTAAAATTTATATCATCTGCGTAGATGAATTTTTGGGATATAGTTTCAGGCAGATGATGGAGATACAAGTTATTTAACATAAGGGATAAAACTGATCCCTGTGGTAGACAAGTAGCTGGCCCCGCGGTGTAGGGGTAGCATGCCTGCCTCTTACCCGGAGCCCGAGGTTCGATTCCTGGCCAGGTCAGGGATTTTTATCAGGACCTGAGGACTGGTTCGAGGTCCACTCACCCTACGTGATTAGAATCGAGGAGCTATCTGACGGTGAGATAGCGGCCCCGGTCTAGGAAGCCAAGAATAACGGCCGAGAGGATTCATCGTGCTGACCACACGAAACTTCGTAACCTACAGGCCTTCGGGCTGAGCAGCAGTCGCTTGCTAGGCTTGGGCCCTTCAAGGGCTGTAGTGCCATGGGGCTTGGTTTGGTAGACAAGTATTGAGTATGTGGAACCTGTTCAAACATTTTCAGCGTGAACTTGGAACACCCTGTTACTCAACATATTGCCAATAAGAGTGACTATTTTAAACCGACCGACCAACCGACTAACCGACCAACCAACCTGATCTACATTTAGGACAGTCACCCAGGTGATAGATTCCTTATCTGTTGTTTTCCTAGCCTTGTCTTAAATGATTTCAAAGAAATTGGATATTTATTGAACATCTCCCTTGGTAAGTTGTTCCAATCCCTAACTCCCCTTCCTATAAACAAATATTTGCCCCAATTTGTCCTCTTGAATTCCAAATTTATCTTCATATTGTGATCTTTCCTAATTTTAAAGGCACCACTCAAACTTATTCGTCTACTAATGTCATTCCACGCCATCGCTCCACTGACAGCTCGGAACATACCAGTCTCATAAGGCTTCAGATTTCTTCTACCAGAATAGCTCAATTTGAAAGAAAATTCTACAAGTTAATGCTTTTTAAATGTTCTGATATGAATTTAGTACCAATCCTTTTCTGAGGCCAGAATTTCGATCTCCCTAGTCAACACACTGAAACTACCAGATTCCAACAATGCTTGCAACGTATTTCAAGTAAGATCATTCATATTTAACTTTGCAGAAAGATTGTTTGCAAGAAGTGTTGAACTACCTCATTAAATATGTGTATTTTTGGTCACCAGTGTTTTCTCAACAGTTCAAAAGGAACTTCCGTTTTAAATACGGACAGCAACAATGGACATTGATTCTATACGAGATGTTATGGCAGGCTTGTCATATTTCAAGTTATATTTCATTTTTTAACTGAAGACAACAAAAGTTTTTGCAAGAAATGAGGTCATTTTGTGTAAATAATGTATTTATTTTTTATATCTTTTGTGTTTCTCAAAAAGTCCTTAAAAATGCATTGGATTCTTCCATTTTTTTCAGTTTCTGAATTTTGAGTTTTGTAATCTACCACGTGATTTTATGGCTGACGAAGTCTCAAATAGAGACAAAACATGTCCCTAAATATATTTAATATGTTTTTTAATTAAAGAGTTCACTTGTAAAGTGATGTGTATAGCTTGGGTGGTCCAAAACCTAACACTGTTTCTTAGTCTTAACTGTATCAATACGGATCTATACAATGAAGTTCATAAATTGTACATACCACTAGCCCAAACTTTGCAACATTTTTGTAACACTACTCTTTTGTCGGAAATCACCCAGAGCATATCGAGCTGCTTTTCTTTGGATTTTTCCCAGTTCTTGAAAGAAACTGTCTTTATGAGTTTGAGAGAATACCATTGCTGCCAAAAGATCCAGAAAGGCAGAAATACTTTTGAGTTTATTCTCAAGACCAGTTACTTGATACAAAGTTCTTGATACAAAGGACTTGTTCATAGCAGGCTTGTTTTGGGCAGAAACTAGCTTTTTCAACAGGAATCAGGTGCTCAGTTATAGGAGCAATTCTATTCAGTAAAAGCCTTTCAAGTAATTTGAAGGTGGCATTAGATACCTTTGGGATAGCCTTGGGTCCTTTCCTGGTTTTAATAATACAATAGTTTTGGTCTTCTTGAAAGATGAAGGCAAATATCCTGAATGCAAAATGGGGTTGAAGATGGTAGCAAGCTATCATTTTATTGCTGAACCACATTCCTTGAGAAAATGTGAGTACATACCATTGAATCCTGCTACTTTTCCAGTCTGTAGAGCATCTAAACTATTTTGTATCTCTTCTAAAGAGAATGATCATGAATAAAATAAGTGTGGATTCAAGTAACTTGCCACCATTATAGTCATTTTTGTCATATCCCCAGAAAGTATGGTGGCTGTTGAAATTTCTAAGTATTACACTATCTTCTTCAGGTACTAGTGCAACAGGTTCAGTCTAATAGACTGTTGGAGGTTTATAGATGTTCATGATGGTAACATTCTGTATCTTGATGGAAGATGAAAGGACATTTTGGCACATGCCAGATGGCAATACTGTATTGTCTTCAATGTCAGGCAATACTGTATTGTCTTCAGTGTCATTCTTAATATATATGGCAATACCATATTGAGGATGATTCACTTCAGTCGCTATTCTGTATCCAGGAATTTGCCCCCTATTAAGTAGCTGAAAACAGTTTTCAGTATGTGTTTCTTATAGTGGCAATACATCTATCGAATGATCCATGAATAATTTGGAAAAATACTCACACTTAGCTCTACCAATGCCCTCAATCTTAAGTTGACAGATCTTCACCTGAGGGCCCAGAGTTCAAGTATTAATTTCTGAATCCTTAGAAGGAGGATTCTTCTTGTCAGTTTCACTATCATGGTCGTGAGGCCCCATGGGGCAGTACAGCAGCATTTTATCATTGTTGCATTCTTAGCACCACCAAGAGGAAATATGTAGGTTCATTTAAGGTTTCACCAACAGACATAAAGCAATGTTCATCCCCCAGGAGATCTGTAAAGTGGAATCATTAAAAATGAATGTTACCGAAGAACAGCAGAGAAAGAGATGAGTACAAAAGGAAGAATTATATGCAGCCAGTATTAGGAAGAAGGGTAGACTTCAAGGGACTGCATATGTGACATCCAAAGGGAAATATGTTGAGAGAGTAAAATAAACTGGTAACCTATGTAAATGTAAGAAACAGTGTTTTGAACATTTTATAGCTGAGCAGAAAGTTGAAATATGCACCTTTATAGAAATTTCAAAAGTCTTACAAGATTAGACCATGCCAGAAATGAAGATGTCTGAAGGCGATTGGGAGTGGCACCTGTTCCAGAGAAGATGCGAGAAGCATGACTCAGATGATATGGTCATGTCATCCAAAGCCCTGCAAACTCGATGATACATACAGCCCTCCAATTTGATCCAGGAGGTTCTCTAACCCAAGGTCGTTCCAAGAAGCGATGGTTCGACTGCATCAAAGAAGACATGCATCTTGTAGGGATCACTGAAGCTGACGCCCTTCACCGCAGGAAGTGGAGGATGGTATGTTTAAAAGCGGACCCTGCACCAATGCGTGACTAAAAAGAAATAGAAACTTCAAAAGTAGGGATGAACAAGATATCTACTTACAAGGACTTACGGAAAACTGTGTTGTTAAACAAAGATGCCCATATAGAGAAGATTCTATGAAATGGTCGGCAACTTTTAGATATTACATGAAAGCAGCTGATGGCATTCGAAGACAAGTTTGCAAACATGCTTTCTTGAATCAGTCTTTATGGAGTGATACAGACACAAGGAAGAAGACAGCTCACTAATGGCTAAAGGAGACATTTCAACAGACGAAAGAAAATGTCACACCACCTGAAGTCAGTCTGTTGATAAAGGAACATGTTGAATCATTTCCACTAAGAGAAGTTCATTATTATGGCAGATAGTTGATATTTACATACTCAACTGAATGTCAAGGTTATGTATGACCTATTCAAAGAGGGTACCCTGAGTCTCAAGTAAAATATTTTTAGAATAAAGTTTTCAAAGAGAACTTCAGTCTCCAGTTTGGCAGACCTCACATTGACACATGTGCCACATGTGAGGAATTAAAGATGAAAATGAAGGAGAAAATGCCATATGGTCTGCAAAAGCAGAACTTAATATGCATCAGAACAGAACCAAGAAATTATATTTAAAAACAAGAGAAATAAAAAAAATGTAGCCAGGAAAATGAGAATGTAAGTTTTAATGGGTATAGCATTTGACTTCATGCAAGTTAGTTATACAAGAAATAGAAGTCCAGGGAGTTTTATTTTCAGCAGTTGGGAGCGAATATCTATTATTAATTTAAGAGACAATTCATCAAAGATATACCTTTATCACAAAGGAATTCCAAAAAAAAACCTATGAGGTATGTACATTTTTGACAGATTACATTGTGAATGAGATCCCAAAATCAGCAAATGAATTACATTTCTTCAGTGATGCCAGTGAAGGGTCAAAACCAGAATCAAATTATCATTGGGATATGCCTTTCTGTAGGAACTAATGCACCATTTCCACACAGTTCATCATTAATTTCCTATCCAATGCCATTTGTTCATGCCTTGCAATAGGGACTTTGGACTGATTAAAAGATCTCTAATGGGTCATGACAGAATCTATGATCCTATGGAAATTGTTCAACTGATATGTGCAGCAGGGCACAAATTTTCGGTGAAAGTGGAACAAACATCAGGTATTCTCAACTTCAAGGCATGGTGGCATAATTACTTTAAGAAGACCTGCCTTTCCCATGAGAGTTTGAGTAAATCTATTCCAGGGAGATGAAAATGTCTTTCACATCAACTTTATTCTGTGAATTTATGTATAGTGCAGACAATCTACGAACTATAACAGTATTCACATACATTGCTAATCCCATAGGGAAACATACATTCGCTCTAGCAAAAAAAAAATACTATCTACCAGCACTTTCTCTTGCTTATACTGGAAGATAAAATTAAAGATATAAGAAACATGTTGTGATACATACCAGCAGAACATCAGGAGTTTTACCTGAATATTGTGTAGTGGCCTACGTTCACCAGAAATGATGTGAGCTCACTGATAACAAATGAACTGAAATATTCGTAGAAACCATGAGTAAATCTAAAAAAATCTTTTAAAAGGCATTCTGTAAAATTTCATACAAGTGCAACACTTTCAGTTCCTTTTAAACGTATCTGTTTCATTTAGATACAAATTTCCAGACATAATTACTGTTGATTTGAGAAATGTTGTAAGTCCAGTATATTTGAGGTGATCTGTTCCAAAAGTAATCTGCTCCAGGGTGTCATAAGGTGTGTCCTATAATATTATCTTCTCTTCTTCTCGTCAAATTTATCCAAATCTGTCTCTTCTCACCAACTCGATTCAATATATCTTCATTCGTGATTCGATCTATCCATCTCACCTTCAGCATGCTTCTGTAATACCACATTTTAAAACCTTTTATTATCTTTCTTTCTGAGCTAGTTATCATCCATATTTCACTTGCATACAATGCCATGCTCCAGACGAAAGTCTTCAAAAACATATTTCTAATTCCTATATCAATGTTTGAAGTGAGTAAATTTCTTTTCTTAAGAAAGGCTTTCCTTGCTTGCGCTAATCTGCATTTTTATGTCTTCCTTACTTCTGCCATCATTAGTTATTTTAGTACCCAAGTAACAATATTCGTCTATTTCCTTTAAGACTTCATTTCCTAATTTAATAATTCCTTCATCACCTGACTTTGTTTGACTGCACTCAACTACTTTTGTTATGTACTTATGTATTTTCATCTTGTACTCCTTACCCAAGACTCTTCCATACCTTTAAGCAATTTCTCCAGATCTTCCGCAGTCTCAGATAAAATAACAATATCATTGGCCAATCTCAGGGTTTTGATTTCCTCTCCTTGAATTGTGATTCCCTTTCCAAATTCCTCTATGATTTCCTTTACTGCCTGTTCTATATAAACAATGAAAAGTAAGGGGGTGGGGGGGGGAACAAACTGCAACCTTGCTTCACTCCTCTCTGGATTGGTGCTTCTTTTTCAAAGCCCTCAATTCTTATCACTGCAGACTGATTTTTGTACAGATTGTAGATCATTCTTCGTTCTCAGTATCTGATCCTGATCACCTTCAGAATCTCAAACAGCTTGGTCCAATGGACTTTATCAAATGACTTTTCTAAACCTATGAACGCCATGTATGTGGACTTGTCCTTCTTAATTCGATCCTCTAAGATCAGACATAAAGTCAGGATTACTTCACATGCTCCCACATTTCTTGTCAAGCCAAATTGATCTTCTCTCAACTCAGTTTCAACTTGTCTTTCCATTCTTCTGTAAATAATACATATTAAAATTTTGCAGGTTGAAGAAGAAGATACTAAACTAATGGTGAGGTAGTTTTCACACTTGTCAGCACTGGCTTTCTTGGGAATAGGTATAACAAAATTCTGCTGAATATCGGATGGCACTTCTCCTATATCATATATCTTACACACTAAATGGAATAACCTCACCATGCTGGTTTCTCCTAAGGCAGCCAGTAATTCTGAGGAAATGTCATCAATTCAGGGTGCCTTGTTCCTACATAAGTCTCTCAATACTCTGTTGATTTCTGACCTCCAAAGTAGGTCTCCCATTCCATCAGCATCAACAGGAGCCTCTTCTTGTTCCAGAACCATATTATCTATCTTGTATAACAGTAGGATATGTTCCTTCATCTTTCTGCCTTGTCCTCTTCCCCTAGAAGTTGTTTTTTCCATCTGAGCTCTTAATATTCATGCACCTAGCTTTTTTTTTTCTTCAAAGGTTTCCTTGATTTTTCTGTATGCAGTATCTACATTTTCCTAGGACCATACAACCTTCAACATCCTTGCACTTATTTTTCAGCCATTCTTCCTTAGCTGTCTTTCATTATCTACGTTATTCTTTAATCACCTGTATTCTTTTCTCCCTCCTCATTTTTTGCATTCAATTTATATTTAAATTTGGATAAGATGAGTTTTTGACCACCCAGTGACAAAATCAAATATTTTACCTTGCACAACTTATTTAAAAAACTAAAGAACAGAATTTTTTGTAATATAACTAGTACAATAATACACTTTCCTCCTATCAATGTAATGATACATGCTAATAAATTAAACATTCCACTGGATTTATCATAATTACATCCTATGACTGACACTCCTTTATAGGCTACACTGCACTCACAATAGAACCAAATTGAACAAAACATCATTTCGTTATTTTTAATCATATTAATAATGCATTACACTCTCAACTCTGATCCCTCTTCTCGAAATCCACCACAAAGAACTTCTGTTTCTTCAACAAGATTGTTTGTGTGTATGTTGGGACAGATGAAAGTTGCAAAATAACAAGAAGCTCAAACTTCAAGCTCGTCGATTTTGCTAATACTGTAACCCTTTGTATTAATAATTAATAATGTTATTGGATTTACATCCTACTAACTACTTTTATGGTTTTCAGAGGCACTGAAGTGCCAGAATTTTGTACCAAAGGAGTTCTTTAATGTGCTGGTAAATCTACTGACCAGACTGAGTCAAGGTTGAACCCACCAAATTGAGATCAGAAGGCCAGCACTCTACCGCCTGAGCTCCTCAGCCCTAACCCTTTGTGCCTATGGGTTTGTGTATTCAGCATTGATGAGAAACTTGAGATATAGAAGAAAAATATTAAATCATTAACTAATGAAGACAAAATTAAAATATTTCAAGTGGACACAATATAACTGTCCCCAGCAGAAATGTAATAATCATATTAGGGGCGCACAGCTGTGAGCTTGCATCTGGGAGATAATGGGTTTGAATCCCACTGTCAGCAGCCCTTAAAATGGTTTTCTATGGTTTCCCATTTTACACCAGAAAAATGCTGGGGCTGTACCTTAATTAAGGCCAAGGCCATTTCCTTCCCACTCCCAGGTCTTTTCCATTCCATCGTCGCCATCTGTGTCGGTGTGACGTAAAGCAAATTGTAAAAAAATTCATGTTTCACTGTAATTTAAAGGTGGCAACTCTGAACTAAAATATTAAGATGAGACATTCATAGGCCCCTCTCTCATTTCTTGTTAGTTTTTTCCAGGAACCTGGACCACTCTTCATTTTTCTCCCTTTCCTTCTGCAATAGGAATAATAGTCTCAGCCATAGTTCAAGAACAACCAGCATGAACCGTGGGTAAATTGTGCCATGAAGTCACATGCTGAAATTGTCCTTTTCTAATGATTGATTGTATAAGGCAAGTTTTGAAACAACAACTGCCATGGATAAGGTGAGTTATGGAACAATAGCCCAACTTTGGTAACATATTTATATGGGGAAATGCAAGTTTGGATGCTTACATTCATGACAGAATTATCACAAATATAATAAAGAAGGCAATGCTACCTCTAACTCACTCCTTTTTTTTTTTTTTTTATTGGATGCCGAGTTTTACAATGGACTATCTCATTTTGAAATGTCTTCTATGGAGTCTAAATGAGGAAACAAATATTTAACTATCATAGAGAGTATTCCTCCCTTCAAATACCATAATGTACATACCAAGACCCATTTGATTTGGATCTCCAGTATTCGGGAGATAGTAGGTTCGAACCCCACTGTCGGCAGCCCTGAAAATGGTTTTCCGTGGTTTCCCATTTTCACACCAGGCAAATGCTGGGGCTGTACCTTAATTAAGGCCATGGCCGCTTCCTTCCCACTCCTAGCCCTTTCCTGTCCCATCGTCGCCATAAGACCTATCTGTGCCGGTGCGACGTAAAACAACTAGCAAAAAATTCTGTTTGCCTGATTACAGACATTTCTCAAATAATTGATTTATAAGGTAAAATATGGGGACAGGGAGCTGAAGGTAATGCTGTTTACAAATGATACTGTAGTGTGGGAAGTAAACAGAGGGGAAGTACAAGGCCAATTTGACATGTTGAGTGAGATTACTGAAAATTATGGAATTAAAATCAGCATGGAAAAGAGTAAGAAAATAGTGTTGATTACAGGAGAAAGGCAAGGGAAAGGAATTATAAAACAAAAGGGGAAAAAACTTGATATTGTGGAGAGCTTGAAATATTTGGAAGCAAACTGATACAGGGCTGTGCATGGAGATCAGTAGAAGTATTGAACAGGGAAATGCATTTTATCAGAATGTGAAAAACCTGATCAACCAATCAGTCACTACTGATCTGCATTTAGGGCAATTGACCTGGTGGCAGATTCCCTATCTGTTATCTTCCTAGCCTTTTCTTAAATGATTGCAAAGAAATTGGAAATTTATTGAACATCTACCTTGGTAAGTTATTCCAATCCCTAACTCCCCTTCTTATAAACAAATATTTGCCCAATTTGTCCTCTTGAATTACAACTTTATCTTCATATTGTGATCTTTCCTACTTTTAAAGACACCACTCAAACTTATTCGTCTACTAATGTCATTCAACGCCATCTCTCCACTCACAGCTCGAACATACCATTTAGTCAAACAGCTCGTCTCCTTTCTCCCAAGTCTTCCCAGCCAAAACACTAATCTTTTGAAGGAAGTACCAATGCAGTATAAAGAGGTAATGTATCAGATGTACTGCTGCCCAATAATGAAATATGCTGTGCAGTCTTGGAAACTGACAAAAGAGACAGGAGAAGACAGGCAAGTGAAACAAAAGTATAATAGGAAAGACAAGAAAGGACAGAGTAAGAAATGAGGAAGTCAGGAAGGAAATTGGAGCAGAAAAGCTTTATGACAGAATGAAGAGGAATAAACTTAAATTGTTTGTACATGTTCAGAGGACAGAAGAAGGAAGGATGCCAGAGCAGATAATGGAAACCCAGATAGGAGGGGGGAGGGTAAGAGTGAAACTCAGGATAAGTGGTTGAAAATGATCAAGAATAGAATAATTGGAAGAAACCTGGATTGGAACACAGTAAAGAAGGCACAATGACAGTCAGACAGGGAAGATAGGAAGGTGCCATAAGCATCCCAACATGACAAGGGGAATGGATGAACATTTTCTGAGGTATATGTAAGTGATGTAAACATATCTCATTCATGCATAACATATTTTCGAGCTCAAGGTTGAAATGCCATCATCATCATCATCATCATCATCATCATCATCATCATCATCATCATCATCATCATCATCATCATCATCATCATCATCATCATAATCAATCAATCAATCAATCAATCAATCAATCAATCAATCAATCAATCAATCAATCAATCAATCAATCAATCAATCAATCAATCAATCAATCAATCAATCAAATCCAGTTCCCCACATGTGGTATAAGAGCCCCCTCCATCTTTGTCGATAAACTACTCTTTCCAAGTACCCGTCTCCCAAGCTTGTCTTCTTTCTTTGACATCGTTCTTTGCTAGATTGGTCTATTTTTCTCTGGGTCTGCCCACTGGTATTGGTATTGCAATCCTGTTGGCACTCATGCTTTTTACATAGCCAAACCAAATCAGTCTTAGCTTATGGATTTTTTTGTAACAGACAGTCCCATCTCCTCTCAGATTTTTTCGTTCCTGCCTGTTCTTCTGAATCATGGTGCATAGGATTTTCATTTCTGCAGCTTGGAGTTTTGAGTTGTCTTGCCTTGTTAAAGTGGTAATTTCAAGGCTATACATGAGGATGGGTGTATACTAAGATTTATATAGTGTTATTTTAGCTTTCAACGGTAGGGGTCTACTTGTTTATCACACAGCAGTTGTATCACTTGGTGGTAAAATTAGGTTGCTCTGCTAATTCAGCCATCTGCCTCTTATTTTGCAAGGTTGGCTTTCAAAACTATACTACCCAAGTACTTAAAAATGTGGAACACTGTCCATTTTGGTGTCTTTTAGTGTGAATTGTGGTTTATCATTTCCCCTCTGTACCTTCTTCACTATCATCTTAGCCTTACTGATAATTACATCCTTTCAAACTCTTCACTCCATCTCTGCAGCCTTTCCTCTACATCGTTTTTGATGTCATCCCAGATGTTGAATGCAAAGATGAAAGCTTGTAAGTCCAGCTGCCCCTTCCTTTTTAGTGGCTTTGTTATGGCATCCATCACAGTGATAAATAGATGGAGTGACAAATCACTGCCTTGCTGTACTCCTCTCTTTGTCTCAAATCATTTGGACAACCTACAGCCCACTTGCACACAACTTCTGGTTTTCCCGTACAGCATACTCACACTTGTAATAAGGTTGTCACAAACCTTTAACTCTTTTAGGCATTCCCAGATATGCTCCCTTGGTATACTACCATAAGCCTTTTTGATATCTAGGAACACCGTAGTAGAAACAATGGCTTCCCTTTTCCCAGTGCTCCTCCATTAACATCCTGACAGCAAAGATAAGTAAAGTCCCAGACCTAAAACTATATTGCTCCTCTTCCAGTAAGGATTCTACAGTTCCTCTTAATATTGAGTTTCTCCAGAAGTTTAAGCCATGAGAGAGCAGCATAACACTATAGTAGTTGGTACATTTTCACCAACTCCCCTTCTTGAAGAGATATGATTACACCCTTCAGTCCTTTGGGATAATGTTTTCCTACCATACTGTGCTGAGGAGTTATATAACCATTGGACTGCTGGAGTTCCTGCTGCTAAATAAAATTATTTCTAGCTTGCGACATACTCACATGCAACTCCTCCATACCAACTGCTTTCCCTTCCCTTATACTTTTCATGGTTTTTTCTACCTCCAGCCATGTAATTGGTGGTTCTATGCTTCTACTTGGCTTGTTACTACTACAAAGCTCTTCACTGTCTGATGTAATGTTTGCCACTCTGTTTAAGAGCTTATCTTAAATTCACTCCTGATTCCATCCTCTTCATGCACCATTATCCTGTTCAATTTCCTTTATGGCCTCTTGCTCACTCCTTCTGCTCTTCACTACCCAGTAGAATAATTTACTATTTCTTCTGCTGTCTACTTTCAATTTATCCATGAACTGATTTCATGTTTTCTCTTTCTCATCTAGCAACGAATTTCTTTAACTCCAACCACCCTTTTCGCTTAGTTTGCTTCTTTAATGGCTGTTTTAACTCTGTTATTCCACCAAGGTCAATATTATTACTCCCCATAGTTCTTTAACTTCTCCTACAAATGAAACTTTAAAAATTTTCCACTCTTCCTCTACTGTTATTGTTTCTTCCTTTGTTAGGTGTCATCTTAATGACATATGAACAGTCATAACTCTCACTATTGGTGTGCAGAAAATCCTAATGTAGTTTATGAAGTCCCTCATTATGAAGGATGACCCTTCCAGCATCTTTTATAAGGTAAGATTTCGTATAAGATTATATACACGCTTAAAGTAGGGCAGCCACGTGGAATGTAAGTTGGGCTCAGGCAGCTGCTATAGCGCAGAGTACAAACACTGTGCGCTTGGTCTGTGTTTATAAGAGAGTCCTTGTATATGACTGGTTTTATGAACACTCCCCAACCCTATTACATCTTGACTGGCCAGCAAAATCACTTGACTTGAACCCCATTGAAAATTTGTGGAACATGTTCGAATTACAAGTAACAACTCTCATTATTGTTCCGTATTGAAGATGACGTTAGGCATAGATATCAAGGATAATTTAATAAAAAACCACCTATTCAATACTTTCCACGTTTAATGTGGTTATTATCTACATGATTTTATGTAGACTTATTTGGTCAGGTACATGTTTCACCCATTATTTTGGGCATCTTCAGCCTGTAAACAACCTTTAGGTCAAGGTTTGGGACCTTTTTAACCAATATAAACATACCAATATATACACTATATACAACATATACATTATGTACAATATATACAAACATAAGTCAATACAGTAAAGTTTTTTGGTCCTAATCTATCTAATATGGAAAATGTCCAAAACTAAAATGGATCTTCTTTTCGGTGAAGAGGATTGCATATCGGGGTTTATGTGACCCCTATATCATATTAAGTTCTTGACGTATCGTGTCTGGTGACAGGATGTGTCGTCAACAATAAGTAGAGATTTGAACTGATTGTAGGTTGGTCAAGATTGAAAATATAAATTTAAATTAAATGTGTTTTTAACTTGGCAGTTCTATTCTGGTTAACTTAAAATGTTCAAAACTAAAAATAAAATGAAACGGATCTTCTTTTTTCTTGAGAAGGGGTGATATTAAAACTGGAGCTTGTTTGACCCACGATTTTCATTTTCATGTTCTTGACGTAACTAATATTTAAATGTGTTGTCGTGCACAAGTGGAGATTCAAAAGCCGATTGTTGTAGGTAGACTGGTCAAAAACGTTGTGAATGAAACTGTTAGCGTCTTGACTTTGGGTCTCATGTAACGTCAAGGAATTGACAAGAGTACAATATTTAGCTGTTTCATAGTTTTAGGCTGCTGCTTAATTGGGAAGAAACATCCTAGACACTTGATACAGTCTTGTGTGAAAATTGTTCCCGTTGATGTGTTGCTTGGTCTTTGGGAGGGATCTTAAGAATATCTGTAATGAAGTAGAAAAATAATTTTGAATTAAAAATTTTTTGAGCACGCGTTGTGATAAAATGTATTAAATTAACACCTCTTAACTGTAAAATGACTTACTTGTTCAGTTAATACTAGATGGATCTGTCTGTTCCGGCAGCGCCTGTCTTATCACCATTTCTACTCCTGGTGTTGTACTGGTGCGGTAATGGAGGGGCGGGGTATGGAGGGAGAGTGGGGGTAGGCTGGTCTATGGGCGTGTGTGCTGTTGCTGGAGGGGAGTTTCTAGAAGCAATATGGGCGGGTTTAACTTTTGGCATGATGGATGAAGCATTTGAGTGTGGAGATTTAAATAATTGAGGGATTTTGTTTTGATCTCAATTCACGATATTAATTAATCTAGGTGTTAATTCGTACAAAGGATTTTTAATTTCATTGACGTCATTGAGATTTTCATTTTTATTGTAGGTTTGGTCTAAAAAGATGTGTAGGTTTTCCAGTTCATTCATTAATTTCCCTTTACCTATGCTTCTAATGATGGTAAGATCTTTCTCTATGGATGTAAAGTGATGGCCCGTTTCTCTCATATGTTGGCTCATCGCTGAGTATTTATTGTGTTTTTGAGCGTTATAATGTTCCAGATATCTCGTGTTAAAGCTGCGGCCAGTCTGTCCGATATAAGAAAAACCACATTGTGTACATGTTAGTTTATATATGCCGGACCTTGAATAATGGTTGCTATTGTGATTGACCTTGTTGTGATTAAAAAATATGTTTCGATTAGTGTTAACTGTCCTGAAGGCTATATTGATATTGTGCTTCTTTAAAGTATTTGCGATCTGATGGACGGCTGGGTTGTTATATGTAAATGTGGCGAAACTACTGTAGTTTTTTTAGGTTTTTCTGGGATGAGGTTAGTGGACAATTTAATTTTGATTTTATTAATCAAACGGTTGACCATATCTATTTTAAACCCGTTGAGTTGAGCAAGATTCCTTATGTACTTCAGTTCAATTTTTAAATTGTTGGGAAAAAGAGGAATTTTTAAAGCTCTATAAATTAAATTATAGAAAGAGGCTTGTTTTTGGGACTTGGGGTGTAGGGATGAATTCATAATAGTTAAGGGAGAGTGTGTAGGTTTCCTGTATATTCGAAAATCGAAGGTATTATGTCCGCGTGTAATAGTTAAGTCCAAAAAGTTTAATGAGTTTCTAACCTCATCCTCTTTAGTAAACTTAACATTGGGGTCGATTTTGTTTAGGGACTCCAAGATCTCGTCACTATTAGTGACATTTTTGTCGAAAATTATGAAGGTATCGTCTACAAATCTCAGCCATAAACATACGCCTTTTATTTGTGTTATAATTTTTGTGTGTTCTATTGTGTCCATATAAATGTCTGCTAGGATGCCAGAAAGAGGGTCGCCCATCGCTAAGCCTTTTTGTTGGTAAAACTTTCCATTGAACACACAATAGAACACACAAAAATTATAACACAAATAAAAGGCGTATGTTTATGGCTGAGATTTGTAGACGATACCTTCATAATTTTCGACAAAAATGTCACTAATAGTGACGAGATCTTGGAGTCCCTAAACAAAATCGACCCCAATGTTAAGTTTACTAAAGAGGATGAGGTTAGAAACTCATTAAACTTTTTGGACTTAACTATTACACGCAGACATAATACCTTCGATTTTCGAATATACAGGAAACCTACACACTCTCCCTTAACTATTATGAATTCATCCCTACACCCCAAGTCCCAAAAACAAGCCTCTTTCTATAATTTAATTTATAGAGCTTTAAAAATTCCTCTTTCTCCCAACAATTTAAAAATTGAACTGAAGTACATAAGGAATCTTGCTCAACTCAACGGGTTTAAAATAGATATGGTCAACCGTTTGATTAATAAAATCAAAATTAAATTGTCCACTAACCTCATCCCAGAAAAACCTAAAAAAACTACCGTAGTTTCGCCACATTTACATATAACAACCCAGCCGTCCATCAGATCGCAAATACTTTAAAGAAGCACAATATCAATATAGCCTTCAGGACAGTTAACACTAATCGAAACATATTTTTTAACCACAACAAGGTCAATCACAATAGCAACCATTATTCAAGGTCCGGCATATATAAACTAACATGTACACAATGTGGTTTTTCTTATATCGGACAGACTGGCCGCAGCTTTAACACGAGATATCTGGAACATTATAACGCTCAAAAACACAATAAATACTCAGCGATGAGCCAACATATGAGAGAAACGGGCCATCACTTTACATCCATAGAGAAAGATCTTACCATCATTAGAAGCATAGGTAAAGGGAAATTAATGAATGAACTGGAAAACCTACACATCTTTTTAGACCAAACCTACAATAAAAATGAAAATCTCAATGACGTCAATGAAATTAAAAATCCTTTGTACGAATTAACACCTAGATTAATTAATATCGTGAATTGAGATCAAAACAAAATCCCTCAATTATTTAAATCTCCACACTCCAATGCTTCATCCATCATGCCAAAAGTTAAACCCGCCCATATTGCTTCTAGAAACTCCCCTCCAGCAACAGCACACACGCCCATAGACCAGCCTACCCCCACTCTCCCTCCATGCCCCGCCCCTCCATTACCGCACCAGTACAACACCAAGAGTAGAAATGGTGATAAGACAGGCACTGCCGGAACAGACAGATCCATCTAGTATTAACTGAACAAGTAAGTCATTTTACAGTTAAGAGGTGTTAATTTAATACATTTTATCACAACGCGTGCTCAAAAATTTTTTAATTCAAAATTATTTTTCTACTTCATTACAGATATTCTTAAGATCCCTCCCAAAGACCAAGCAACACATCAACGGGAACAATTTTCACACAAGACTGTATCAAGTGTCTAGGATGTTTCTTCCCAATTAAGCAGCAGCCTAAAACTATGAAACAGCTAAATATTGTACTCTTGTCAATTCCTTGACGTTACATGAGACCCAAAGTCAAGATGCTAACAGTTTCATTCACAACGTTTTTGACCAGTCTACCTACAACAATCGGCTTTTGAATCTCCACTTGTGCACGACAACACATTTAAATATTAGTTACGTCAAGAACATGAAAATGAAAATCGTGGGTCAAACAAGCTCCAGTTTTAATATCACCCCTTCTCAAGAAAAAAGAAGATCCGTTTCATTTTATTTTTAGTTTTGAACATTTTAAGTTAACCAGAATAGAACTGCTAAGTTAAAAACACATTTAATTTAAAACACATTTAATTTTCAATCTTGACCACCTACAATCAGTTCAAATCTCCACTTATTGTTGACGACACATCCTGTCACCAGACACGATACGTCAAGAACTTAATATGATATAGGGGTCACATAAACCCCGATATGCAATCCTCTTCACCGAAAAGAAGATCCATTTTAGTTTTGGACATTTTCCATATTAGATAGATTAGGACCAAAAAACTTTACTGTATTGACTTATGTTTGTATATATTGTATATAATGTATATGTTGTATATAGTGTATATATTGGTATGTTTATATTGGTTAAAAAGGTCCCAGACCTTGACCTAAAGGTTGTTTACAGGCCGAAGATGCCCAAAATAATGGGTGAAACATGTACCTGACCAAATAAGTCTACATAAAATCATGTAGATAATAACCACATTAAACGTGGAAAGTATTGAATAGGTGGTTTTTTATTAAATTATCCTTGATATCTATGCCTAACGTCATCTTCAATACGGAACAATAATGAGAGTTGTTACTTGTAATTTGGTAGCCAACCAGGCAAAATACCGTTTAAATAGGTACTTCAACCTTAAGGTCAAGATTTGTAAACTAACTAAAGACATAGCCTTTCTAAAACAGTGTCTAGAACTAAAATTGATCCCAAAATTTTTGAAACCTACACAGCGAAAAACCTTATCTAACCAAAGTTTGATTAGAGTTCAAAACAAGGTCAACGACATTTGGTTAAGAAATGAAATTAAAGCGTCATATAAAAAGAAGTCGCTTTTAAATCTGCAGTTATGTAGAGTTCATTTAGCGTTAGCTCAGGCTTTACATCCGTTAGAATGGAACTCTTTCCAACTACATGTGGACAATAAACTGATTGCTTTATTGGATAGGAAGCAAGTTACTCTCGACAAGTTACTCTCAATTAAAAGCATCCCCATCACGATTACCAAAACGTAGTTCAGACACGCAAAAAGCGGCTCCCTCACAGAACAATACACCCACAGTAGTTAATTTGACAGACGTACAGTTCTCTGAAGAAGAAATGGGGATCTTGAATAAAGGCTTAAAACATAACTGGCCTAGCAGGAAAAAAGAAACGGTTATTATCAACACAGTAGCTGAGATCGAGGCTAACATTTCTAAACTCCCTTTAGAAACACAAAATGATACCAGATTTGAGGTAAAAAGAAACTACCAAAACTAGCGGAAGAAATAAACGCATATTCAAATTTCGACCACAAAAAATTGATCCAGAACGTAAAAAAGAAAATAGACGACAACATTATTGTCACAAAAGCGGACAAAGGAGGATCCACAGTTCTCCTAGATCAAAACACATACATTCAAAAAACAGAAGACTTTTTTAAGGACAAAATATACACAATAGTCAACAAAGATCCAACCACGAGAATTCAGCGAAATCTAAAAACTCTAATAAGAAGTTCTAACTTTCTTTTCAATGAACAAGAACAACAAAAACTTTTTAACATGAACCCTAGTATTCTGACAGCCAGAGCCTTACCAAAGATTCATAAGAAGGACATTCCAATACGCCCTATCATAAACTGTAGAAACAGCCCCACCTATAAAGTATCAAAATTCATTCACGGCTTTCTAAAAAAACATTACGTATTCAATAATAAACACCCTTTAAAAAATTCATTCACTTTTTGCGAAATTTTAAACAAGTTTAAGCTGCGCCCCAATCACTCAATGTGCTCCTATGACATCGTAAATATGTACCCAAACATCCCTACCAAAGAAACTGTAAGAATTATCAGTGATAATATCAATAAACACAGCGGCCTTAGTAAGATGGAAATTGAAGAATTCATGAAGATATTAAATTTTGTCTTAAGCAACAACTTTTTCTCTTTCAATGGAAAGTTTTACCAACAAAAAGGCTTAGCGATGGGCGACCCTCTTTCTGGCATCCTAGCAGACATTTATATGGACACAATAGAACACACAAAAATTATAACACAAATAAAAGGCGTATGTTTATGGCTGAGATTTGTAGACGATACCTTCATAATTTTCGACAAAAATGTCACTAATAGTGACGAGATCTTGGAGTCCCTAAACAAAATCGACCCCAATGTTAAGTTTACTAAAGAGGATGAGGTTAGAAACTCATTAAACTTTTTGGACTTAACTATTACACGCAGACATAATACCTTCGATTTTCGAATATACAGGAAACCTACACACTCTCCCTTAACTATTATGAATTCATCCCTACACCCCAAGTCCCAAAAACAAGCCTCTTTCTATAATTTAATTTATAGAGCTTTAAAAATTCCTCTTTCTCCCAACAATTTAAAAATTGAACTGAAGTACATAAGGAATCTTGCTCAACTCAACGGGTTTAAAATAGATATGGTCAACCGTTTGATTAATAAAATCAAAATTAAATTGTCCACTAACCTCATCCCAGAAAAACCTAAAAAAACTACCGTAGTTTCGCCACATTTACATATAACAACCCAGCCGTCCATCAGATCGCAAATAATTTAAAGAAGCACAATATCAATATAGCCTTCAGGACAGTTAACACTAATCGAAACATATTTTTTAACCACAACAAGGTCAATCACAATAGCAACCATTATTCAAGGTCCGGCATATATAAACTAACATGTACACAATGTGGTTTTTCTTATATCGGACAGACTGGCCGCAGCTTTAACACGAGATATCTGGAACATTATAACGCTCAAAAACACAATAAATACTCAGCGATGAGCCAACATATGAGAGAAACGGGCCATCACTTTACATCCATAGAGAAAGATCTTACCATCATTAGAAGCATAGGTAAAGGGAAATTAATGAATGAACTGGAAAACCTACACATCTTTTTAGACCAAACCTACAATAAAAATGAAAATCTCAATGACGTCAATGAAATTAAAAATCCTTTGTACGAATTAACACCTAGATTAATTAATATCGTGAATTGAGATCAAAACAAAATCCCTCAATTATTTAAATCTCCACACTCAAATGCTTCATCCATCATGCCAAAAGTTAAACCCGCCCATATTGCTTCTAGAAACTCCCCTCCAGCAACAGCACACACGCCCATAGACCAGCCTACCCCCACTCTCCCTCCATGCCCCGCCCCTCCATTACCGCACCAGTACAACACCAGGAGTAGAAATGGTGATAAGACAGGCGCTGCCGGAACAGACAGATCCATCTAGTATTAACTGAACAAGTAAGTCATTTTACAGTTAAGAGGTGTTAATTTAATACATTTTATCACAACGCGTGCTCAAAAAATTTTTAATTCAAAATTATTTTTCTACTTCATTACAGATATTCTTAAGATCCCTCCCAAAGACCAAGCAACACATCAACGGGAACAATTTTCACACAAGACTGTATCAAGTGTCTAGAATGTTTCTTCCCAATTAAGCAGCAGCCTAAAACTATGAAACAGCTAAATATTGTACTCTTGTCAATTCCTTGACGTTACATGAGACCCAAAGTCAAGACGCTAACAGTTTCATTCACAACGTTTTTGACCAGTCTACCTACAACAATCGGCTTTTGAATCTCCACTTGTGCACGACAACACATTTAAATATTAGTTACGTCAAGAACATGAAAATGAAAATCGTGGGTCAAACAAGCTCCAGTTTTAATATCACCCCTTCTCAAGAAAAAAGAAGATCCGTTTCATTTTATTTTTAGTTTTGAACATTTTAAGTTAACCAGAATAGAACTGCCAAGTTAAAAACACATTTAATTTAAATTTATATTTTCAATCTTGACCAACCTACAATCAGTTCAAATCTCTACTTATTGTTGACGACACATCCTGTCACCAGACACGATACGTCAAGAACTTAATATGATATAGGGGTCACATAAACCCCGATATGCAATCCTCTTCACCGAAAAGAAGATCCATTTTAGTTTTGGACATTTTCCATATTAGATAGATTAGGACCAAAAAACTTTACTGTATTGACTTATGTTTGTATATATTGTATATAATGTATATGTTGTATATAGTGTATATATTGGTATGTTTATATTGGTTAAAAAGGTCCCAAACCTTGACCTAAAGGTTGTTTACAGGCTGAAGATGCCCAAAATAATGGGTGAAACATGTACCTGACCAAATAAGTCTACATAAAATCATGTAGATAATAACCACATTAAACGTGGAAAGTATTGAATAGGTGGTTTTTTATTAAATTATCCTTGATATCTATGCCTAACATGTTCGAATAGCGGGTAAAACGCTGACATCAGCAGCCCTGCAATTTGGTGGAATTACGTGATCAAATCCTCAGTGAGTACCTTTACCTAGATGCGACGTACACTTTATGAACTCGCTTCCTAACTGAATCCAGGCAGTTATCAGATCCAGAGGCAAGGTTACATGGTATTAAATAATGCTTGTAATGATTTCTCCAGGGGTGATTAATGTTTGTCCAGTAAGCTGATATTTCTCCTACAACTGGGCTGCTTCTAATTTCTATGTCTTTACTATCTGTTTCTTCTTTGTTTTCTTCTGAGTTACATCAGTCCTATGATTTAAGTCCATGGTTAGCAAACTATGATCACTGTCCATACTCTCTCTTATCATCAGTCTCCCATTTCCCCTATCTTTTTTTTTTTTTTTTTTTTTTTTTTGTGGCCCAACAATGTCCCCACAAACATGCCTATCTTCCCCAAATTGTGCATTTAGGTCTTCAATAATGGTAACATTTTCTTCATTAGTAACATCATCCAAATCTTGAGAAGAAAATTATTTTTCATCAGCATTGCCTTCTGTCTGTAGGGCATTAACCTGTTCTACTGTGTAATTTGTTGACTAATTGTATAGATAATTTTATAATCCTTTCTCTCTAGTAGGAAACTTCTGTCATGGTATCCATATATTTGATCATTAAAAGTCCTGCACTCTTTTTGTCCTTCTTTTCCAGTCCACACCAATATAATTTGTAGCTACTTCTGAGAGCCTTGCTACATGTCTTTCTCCATTTTGTTTTGCTCAGACCCAATATAGAAAGGCTTCTTCTCTCCATCATATCTATGAGTTGTTCTGTCTTTACAGTGATGGTCAAGATATTCATTGTCCCAATTCATATTTTTCTTTTCTTACAAACCTATATCATCAGAACCATGTTGACTGTCTGCTTGAAGATTGTGTCACATTAGGTAATAATTTTGATCCAAGGCTCCTTTTGAGTTTGAAAGGAACTACTGTATTGATAATAATCATTTTCATAATTTTTTTCTAAATCAAGTTCTGTTTAAAGAAATTTTCCATTAAAAATAATCAGAGTGAAGAAGGAAGGTCCATCATAATATCAGAATTGTAAACATACATTTTAAATCTTCATTAAAGATTTCAAGTAACATTTTTTGTAGGATTTTATTTTTCAGTGAGAAGAATTAGAAAAACAGAACTGTTGGTTTCCCTTGAATTAGAAGTAAACCATTTACAACAGATTCATTAATCTTTATTGATTTAAATGCTGATTTCATGTAAATTATCATGTATATTAATATTAATGGTCAGTAAAGGAGATTTATATATTACTTACTCTCTTGACAATCAGGAGGGTAATATCCTACTTTACAGCCATCCATGCATTCTCCTGAATAGATGTTACATTTGGCACTATTACAGTTACCACACGTGAACCAGCAATTTGCTCCAAATTTGCCAGGTAAACATCCTGAAAAAATAAACCTCTCTTATTAAGAAATTTAACTAACATATAGTTACAAGGAATTTGAAAGAACACAGAAACAGCAACAAAAAGTAAGTTATTGTAATGGAAGTATATTTAACAGTACCTAGGTAATCTTTAAGATAGTAGTGGAAGTGAATTTTTAAGTAATGGAAACGTACAAACAAATGCAAATAGTCACATATAGAAAGACGGAGACACTGAAAGGAACACACAATGGAAAATACAGTATATGACAGGCCAGTGAAGGAAGAGCGAGAAACAGAAAGGCAACACAAAAGGACAATCTCCACATCCTCAAACAGATCATCCTTTTATATATTTATGTTTATCCTTGTCTTCTCTTTCGATTGCTCCCTCTTTTAACGTTGACCTGGCATGTTGTTTATCCCATTATTTGGGGGTATAGTCAATCTATTTGAGGACGGCAGTGTATGGGGATGTAGAGATTGTCCTTTTCATCTTAGGTTTTGTTTCTGTTTCTCCCTTCTCCTGCACTGGCCTGTCTTTGTGATTTTCCTATTATGTGTTCCTTTCAATGTTCCTATCTTTCTATATGTGGCGTTTTGTGAAATTTTACCTTCAATTTCTCAGCTTCCTTCACATTTCTTATGACAGATTCAGCCTGACACACCAAGTTATCTTCCTTTCTTATCACATTGTAATAATTCTTTCACTGAATTTCGAAGAAAAAATGTGACGTGTGCTGCGAGAGTTTATATATATCTGGCCTTTGAGAAAATTTTGGATTACTAAAAACTGTCTGAAATTTTATTGTTGAAAATTGTGGTACTCCCTACACCGCATGTGTTGATTTTTCTGCGACTTGCACATTCTAGATCTTTCCAGGGACAAGACAACAAGCATCAAATAAATAAATAAATTAATTAATATAATTTCATTGGTTGAAATAAATCAAAAGGTAACTCCTGTGCGGTCATTGGTCATTAATTTTGCTGTGGCATTTCTGGTTGCACCATCCAGCATGGGTTTCCTTCGCATAGCAGAGTGTCTGAATTTGGTCTTTGGAATCATGTAGAGTGGACGTGTTGTCCCGGAGCTCTGGCTTCTCTTGGGATAAGAAAATCTTAAATTTCCTAATGTAACTTTATTTCATTCTGCCTTTTTTTAATTTGTCACATGAGTTTACCCGTCAATTTTTCTGCCAGAAAACAAGTGTAAATTTTTGATGGTTTAAAGAAGTCTTACATCCGTCTTCATGTTGCCATGAGGCAAGCCTTTTATAACATTCTTATAACCTAAGTTTTATTTTTCTTTAAGCTTGGCCAGTGTATTACGTACCAATAGTATCAGAAAATTTATGAATCAGAGGAATGACATGCTAAATAAGAAAGTTATTTAACTCCCCAGCTACTTCCCGCCAATATTCAGGCAGGCTGTTACACTCGGTACGACCGGGCGAGTTGGCCATGTGGTTAGGGGCACACAGCTGTGAGCTTGCATTCGGGAGATAGTGGATTCGAACCCCACTGTCGGCAGCCCTGAAGATGGTATTCCATGGTTTCCCATTTTCACACCAGGCAAATGCTGGGGCTGAATCTTAATTAAGGCCAAGGCCGCTTCTTTCACACTCCTATCCCATCGTCGCCATAAGACCTATCTGTATCGGTGCGATGTTAAGGCAAATAAAATAATACTTGGCATGCAGCAGTAATCCTATCTATCATAGATGAGTGGCAACAGACGACATAAAGCACATCGCAACAAATAATGGTCAATGTAATATTATTATTGATCAATTTTATGAGCTTTCTATATTGTAGGCCTTCACATATAGTTTTCTTTTGACTTGGTGGTATTAGGACGTCTTATAAAATTATTTATAGCATAGACTGTAGTTTCTTATTCTCCAACTTCACATACTGATTTTCATTAAATTCTGTTTACCCATTTTCTCGTGACTCAGCGCTGATATGGACTCAGTAACAAAAATCCAAATTCATGAAAATCTCTGTGATCATAGCCAGTATGGTAACAATGTATAAGACATAAATGATCGAAAATTTAATACTATAACACTTTGGTTATGTAGTATTTATTGATACGGCCACTAATAACATAAATATTTGCGAATTAAATTGTAGGCTCTCCCCTAAACTACTATTTCACTCAGCGTGAATGAAGTTATTTATGGCCTAGATTATAGTGACTATTCCCCGACTTTGCATACTGATTTTCATTAAGATAGGACCACTAATAACATAAATATTTTAGAATTAAATTTTAGGGTTTCCCCTAAACTACCATTTCATTCACCGTGAAAAAAAAATTATTTATGGCCTAGATTGTACCAACTTATTCCCTAACTTTGCATTTCATTTTTCATTAAATTCTCTTCAACCCTTTTCTCATGATGTGTGTACATATAGACAGACAGACAGAAATTACAGAAAATTAAAAAGTGCATATCCTTATTACTGTGGACATGACTGATACCGAAATACCATCCTTTTTAAATTCTGAGCAATGTACAGACAAAACTCTTATTTTATATATATAGATGTAAATGGGAGGTAAGAATTTGGTGCCAATTCCAGCTGATGTTGTCTTTTTCTCAATCTCTCTGTGAAAGGCAGATACAATTGAGATAGACAGTTCATTATACAAATTACATTGTTATTCACCGTGGCTGCAACAAGTTAACCCTTTCAGACCGTGTACGCACAATTGTGTGGGTTCGTATTTTATTTATCCCTGACTGTATTTGACGTTTTCTCGGCGCTAGACCGGACTGCAGTGATTGTGCGGGACACGTGGCGCATATTTCAATTGTTTTTAGTTAGCGTTTGACCGCCAGGGCAAAGTAAGAAGAGTTTAAAAAGCACAGTTGATCGGCGAGATGGCGGGAAGCAGTAGTGCCAAAAGTAAGTATTTATTTATTGCGTTTATATGTATCTAGAAGCTTTACTGAATAGTGGAATATATTCAGTGAAGTGTGTATATTGGTTTGTGAATGTAAATTTTGAAGATACATCATCGTATGTGATACCACGAGGTTTTGAATTTTGATACGCACAATTGTGCGGGCTAGGTCTTCTTACAGACGATGCATAATGGAGTGCTGTGTTGTCACACTTGAGTTCTTGTGATATTGCTTTAGTATAATGTAATTTTTCATAATAAATCCTGTATGTCGTGATATTGCTTACACGAGCAAACAGAACTAGGTAGTAGTAAGGCCAAAAGTACTCATTTACATGCCTCATTTATTTTATATTTCAGAGTTCGAATCACTGGAAAATGACGAAGGAAAAATTTTGGAATTGCTAGAAGGAAGTGACTCTGAAATTGAAGGTCTCTCGGATGATGATGATGATGATAATTCTGCTGGTCTTCTTGAAAGACCAGAAGTGTTGTGCAATTCTGAAAGTGACAGTGAAGGAAATGAACCTGATGCAGTACCATCGCCAAAATTACCAGCACCCACTCCAAATTCTAGACCTTTACTCTGGAGACGGAAGCCTTTTTTATCCAAACCTACACCGTCACCCTTTAATTACGTGGAAACAGTGGTAAGCACTAGTTTTATTTTTAATTGCATTTTGTAGATTAACAGAAAGTATTCAATGGCCTCAGACGGTTTTTTTTCATTTTTTCAGGACCACACAGTCAAGAGGCCATTGAAATATTTCTCAGAATACTTCCCAGATGACTTTTTTGAAACTACTGCCTACTACACCAACAATTACTCATTGTCTAAGAATGGAAAAGAATTGAAAACTAGTGCATCCGAAATTAAAAAATTCTTTGGAGTAAATATAGTTATGGGGAATATTCCGTATCCACGAATGAGAATGTATTGGCGTGATGATGTACGATTGGACATTGTGGCATCTGCAATAGCTAGAGACAGGTTTTTCGATCTTAGACAGTGTTTACATTTCGTGGAGACAGTTGCAGTGAATTCTGAAGAAGTCTCAACTAACAGACTGTGGAAGGTGCAACCAATTATTGACACTGTTCATAAGAAATGTCTTGCCATCCCACGTGAATCCAAGTCCTACTCGGTCGATGAACAAATGATCCCGTTTACTGGGCGGTGTAAGCTCAGACAGTATGTGAAGAATAAACCAAGGCCAGTAGGACTAAAGAATTTCGTTATTACTACCTCTTTGGATTAGTAGTAGACTTCGAAATTTACCAGGGCACAACCACACCATTACCAGAGAGACAATTGGGACTAGGGCCTTCAGTAGTTCTGCGATTAGTATAGACTCTCCCACCTGGTAGTTATGTATATTTTGATCGCTTCTTCACAACTGTGGGACTGATGGATAAGTTGATAGAACTTAATCTGGAGGGTACAGGCACCATCATGCTTAATAGGTTGAAAGGGGTACATTTCAGTCATGATTCAAAGCTTAGACAGGGTGACTATGAAGAATTTTGTAGAAGCGATGAGAAGTTGGTAGCAGTGAAATGGCGAGATAGCAAGTGTGTTACACTTTTGTCAACATGTAGTGGAGCAGAACCAGTGGCAAATGTGAAAAGATGGTCTAAGAAAGAGGGAAAATATAATGAGGTACCATGTCCCTTTGTTGTACGCTGTTACAATCCATGTATGGGTGGTGTTGATATTTGTGACCAGCAAATGGAGTGCTACCGTACATGGATAAAAACCAAGAAATGGACCCTCTAGGTATCCCTGCATTTCTTGGACCTCGCCTTGGTAAATGCATGGATGGAATACCGGGAGGATTGCAGAAAGGCTCATATTCCTGCCAAGGATAATTTGGACTTGCTTGGGTTTCGAACAGCTGTCTCAGAAGCCCTAATTGCTGCACCAACCAAAAAACGTAGACATTCAACAGAAGATGACTGCTCCAGCACTGACGCATCGAGAACTAGAGTCGCGAAAATCCCTGCTCTGGACAAGAGACTCGATGGCTATGACCACTGGCCTGTAGTTGATGAATTAAAATCGGCAAGGTGCTGCCGCCAAAAGGACTGCAAGAGTCGAACTCGTATACGATGTACGAAGTGTAATGTGTATTTGTGTTTGAACAAGGATTTTAACTGCTTTAAGTTGTTTCATACTATGAATTAGAACATTTGAACATGTACTGAGCTGAATTTTTCTGTGTGTGTAATGTGTGAAGTAAGTCCTGACACGCACAATTGTGTGGGTCCTTTTTTTCGGATGTTAGTTTTAATTTTGTAAAATAAACTATCAATATGTGTATTGAGGAGCATTTTAGTCAGTTTTTGACATACAAACAAAAATTCACACCTCCAGTTTTCTTTCAGGTCTGAAAGGGTTAAAAATCTCTCATATGGCTCTTATTCGCTCCCTACTCCATGCTTACAACACAACAGTTTACCTTCAACAGCGTCTTTTCCAGAAGCTCAGATTATCAAGTTCCTTTGTTGTACACACAAATGCTTGCATCCAATTTAACATATTTTTAAGAAAAAATGTCAGATTTATCTGAGGCCAAATGATCACAATTACCTGCTTACAAATGTGACCCTTGGAGTAGACTTACAGTTAAGATATTTCAGTATTTCAATTCACCAGCCCTCCTATTTTAAATAAATCACTTCTATTAGAAAAATACTTACGAATATTTCAATAAATTGTACTTACTTTGATCACAAAACATGCCTTCAAAACCAGGAGCACACATGCACGGAAGGTATTTTTTGCAGAAGATCATTTTATGACAACCTCGTTCAAAGCCTGAACATTTTCCACCACAGTCCTTGCCATAGCTGTTTAAACCACAGGCTAAATAAAGAAGTCAAACATACAAAATAGAATTGCATACACAATAATTTTTATATTTAGATGCTATCACTGTTCTACATCAACAATTTATCATTCACTTAAAGAAAAATATGTTATGTTTCACATCATTACTGAAAAACAACACAGAGTAACTGACTTTTGGTGATTTTGGAATCTTTCAGTCTATTGGCAAGCACACCTGAAACATAGCACACAATCTGATAGTGCAAGAAATTTGATATTTTCTCGTGTTCCACAGAAAATGAACAAGAAGTAATTCAAAATGAGGAAAATCTTCTGGAAATACTGGTACCACATAACTGCAAGCAAAGCAAATACTGCATTATGGAAGTGGTACAAACTTTGGCTCTAAAACCACATTACTGCAAGAGTGCACAAAATCATTTAGATTGTGTTCAAACTTGTCATTATTGTGCAGTGATTCTTGGAAGCAGCAGCTTCAGAAATAGTATGAATTGGCAGGATATTTACCAACAAGTGATTCTATGCACAATGCTTAGCGAAGCTATTGGGATTTATTTTGTTGTCTTTAAAGGTGAGTTTCATCTTCTCAGTTCTAGTAAATATGCATCTTACATGTTGAAACTAGAGTTTCACATAAAAATGATTACTGCTTTCCAGATGTTTTTGACAAAGCAGATGAAAAATTTTTACCTGTAAATTCAGATTCCTTAGGGGGAGATTGTGCTCATAAGAACGACTGAAATTGAGAAAATGTGGACGAAGTGTTTCATGGCAACTTAATGAGGAATAGGAAAATAAAATACAAAGCCTGCAGATTAGAGTGAATGAAAAATGTTAGTAAGAAGTTGAAGATGCAAGGGGAAACTTGCACAGGTTACACTAAAATCAAATAGTGAATATTTATGATTAACTTAAATATTATATTTAAGTGGTCCACCTATTCAACACATATATAATTTATTACATTTAGTACATGTTTCGTCCCCAAAAGGACATCATCAGCTATAATAAACTATGTTTTTATTGATTATATGACTTGCAACTTTAACAAAAGTTTGCCAATATTTTATTTTAAATGTCCTATCATACAATAATGTTTTTAATGTGTCTTTACAATTTAATAATGTAATTTTGGTATTCTGATATATTATTGTAGCTGATGATGTCCCTTAGGGGATGAAACATGTACTAAATGTAATAAATTATATATGTATTGAATAGGCAGACCACTTAAATATAATATTTAAGTTAATCTTAAATATTCGCTATTTGATTTATAGTCAATAAGGATTATTATCTAAAATGAAGTTGTTAAAGCTTGTTAAGTATAATACAGGTTACACTATATTTTGAAATGGTATAATTAGTCAAAATATCCCTAGGGAAGCTGTAAAGCTGGTACAACATGTTCTTCATAAATTTGGTCAGAGTTCATAGTCAGGGAATGTAATAGCTTTTCTGGCAAAGACAGACAATATTCAATACATTTTGAAAAAAAAAAAAATGACTTGGGATCAGAGTAAGGTCTACGTAACTAGCCTTGTGAAGTTCATCCCTATCAAATACCCTGGTAAAACCAGTGATGAATTGAAGAGAAAGGGGACATTAATGTACCATTTGAGAATTTGGGAAGAAAAACAACAGATTTGTAAAAAAATATTTCTGTTTACCCTTGGCATTAAGGAATGAACTGTGATATACTGTATGGAGACTTTCATCCATGGCGCATGCCCAAGTGCAGAAGTATCTCATCCTTGGGCAAAGTAAAATAAGGAGGATGGTAAAGCTTTCATCAAGGAGTTCTTGGAGAGTCGCCTGAAACTGCTATCCCATTATTACTGGAAGTCATCCTCAAAGTTGTACCTAGGCAACAGCCTTCAGAAACTTTTATTTGCATTGTGTTCTGGCAATGTAAAGAATTTGTAAATATTAGGTTAGGCACTTAATGATTTCTGTAACAGATCAACCAGCTCATGCATGTTATTAGTTAAATGTACATATTCAAAGTCTGAGCAAAAGACAGCAAGAATAATTATTGTACATAGTGGAAAGTGTTCGCAAATAAACCATATACTTTGTATTGTGCATATTGACTCTTATGTATACAACACTGGGAGAATACACATGCTAAATACTTGAAATGATCTTGTTCCAGCTTTATATTTGCAACCTGACATTAAATTCTTTTAGGTTTCTTATCTACTGATATCACTTTAGTATTAGAAAAGGTAATTTTCATGCACCTATTTTCAAATTTCAAGTTATTAGAATGCAGGCTTTCAGCACAGTCTGCCATTAAGATCAAGTCATTGGCATAGGCCAAACTGCTAACTACATTTCCACCTCGCTGAATCGTTCCCTGCTACTTTATACCTTTCAGTAGATGATCCATGTAAACTGTGAACAACAAAGGTTTACAGCCTTGTCCAACCCTTGTAAGTCCCTTAGCCAGGAACTCCATCTACCACTAAATCTCACTGCTGCCCAAATGTCAGCATAAATGCCTTGATTGCTTTTAATTACCTGCTCTTTATCCCACAGTTACCCAGTAATGGCTAACATCATTTCCCTTGGTACTCTGTCATATACGAGTACCTTCTCCACCACCATCATCATCATCGTTGACCAATTCCAGTTTCCCAGGTGTGGTATACGAGCCCCTTCCATTTTGTTCTGTCCATGAACCATTCTTCGTTCACAATCCGCTCCCAATCCTGACCTCTCTCCTCTACATCCTTCTTCACTAAGTCTGTCCATTTTTCTCTAGGTCTGCCCACTGGTCTCTTTCCCCTAATTTCTCTTTCATACTCCTTTCTTGCAGACCTGTTGGAACTCATTCTTTTCACATGACCAAACCACTTCAGTCTTGCCTTTTGGATTTTCTGGAGGAAGGACTCTTCTAGTCCTATGTCTTCTATGACTTTTTCATTCCTGATTTTATCCCTCCTGGTCTTCTGGATCATTGTGCGTAGGAACTTCATTTCTGCTGCTTGGAGTTTCAAGTTGTCCTTTCTTGTTAATGTAGCAGTTTCCAGGCTGTATGTAAGGATAGGGGTGTAGTATGATTTATATAGTGTCATCTTGGTTTTGAGTGGTACTTGTTTATCCCATAGTAGGTGTCTTACTTGGAGGTAAAAATGTATTGCTTTGCTGATTTGACTATTTACTTCATATTTAGCTACGTTATCCTTGGACATTATACTACCCAAGTACATAAATTCTGTGACATTGTCCAGCTTAGTGCCATTTAGCATGATTTCCGGCTGATTGTCACCATTCTGTACCTTCAATGCCACCATTTTAGCCTTGTTGATGTTTAATCCATATCTCTCAAACTCCTGATTCCACCCCTGCAGTCTCTCTTCTACATCTTTCTCTGAGTTGCCCCAGATTACTGCATCATCTGCAAATGTTTTAAGTCTTGTTGCCTCTTTTCAGGTTACCTGGTATATGTATACCAAAAATATGATCCAGAGTCCCTCTGTGGTCTGAAACCACACTGGTTTTCATCTAGCATACTCTCAACCACTGATCGTACCCTCCCTTCCAAAGTGCCAGTGAACATCTAGCCTGGTATGCTGATCAATGTCACGCAAAATTTCTCTTTTCTGATAAGGCATTTCTGGAAATATCAAGAAATGTGTTCATTCCAATAGTACCAATTCCCTGAATGTTTCAATAATGTTTATAATCCTAACCACCTGGCCATTTTTATGGGATGCATAGACAATAATAAGGTGCTAATATTAGATATGCACCTCACCTCCACTGTGGGTATGCTTAAAAAGATCTGCACCACTTTGGAATGAAGAGACAAGTCTACAATTAGATGAAGTTGTCTGCAGCAATTTTAAATGGATATTTACAAAGGATACCCCGAGACTTATATTAGAGAAAGCCACATTATCAAGAGAGCTGAAAATTTTGAACTTCTAGACAGTGGAAGGGAGAGAGAAAATTTCAGAAATTATGTTTTTAGATAGAGCAGTGACAGTAACATTGACTAGAAAGAATCAGGTGTGGAAGAGGAACAAAAATAAAATATAAAAAATGGTGTGGAAGGGGAACAAAAATGAAATATCACAAATTAAGTTCCCAGAAGGGAACTATGATATTTCCAATCGGTAAAATTAAAGCATTCAAGTACATTAGGCCTTTCCAATAGTAAAATTACCAGTGTTTCGTTCCAGTGTGGCAGCAACCTCATCATCTGGATTGTTACACCTTCCTATTTATTTGGTATAAAAGCCAAAGGCAGGCTTTTATACAAGTGAAGATGCACATCTCCCCTAGTGCACTGTCACTGCATGGTGCTGCAAAGAAGACTTGCACTGGTGTCTTAATGATGCACTAGCCACCTGGAACTTGAAAAGGTATGGCAATTCAACTGACTAGCCCACTGTCACATTGGGGTTAACCTTCATCGGCTAACGTATGCGGCTGTTGGCCGCAAAATTCGAAACCAACTCACCGTTCCGTCTCGGCGTATCACAGTGTAATGGGAGGAGCCAGTATTCCTAAGTTACACCCTTCCCCGTTAGGTGGGACAGTATCCAGAAGTCTCTACGACAAGGAGGCACCCAGTGTGACTTCTAAGTTCATAGTTTATCTCCCGTATGCAGTTATCAGACTGTGCCTCATATATAGGCTTCTGATAAGCTCACCTGCATACACCCAGTGTCAGCGGGTAGGGTCTGACACATCCCACTCTGACGAGTCTAGTGTCAGACCTAAGACGAAACGCTGGTTAATAGAACAAACGCCTGAAAAACCTTACATCTGATAAGTTCATAGGTGTCAGAACGGCGGCTGTCTGCTGCACGTTAGCCAGTGTGTCTCAGCTTTTGATCACAGTGTAAGTGTATGTTATTATTATTTTGTTGTCCGACTCGTTGGCTGAATGGTCAGCGTACTGACCTTCGGTTCAGAGGGTCCCGGGTTCGATTCCCGGCCGGGTTGGGGATTTTAACCTTCATTGGTTAATTCCAGTGGCCCGGAGACTGGGTGTTTGTGCTGTCCCCAACATCCCTGCAACTCACACACCACACATAACACTATCCTCCACCACAATAACACGCAGTTACCTATACATGGCAGATGCCGCCTACCCTCATCGGAGGGTCTGCCTTACAAGGGCTGCACTTGGCTAGAAATAACCACACGAAATTATTATATTATTTTGTTTTGTGGATTGCTTTGGAAATAGGTGTTTTCAACAACATTAACTATAAAATTATTGATGTTTAAAATAAATAAGTACATATTATAAAACTTGTGTCATAATATAAAATATATGCATCGTTACTTAGGTGAATGATAAATTTTCGTTGGAAGTGTGAACTTTCTGATGGTGACCTTTGCACTATTTAGGCCTATTACTCTATCAAATAGTAGTATATTACTATATCGCTCTGAAATAATATATATCTTTACCGAATAATAGAACCAATGCTTCTGTAGAGCGTAATTTTGGTTTCTTGTTTCTAGGGCGAGATATAGCACTCCAGAGGACATCAAAAGAATTCTAAAGGAACTAGAAGCTGAAGAGGCTGCTGGAGAAGAAGAAGAGTGTGATTTAGATGACGACAAAGATCCTGACTTTGAACCTCAACGAATTCTCAACGATGATCATAATTCTGACTTGGAGACTGATATGGATAATGGTGACTTTGCAGTGGAAGTGGATGATGAAGAGGAAATGCGGTTCTACATTGTAAAAGATGGGGAGATTCTTTGATCAAGTAAAATATTGTGGTCTCAGACAAAGGTGAAGTCAAAGAACATTGTGAAGGTTCTTACTGGGCCTAGGACACAAGCTAGACAATGCCAAAGACCACTTGAGTGTTTCCTGAAAATTATAAGTCCCGACATAATTTCTGATATAGTTAGATTCACCAACATTTATACTGCAACCAAGAAACATCAGGACGAAAGAAATGAAGCAGGCGATAAAGTTCGAGAGAGCAGATTCAAGTCAACGACGAACGACGAAATTATGGCTGTCATCGGGGCTCTGTTTCTAATCAGTGTGAAAAGGGGAAATCTCGCTGATTTTTCAGAATATTCTCTGACAAACGGTATTGGATTGACAATTTTGCATGCAAATTTCGGCAAAGAGCGGTTCAAATGTCTCCTGAGGTGGATTAGGTTTGATGACATAACAACTAGGGAACAGAGGAAGAAAACTGACAAGTTGGCTCCAGTGAGAGATCTACAAACTAAATTCATAGCCAATAGCCAACAAACGTACAACATTGGGGAATTTGTAACCATCAACAAGATGCTCATTGCATTTCGAGGACGATGTGGGTTTATTCAATATATGGCTAAGAAACCAGCTAAGTACGGCCTAAAGATTTATGCCCTTTGTGACTCCCAAACATTTTTTACCTACAATCTCAAACTGTACTGTGGGAACCAAAAACCTGGTCCCTTCGAAGCATCCAACAAACCTTTTGATATTGTCAGAAGATTATGTGCTCCAATAGAACACAGTAATAGAAACCTAACTACCGACAACTATTTCAGTAGCTATCAACTTCAAGTTTAAAAATCTTCATGTTTATTCCATATTGAACCGAGAATCTAATGGAAACAAGAGAGGTCCACCTATTCAATACCATATAATGTTATAAGAAAAATTATAACATTTTATTATACTCGGTACCGGTTTCGATACTGGTGTGCATCATGATCAGCCAAAAATAAGAAAAATATACATAGACAAAGTTACAATAAACAATGCATAAAGTACATACAAGTTTTATAGAACTGGCAAGACCTAATTAAAAACGGGATCCATAAACATTAACCTATGACTTAAACTTAAAAATATCACCAACTGTCTTAAAACTATGAATATATGTCCTCTTGATAAAAGTCCTCTGAATCTAAGAACACTGCACCATGTGCGAACAAAAACCAATGTTTCACTATCATAAAAGTCCATATATTGGTTAAAAATGGCTGTTATTAAAATAACACAACCAGTCAAAAGACGTAAATTCCTAATTTACGTGATAAAACACATGTCTTCTCTAACATAGTCGCTTTCTTTAAGTATTAGATGACAAGATCTTTTTGATGAAAAATATTGGCGGACGCCATGTTTCCAGGGTACTGTTCTCGGTTCAAACTAGGACCTAAAGCAAGTAAAAAAGAAAATAATATCAAGAAAGGCTTTTTTCTTTAAAAATCTTGTCTTAAAAATTTTACGTGAATAAGAGACTCACCTCTGGGAGCATAATTGAGGAGCTAGATGCAATAACAGTGTAAGTCTACTTACGCTGTTATTGCATAAATACTGTTTTCAGATTTCCTGGTCCCTTCACTACAACCCAGTCCAGGTCTTAGTTCGCTAGGATGCCGCTAGATGTCAGGAGCTCACTAAAACTGGTACCATGCGCTACGCTGTTATTGCATGATGCATGCTTCACGAGTGGCACGTTCAGTTGCCGCCAGTTCTCTGGCTGGAGATGATGTTACCGAGTGGAAGAGAAGGTTTTGTGGCGTCACATTTAATAAAAGACTGGTTATCAGCACTTTGACCTATGTTTCTAAGAATGCACTCTGCTAAAAACGCAACAGATTCATGATACAGAAGTTTGTGTGACTTTATTACCATAATGGTGTATCAGGGTCATAGTCCTACACTCTTAACTATGTGCCATTTACCTTCGTAAAGAGCAACGATACGTTTCTCAGTTTTAATGATTTGAGGCTACATGATGTAAGAAAGTGTGGCATAAACGCAGACAAAAGGGTTGATGTTGTTTCACTAATGAAATACTTAAAAATTGAAAATGTTGAGTGGTATGTGAAAGACATGTCTGTGTGTAATGATTCCCTAGAGTCTGCTACTGCAGCATGTGAAGATGAATCCTACTAATTTTGATCAGTGATGCATTTGAGTATTTCAAACAAGTAAGACACACAATGTCTAAATCCCAATTATATACTTTGTGATCTATTTTTTGTTCCTTTTCTTTTCTTTCAGGTTTAGATAATTATTTTGTAAATGAAAATAGGAATAAAAGTTGTTCAGAAAGGAAGGTTACTAATTTATTAACATTTCAACTAATTGGTGGGGAGGGAGGGGGCAATTACCGTAACTAATACCATAGTTGGAGAGAGAACTGTAACAAAATTCTCTCGACCCAAAGAGAACAAAAAAGGTGAATGTTAAATAAAGAATAAACTTAATGGTTTTATTTTCTTAGTTGACAATTTTTTTTAGGTATTTGTTCTTAATTTTAGTAAGTTTAGACATTTTGGAGAACTGAGGTGGGATAAACTGCCACTTTTCTTCCTCTATAGTGGGCGATCATGCTTTCCTAACTCCCTGATCAATAATGGTGTATGGCAAAATATAATACTCCTGCTCTTCATGCAATAACAGCGTATAAAAGGAAATTTTAAATAACTCTGTCTCTCTTATAGCTAACAGATCAATAAAATTCTTTGAGAAATACAGTTCCTGGCTCTTTCAAATGTTCTTAAATGAAATTCAGGTTGATTCCTAATATTACTTTTTAACTCAGAACATTTATAAACTTCAAGCTTCTGTTTCTCGAAATAACGTAAGTCTACTTACGCTGTTATTGCATCCAACTCCTCAATTATTATGTGTTATTAGACGTTAGGGAAGACACTGAGAGCTGCAAGACACCGTGACCAATGCACCCGCATTGGAGGGGAAGGGAGGGGGAAGCAAAACAGGGGAGGCACTGAGAAGGAGTAGGAGGGGCCCGGAGCCAATGGCAATGAAGGAAGGAGGGAAGAGGGAGGGGAATTATGCAGGGCAATGCGGCGAGAGGGCGTGGCATGAGAATGTTTTTTGTATGTTATGAAAAACTAATTTGCTATTGGACGCTTTTCTAAGTCTGAAAAACGCTATCAAAAAGTCAAACAATACTCTTGGTTTCTCATAAATGTCATTAAGATTCAAACCTGCATTAAAGTATTGGTCCAGGTGAATAAAACAGCTCTCAGTGATGTCAAGTAAAGTACTTTTATTAATAACCTGTAAAACTGTAAGATCCTGATCAATGCTAGTAAAATTATGTTGAAAATCTTTCATATGCTGCCCCATTGCTGAAAACTTATTGTACCTAACGGCATTAACGTGTTCCGCGTATCTAATTTTAAAGTTACGCCCTGTTTGTCCAAGATAAGAACTTCTGCAGTCATGGCAGCATAATCTGTATACTCCAGAACTATGAAAAACATTATTTCTATTTAATGAAGTGGAATTATGCAGGATGTCAATACTTCTATTATTAGTTCTGTAAGAAATCTTAGTGTTATGTTTTTGAAGACGTTGGTGATGCTGTGTATTTTATTTGTAAAGGTAAAAGTCGAAAAATTATTAACTTTGGGTTTTTCTCTCGAAAGGGTGGTATTAGGACGATACTTAAACTTGTTAACAATTCTATCAATGAAAGCATTCTTAAAACCATTGTTTCTAGCTATCGCCTGGAATAAATTTAATTCTTTATTCAGATTCTTTCTCGACATAGGAACTCTAAAGGCTCTGTCAACCAGACTATATGTGGCATTTTTATGGGCCTGAGGATGGGAAGAATCGTTCCTGATGGTGATAGCAGTCTGAGTAGGCTTTCTATAGATATTATATGAAAAGGAAGAAGGTGAACGAGTAACCGTTAGGTCCAAAAAATTTAAACGATTATTATTCTCGGATTCTAAGGTAAATTTTATATTCTGATCTAAACTGTTAAGATTGTCAAGAGTAGCTTTTGCATCTGTGGACCGTTCATCTAGAATTACGAAGGTATCGTCGACAAATCTAGCCCAGAAATAAATATTACTGAAGGTTAAATTTTTGCTTACAGCATTATTTTCTAAGTGGTCTAAGTAAATCTCTGCCAAAATCCCTGAGGCCGGTGACCCCATTGCCAGACCATTCTGCTTATAAATAGTATTAACAAAAGTAAAGTAACTATTATTAATTAGCAAGTTAAGAAGACTCATAAAATTTAAAACTTCCAGTTTACTTAGTTGACTGTTGGCAAGAAGATTCTTCTTGATGATAGGAAGAAGCTCCTTGGTACTTATACTGGGAAACATGTTAACTATATCAAAAGAATGGATAGTGTGATAAGGACGAAGAACAAAACTATCCTGGTTTAGGAAGAAGAACAGTCAGAAGATTACAAGGTATGGCTGGGGAGACAGACGTACAAAGACCACGATTGATTATATAATCATAGAGAAAGAACACCGGAAGAACCTTGTAGATGTAACAGCCATGCCTGAAGAAGCCTTTGGTGGAGATCATAGAGTTGTGATAGGAAAATTGAAAGTTGGAAAGATTGAAAAACCCCAGTTAAGAAGAGAGAAAAGAATTAAAGTATGGAAGTTGAAGGAGAAAAGCATACAAGAAGAATTTCAAAGGGAAATAATACCCTTGGTACCCAGGACAGAGGTGGGGAATGTTGAAGAGGAATGGAAAAGATTTAAGGAAGCACTGGTTGGATGTGCAGAAAAGGTGTGTGGTAGAACATCAGGAAATGTGAAAGACAAAGAAACACACTGGTGGAATGATAGGGTAAAGATTAAAGTGAAGGAAAAGAAAATGGCATGGAAAGCATGGAAAACATCTAAGACTGAAGAAAGTAGAAGAAAATATGTGGAGGCAAAGGTGAACGAGTAAGAAAGTAGTGGAGGAAGAAAAGAGGAAAAGCTGGGCCTTATTCACACAGAAATTGAGAGATGATATGCAGGGCAGCAAGAAATTACTGTATGGTATCTTAAGAAACAAAAAGAGAGATCAAGTAAACACCAGATTTGTGAAGGATGAAGGTGGCATAATTTTAACAAAGCCAGAAGAAATAAGAAATAGATGAGAGAGTATTTTCAGAAGCTGCTGAACATAAGAACGGATGACAGTCATTCAATGGACGACCAGGAAAGGCAATTAGTTGACGAAGAAATGGATAAAGAAATTACAATGAATGAAATTGAAATGGCAGTAAGAAAGATGAAGAATGGAAAAACTGCTGGAATAGATGAAATTTCAGTGGAGATGATACAAGCAGCTGGAGCTGTAGGCCTGCAGTGGACATATCGGGTTCTCAGGAATGTCTGGGAGAATAAGGAGGTCCCTGAGGATTGGCAAAAAGGAATAATCATCCCAATTTTCAAGAAAGGTGATAAGAAAGTTTTGAAGAACTACAGGGGAATTACTCTAATATCCCATGTTGCTAAGATAATGGAAAGGATACTGGAAAGTAGAATAAGGTTGAGGGTTGAGAAGCAAATACAGGAAAATCAGTTTGGTTTCAGAAGTGGAAGATCAACAACAGAGCCCATTTTCATTATGAGACAACTAATGGAAAAGCATTGGGAGTACGGGAATGATATGGTGATGACATTCATTGATATTGAGAAGGCATATGACAGTGTCCCTAGGATGAAAGTTTGGGACAGTCTGGTGCAAAAAGGAATTGGACAGGGATTTATAAAAATGATCATGTCATTGTATAAGGAATGTTGTAGTTGCGTGCAAACACAAGTTGGCAGGACAAGTTGGTTCAAAATAACTAGTGGGCTGAGACAGGGAAGTGTTCTATCACCAATCCTGTTTACAATAGTAATGGATGACATCATGAGAACAGCAAAAGCAGCATATGAAGGAAGAGAAATGAACATGATGTTATTTGCAGATGAAATGTCGTATAGCTTTTAGTGCCGGGATATCCCAGGACGGGTTCGGCTCGCCAGGTGCAGGTCTTTCTACTTGACGCCAGTAGGCGACCTGCGCGTCGTGATGAGGATGAAATGATGATGAAGACAACACATACACCCAGCCCCCGTGCCATTGGAATTAACCAATTAAGGTTAAAATCCCTGACCCGGCCGGGAATCGAACCCGGGACCCTCTGAACCGAAGGCCAGTACGCTGACCGTTCAGCCAACGAGTCGGACTTTATTTGCAGATGATATTGTGATTTGGGGAGAAGACGACAGGAAGGTTCAAGAACAGTTGAATGTGGTGAATGGGAAGATTGAAGAATGTGGATTGAAAATAAGTGTAGAAAAGAGTAAAACTCTTGTTATGACTAGAGGGGAGAAAGAAGGGAAAGGTCAGATTAGACTTGCAGACAAGCCCCTGGAAGTAGTGGAAACGTTTAAATACCTGGGGAGTGAATTAATGGAGAATGCTCAACTGGATGCTGAGATTAGTAAAAGGATTCAAGCTGGAAGTTGTTTCTATCATAGTGTAAGAAATATGTTATGGGACAAAGATGTGCCAATGGAAGCAAAGGATACTATGTACAAGATGTATTACGTACCCATAACAACTTACGGAGCAGAAACTTGGACAATGACAAAGAAGGATGAGAGTCGAATACAGGCAGCCGAAATGAAATTCTTGAGGAGTATGATACAGAAGAGTAGACGAGACAAAATAAGGAATGAGAAAATCCGGGAAGAAATTGGAGTGGAAAAAATGAATGATAAAATAGAGAAGAGCTGACTAAGATGGTTTGGGCACATAAAGCGAATGAGCGATGAAAGAATGACAAAAATGGTGACGGAAATGCAAATCCAAGGAAGGAGAGGCCGTGGACGACCACAATTAAGATGGAAGGATACCATCCAACGCAGCATTATAGCAAGAAACCTGGACTGGGACACAGTGTTGGAGGAGGAGTGGTGGAAAGACCGAAGAAAGTGGAGAGGAACCATATTTGCCCCTACCCGGCTACAGCTGGATAAAGGGAAATGATGATGATGATGATGATGATGATGATAATATTTATTTCTGGGCTAGATTTGGTCGACGATACCTTCGTAATTCTAGATGAACGGTCCACAGATGCAAAAGCTACTCTTGACAATCTTAACAGTTTAGATCAGAATATAAAGTTTACCTTAGAATCCGAGAATAATAATCGTTTAAATTTTTTGGACCTAACGGTTACTCGTTCACCTTCTTCCTTTTCATATAATATCTATAGAAAGCCTACTCAGACTGCTATCACCATCAGGAACGATTCTTCCCATCCTCAGGCCCATAAAAATGCCACATATAATAGTTTGGTTGACAGAGCCTTTAGAGTTCCTATGTCGAAAAAGAATCTGAATAATGAATTAAATTTATTCCGGGCGATAGCTAGAAACAATGGTTTTAAGAATGCTTTCATTGATAGAATTGTTAACAAGTTTAAGTATCGTCCTAATACCACCCTTTCGAGAGAAAAACCCAAAGTTAATAATTTTTCGACTTTTACCTTTACAAATAAAATACACAGCATCACCAACGTCTTCAAAAACATAACACTAAGATTTCTTACAGAACTAATAATAGAAGTATTGACATCCTGCATAATTCCACTTCATTAAATAGAAATAATGTTTTTCATAGTTCTGGAGTATACAGATTATGCTGCCATGACTGCAGAAGTTCTTATCTTGGACAAACAGGGCGTAACTTTAAAATTAGATACGCGGAACACGTTAATGCCGTTAGGTACAATAAGTTTTCAGCAATGGGGCAGCATATGAAAGATTTTCAACATAATTTTACTAGCATTGATCAGGATCTTACAGTTTTACAGGTTATTAATAAAAGTACTTTACTTGACATCACTGAGAGCTGTTTTATTCACCTGGACCAATACTTTAATGCAGGTTTGAATCTTAATGACATTTATGAGAAACCAAGAGTATTGTTTGACTTTTGATAGCGTTTTTCAGACTTAGAAAAGCATCCAATAGCAAATTAGTTTTTCATAACATACAAAAAACATTCTCACGCCATGCCGTCTCGCCGCATTGGCCTGCATAATTCCCCTCCCTCTTCCCTCCTTCCTTCATTGCCATTGGCTCCGAGCCCCTCCTACTCTTCAGTGCCTCCTCTGTTTTGCTTCCCCCTCCCTTCCCCTCCAACGCGGGTGCATTGGTCACGGTGTCTTGCGGCTCTCAGTGTCTTCCCTAACATCTAATAACACATAATAATTACGCTCCCAGAGGTGAGTCTCTTATTCACGTAAAATTTTTAAGACAAGATTTTTTTTTAAAAAAGCCTTTCTTGATATTATTTTCTTTTTTACTTGCTTTAGGTCCTAGTTTGAACCAAGAACAGTACCCTGGAAACACGGCGTCCGCCAATATTTTTCATCAAAAAGATCTTGTCATCTAATACTTAAAGAAAGCGGCTATGTTAGAGAAGACATGTGTTTTATCACGTAAAATAGGAATTTACGTCTTTTGACTGGTTGTTATTTTAATAACAGCCATTTTTAACTAATAGATGGACTTTTATGATAGTGAAACATTGGTTTTTGTTCCCACACGGTGCAGTGTTCTTAGATTCAGAGGACTTTTATCAAGAGGACATATATTCATAGTTTTAAGACAGTTGGTGATATTTTTAAGTTTAAGCCATAGGTTAATGTTTATGGATCCCGTTTTTAATTAGGTCTTGCCAGTTCTGTAAAATTTGTATGTACTTTATGCATTGTTTATTGTAACTTTGTCTATGTATATTTTTCTTATTTTTGGCTGATGATGATGCACACCAGTATCGAAACCGGTACCGAGTATAATAAAATGTTATAATTTTTCTTATAACATTATATGGTATTGAATAGGTGGACCTCTCTTGTTTCCATTAGCTATCCACTTGCTGAGTATCTTCTGAAGAATGGTATTACATTCCTTGGGACTCTGCATAAGGATATGGCAGTTATCCCCCTGAGTTTGTGACTGAAAACAAGAATCTTCTATCAGGGAGTCACTTATTTGGGTGTCAGGAGGATAAATCTTTGATTTCCTTTGCCACCCGAAAGAAGAAAGTTGTAATTTTACTCTCCGCTATGCACGACCGCAATGATATAGACAAAGAAACCAGTAAACCTGTACACATCATGGATTACAATGCCACGAAAGGTGGCGTAGACACAGTTGACTTGATGTGTTCACGCATTACTACATCGAGGAAATCTCTCAGATGGACAATGAATTACTTCTTCCGCATTCTAGATCTAGCTGGAATAAACTCAATGCGTATTTTCCAGATGAACAATCCTACGGACAAATCATTGAGAAGAGAGTACCTCCACCAGTTGGCCCTTGAACTTATGCAACAAAACCTTCAAGATTGGGCCAAACTAATACCAAGGCTTCCTAAAGAGTTAGCTCTATTTTTGAAGGACTACAAAGAAGAAAGCTGCTTTACAAGAGAAACGCCGATACAACCAGGAATTTGTTATATTTGTGGGACACATAAGAATCACCGAACATGGCTCTCCTGCAACACATGCCAAAAGAATGTTTGCCAAACACATTCTAAATTGTTCTGTCATAATTGTTCTGAAAGTTCTTTGTGACTGATGAATAATTTTAGAAACTTGACCAGCAACTACTATTTCTGTAGCTAACTGCTTGCAGAGCATCTTCTGAAGAATAGTATTACATTCCTTGGGATTCTGCGTGAAGGTAGGTGGCTATCCTCCTTAAGTGTGTGACTGAAAAGAAAAGTTTTGTTTCGGTTGTTTGTAATATGTGAGGTACATTTGTTTTGTTTGAACATGTACATTTTGGCTAATATACATTTTGAATGTTCATGATTTCTTTTCGCCTTTATTATATTTATATGATTAACATATTGATATTGTGCATACAAAGAAAAGAGAGCTTATTGACGTGAACTAAAACCAACTGAAAATTGATGTTTTAGAACAATAAGAATTGTGATAATGTTTAAGCTTCTAAAATATGTTGTAATGGAGAAATCATTCTGAAAAATAATAAAGTTTATTACTTAATTCCATACTTAATACCGTAATACTGATTGAAGAAAACTGCTGTTTATTATTCATTTAAGTTAAACAATAGCACTGACAGTTAGAAAGATGCAAGTGCGGCTAACAGTCGCAACGATAGCCGAAGTATTAAAAAAATTTATGTTAGCTGATGAAGGTTAAACACTAGTAATTTCACAGTTAAAAAAATAATGTACTTTCATGCTTTAAAATCTGCTACAATGCTTGTTGGATCAACTATGCAGGGAACATGGTCTAAAAATTGAAATACCTTCTAGGGAGTGAGCTGATGGAAATTTGCATACAAGACTAAAGGTTTAATAAAAACAACCAACCAGTATGTATGATTTAAAAAATTATTTACTTACCTTCACCACAGTCAGGACCTGTGATTCCAGCAGGACACTGACATTCCTCTTCTCCTCTAATTCTTATGCCTCCATTTTTGCATTCTGTTGATGAAACTGGAAAATCTATGAACATACAGTATATTCGATCAGTTCTAGAAACCAAAAAGTATACCACAAAGAAGAATGATGACAAGAATAACAAAGGTGATAATAGCAGTATTACCATATTTGCTCAAACATAAAATAATGTTCCTTTCATAACTCTATAAGCGCCACAGGTTCTCTTCTGTTGTGTCAGATGTGTTCAGTCAATACTATTTTGCTTGCTCAGCCAATCTTGTGGTGTAGGATAACATGCCTGTCTCTTATACGGAGGCCACACGTTCAATTCCCTGTCAGTCCACAGATTTTAGTTCTGGGCTGATGACTGGAACAATGTCACACAATCTTGTGACACCAACTGAGAACCTATCTGCTATGAGGGGCATAGGACCAGGTCAAGAAAGCCAAGCAATATGGCAGACGATGTTGTCAAGCTTACCACCTGGAACTTCAGCAACTGCGGGCCATCTGGCAAGCCAAGGTACTAATGGGCTGTTGAAACATAGGTTTGTTTTTTAACTGTTTAGCTTTTATTACTCTTGTCATTGATAATAAATATTGACATTTAATGCATTTGTTTAAAGAAGCATGCCTGTACCAGGCGGTGAGCACCATACTTTCTATTTATAAATGTCCTGCATGCATTAATGATGAATGAGGTGTCTACTAATTGACTTTCACAGGGGCACTACTGCCAGCAAGCAGGTTACATCAGAATATGAAGAGCGAACAACTGGACAGTCACTCGCAGCATGCTCCTCAGTGTCAAAACAAGATTGTTGACCCATTTGAGTGAAAGACAACTTGGATACTTTGGTCATCTCTCCAGAAAAGCAGAGGCAATTCATTATGGAGGGTAAAGTCAACTGCCAAAAACCCAGGGGACATGCACCATTATGATAGATGAACCAGATCAAGACACTGACCAGGATGAGCCTACAACAAGCAAATCACTATACCCATAACAGAGACTCCTGGAGGCAGGCCATCAAGAGAATTATAGCATGATGCCACCACACCCTAACATAGGATAAAACTGGAAGAGAGAGTTTCAGACAATTTTTTCTTTTCAACTTTTTAAACATTGCTAGGTAACATATATTTTGCAAACTTTTTCAGTCATCAGACTTTATATAACAGGGGGCTCGTGAGTGGCATAATTTCTACTTACAAATGTCCTGTATGCACTAGTGAAGGAGCACTACAACGTGCTGTATTTCGGATGTGTGAAACAAATAGCAATTATTTTATTGCACATGTTCTGTAACGGTGCATTTGCAAATACATCAAAGATGCAGAAAAGAAAATGTAATACGGTACTCATTTATACAGTGCAGACATTTCACTCTATAAAAGTTTTATTTTTGCAGGAAACAAAAACTAATACAGTATATATTATTACAGCTTCAAAGCTCAGAAAATCAAAATGTCACACTTGGATCTACCAGAATGTTTCCTTCTACAGCTACTCATAATAGATATGCTTAAAAACATGTCCCTGATGGTGCAGGCAGTGCTGAACAAATCTTGCAGTGTCTGCAAGGACATGTCTCATCATTTCAGGTTTCACTACAGCACAGGCCTCACAAATTCACTGGCCGGGCGAGTTGGCCGTGCGCGTAGAGGCGCGCGGCTGTGAGCTTGCATCCGGGAGATCGTGGGTTCGAGCCCCACTGTCGGCAGCCTTGAAGATGGTTTTCCGTGGTTTCCCATTTTCACACCAGGCAAATGCTGGGGCTGTACCTTAATTAAGGCTACGGCCGCTTCCTTCCAACTCCTAGGCCTTTCCCATCCAATCGTCGCCATAAGACCTATCTGTGTCGGTGCGACGTAAAGCAACTAGCAAAACAAAAAAAAAACAAATTCATTGTTGCAAACGTTCAGCATTTTCTGGCTCAGTTTCGTACACTTTTGATTTTGTATATCGTAAAAAACCCAGGGGGGTGAGATCATGTGATCATAGTGGCCACTCTGTTCATTTGGAATTTGTAGAAGGTTAGGTCTTCAGCCTCTTGTTCAGAAACATGAGCATGACAGTCTATACTCTGTCTAGTGGAGAACCTTTTTTGAACACTGGTATAAAGATGAAGAAGCACCACTAGCCTGGCCATTTTCCAGATATTTATTTAGCGTATTGATTTACAGATACAATACATATGTACATGATTTTGGAATGCAAATAATATCTTTATGTCCAGGTTGTTCATGTAACTAATTGTCTCTGGAAACGCATGAGGAAAATAACTGACATCGCCACTGTACTTGCTTTTTGTCTTTTCGGACACTCTGTGATAATATGCTGGATGGTCTGCTCAGATGCACCACAATCACAGTTATGTTTAGAAATTATTTTCTATTTGTAGTGGAAATCTGCACAATTATCATCTTTCTCTACTGCTGCTGGAGTGGTATAAGGTTCCATTCTTTCTTCCCTCCTTTGAAGAGGTAAATACAGTGAATACATCATGGGGGAAGTACTTGAAGACTGGGGATGCATTGTTGCTCACGTCCATAGGTTTAACGTTAGAGTACCCTACATGTGACCCCCGGGTGGTTCTAAGTGAGCAACAGCGATCATACATCTCTCCTGGTCAAGGTACAACTCATCATCATCATCATCATCATCATCATCATCATCATCATCATCATCATCATCATCATCATCATCATCATTTCTTTGCTCCAGCAAGCCAGGTGCGGTTGTGTATGAGCCTCCTCCAGTTTGTTCTATCCATTGTCTTAGTTTGGTTTGGATAGCTGGTGTAATATCGGGCTGTAAACCGTCATTTGCATCAAACTGATGTCGTCATCATGAATTCCTACATCCGAGGCTCGTATTATTCTTGAAAGTTATGAATTTCATGTTTTTGGTCCGTATTGAACAATATATAAGTAATAATAATAATAACTTAAATGTTTCCACCTTTTCAATACAATATATTCACAAGATTACAAAATTATACGGTACTAGTTTCGACCCATCTAGGGGTCATCATCAGCCGTATTGTCTTAGGATTTCGCCACAAATGATCTTTGCTCCAATACGGCTGATGATGACCCCTAGATGGGTCGAAACTAGTACCGTATAATTTTGTAATCTTGTGAATATATTGTATTGAAAAGGTGGAAACATTTAAGTTATTATTATTATTACTTATTCTTGAAAGCAACTTCTTCAGTAATCCGTCTGTTGACCTGCTGAGCCTAACACAGACGGAGATTTTCTTTCAGGGTTTTCTCCCTTAGCCTTTCATGTCAAGTCACCTCAACCTACAAGGCAGCAGGTTCTACTCAGATTAATCCCTGAATACAGTGCTGCCTCTTCCACCATCTCCACCGTACCGAAGTCCACCTTCTCCGCTGTAGAATTCGTTGAGGTCTTCACTCGTAACACTGAGCTGGGACCCTTACCAGATGTTACACACCAGGTCAGTGTGCTCTGGGACTCACATAGGTAGGGGTGCCACTCCCTGGGTAGGACTGCCTCTGAAAAGGGTCCCTACCTGTCAAGGTATAACTACTACTAAACTGGGACCTACTGTCCATATTTGCCAACTCAATATTATCTAGACTTTCATATCTTACAACCTATGTAGGATGTTGATGCTGAGTTTGCACATGTTCCTAATGATTGCACCAGTGATTCCATCCTGACCTGGTGGTTTCTGGTTCTGTAGCTTTTTCACCATGTTCCACTTCTTCCCTAAGGACCGTTGGGTGATTCTGATTTCCTGTTTTGGGCTGAAGGTCATCAGTGAACAGCCTTAAGTTATTATACTTTTTTTTTTTTTTTTTGCTAGTTGCTTTACGTCGCACCGACTCAGATAGGTCTTATGGCGACGATGGGACAGGATAGGGCTAGAAGTGGGAAGGAATCGGCCGTGGCCTTAATTAAGGTACAGCCCCAGCATTTGCCTGGTGTGAAAATGGGAAACCACGGAAAACCATTTTCAGGGCTGCCGATAGTGGGGCTCGAACCTACTATCTCCCGAATACTGGGTACTGGCCGCAATTAAGCGACTGCAGCTATCGAGCTCGGTTTATTATACTTTAGTGATGCCAATTGCATTTGTGGTGATATTCCCTTGATCATCTTTAACAATCTGAATCTTAGGTATAAATTTTCATGTCAAATATTTCACTATGTTATACAGTTTTGCATCATGATTTTCAGTTGCTTCAGTGCAGGGATATAGCCAAGGGGGGGTTACTGGGGGTTAGATCACCCCCCCCCCCCCCCATAGAAATTTTACAAAGGAAAATAAACAGAAACTGAAAATAAACAAGGGAAAGTTGACTCAACGAGTTGGCTCTTTTGAACATTCACAGAGTCAAAATTGTAAAACCAATAGATCTCTTTAATTTATTTCCTATGAAGCCCTGAAAGTTGGATTTTAGATTGCAATCTGAACATACCATTTGCTGTATTGACCTTGATCATATTGTTCTTGTTTGTTATTTTAATGTAAGATTTTGTGATGTACTGATACTGCAATCTCAATATTAACATATTTCATTTGCATCAGTAACACACACACACACGCGCGCGCGCGCACCTTCAGTATGTCCTATCATAATTTTGCAACTATAACATCCCCCCATCAGTCAGTCCTGGCTACGTTACTGCCTCAGTGTAGTCTTTAATACGTTCATTCTGGTCTCTTCAACATGCGTGTTTGATGTCATTATGCGCTCTTTTAATCAGTTGTTCCTGTTTGTGAAAATGCATATAACCCACCTCCACATAATATTGATCATTATGTCAATTCTGTGTTCAATTATTCAGCTCATGTGGTAAATCTAGAAGCTGGAAAGTTGTCCATAGTTGATTATATATTTGTTCAGTACATGGGGAAATCAAGTCTAACTATAACCCAAAAAGTTACACAAGTCACTGGAGAGAATGCAATGCTATCAGAGTCTTGGGCTTGGCAACTCCATGAATGGGAGCCCCACAACAAGCCATTTGTAAGTGTGTGAAATCTCTTGCTCTCCAGATTGAACAGCTCTACCCATGCTGTGTATATCATAACAAGTTGGAGGTATATATAAGCTTGTGTTTGACGTGGTGCAGTGTCATTAAACACGGGTCAGTCAATGAACGTCTATAATTTGTTATCTGTTGTACAGTGTTCATAGGCTTTCTAAGGTCCAGTATCTCTTCATTTCTGTACGTTGGCTTGAATGGATTGTTGAACTGCTACAGCCTATGGCCTGGTTTCAAGGCATAGATGAGTCTTTTAAAATGTATTGGTTTTTGAAAAGTGAACAGTATGATTACACTTGTGTTAAAATCAGTGAATAGCTTAAAAGGTACAGTACCTATACAGTCTAGGAAACCAAGAATAACGGCCGTGAGGATTCGTCATGCTGACCACACGACACCTCGTAATCTGCAGGCCTGCGGGCTGAGCAGCGGTCGCTTGGTAGGCCCAGGCCTTTCGAGGCTGTTGTGCCATGGGATTTGGTTTTACAGTACCTATAATAAAGGTGATAATCACTATACCATGTGTTGGTGGAGCAATCTGTGAAAATTGTGTATATTGCATAAAACATTGAAGCATGTTGCCGGTATCTTTGTTCGCAGTTGCTTGTACGATTACTACAAATGGTAGTAGTGCCTGATTTCCCTTGTATTTTTTCAGCTTTAAATTTGTGTTGATAGGTCAGTATGGTAGAGAAGAATTTCTCAGTCTTTTGCTTGTTTAATTTGAAAGTTTATTTATATGTTTGTTACAAGTGTTTGATGAAGTGGATCTCCATAGATTATGTTAGAATATAGTTTATTCCAAGTCATTGCAGAAGTTTTATTTGAGGTAGATAACCTTGGTGCAGTTCCCACCCATTTAATCATTTTCAAAGTATTGGTTATGATCTGTAGTGGATGAACAAGTACACAGCTTCATGTTCATGCCCTAAGAGAGAGAAAAAAAAGGAACATTTATAACATTTATCACGCTCTATATACATTCAAGGGCTCCATTTTGGTGACCTCTGATGCCCAAATTACTGATATTTCAGATTATCTCATTTATTTCAAGTAAGTTGAAGTCAAGTATAATCAGTAAAGTTATAGATGGCAACCAAAGTTATTATGTAGTTATTACAAATTGTGACCAACGTGGTTGCAGTAATGTTACATGCTTTTCTGAGCCTATGATTGTGAGCTGAATATTACGTAGCTTTTGAACCAGTATTACTGTATTGTAAGACACCCAGCTTTGGGATCTTGCTTGATACTCCTGTGAGCCCATTCCTCTGTTCTCTTCCATGTTATGGTATAGTTTTCTTCAAGGTGAGGTGGCCCAGTGGTACATAGTGCTTCATGAAAACTGGTTCAGTGGTTTGTATCTTTTTTGATTTAATTTTGATAACTGGTTTACTCAGTTTGATTTTCAGGTAGGTCCAGAGTAGACAGTTTTAATTTTATTTATTGTTTACCATACCTTGTCTTCTAGGTCATTTGAGACTGAGTGTAGACATCCAAGTTTAGTTCTTCTTTTCCATCTGTTAATTTAGGTATTTTTCTTCAGTTTTGTTTTTTGTATTTGTCTTTGTCTGTATTCTCTTTCTCCAGCTACCTCTGTGGATCAGTGGTAGCATGTCAGGCTCCAGATCCCAAGATCACAGGCTCGCACCCTGCAGAGGTAGTCTGACTTTTGAATGGCAGACAAAAGTCCATTAGGCACTCGATGATGTACAATATCATCTTTCACTTTTTGTAAATTATTAATTGTGTTTCCAACAGGTTTCTTTCTCACTTTGTGTGTGGCCTAAATTGAACCATAAGATAAATAAATAATTATGGAAAGTCTTTTGTCTGCTGCACATTGTATCAATTGACTGTCTTGTTCGTTATGCAATCCCACTCAATATTGTTCCACTGTGCCATGTCCAGAATAAGTAAATACAATGCCTGCCTGCCTGCCTGCCTGCTCACATATAACAAGAAAATGTCTGAATGGAATTTGATGAAAATTGGTATTTAAGGTCAGGAGGAAGGCACTACAATCTAGGCTATAAATTTTATTCACACCCAGTGAAATAGTAGTTTAAGGAAGGGTTAAAAATTAATTCTCAAATATCTCCAACCGAGATGGGAATTCACGTCACTAGCTTTGCGTCTTAGAATTAAACCCTGCAGGATTCGAACAGAACACACTAGGTATTTTGTTAACTTGAAGGTGAAATTTTCTCACACATTCTGGCAGTTGCCAGGACACTCTGACACTTGCTAGAACACCTGAACTCTTTCTGGCAACATTCCCACACTCAGTGATGTTTTCCAGAACACCAGAAACAAGGGTTCCTTCTGGCGTCAGCAAGAAATTAGAACGAAACAGCCAGGCCCACCATAGGATGTTCAGCCAGTATTCATCACCATTTTACTGTGCAGAAACTAGATTCTGTTTTCTTTATAAATGTGATATAAGTCAGCCCACCCCCCACCCCCCCCCCCCCCACTTATTTAAACTGTCGCTGATCTCCAACTAGGGTGGAAACTATTCTCAGCTTACTGAACTATCATATATCACAGAAGTTTTATCTTTTGGAACCAGATGTCCCTAGCAACAATTTTTTACTGCTACCTAGTATTCAGAAACTCTAACTACCATCAAGAATATATATATTTTGAAGTTGGGTACTTAATCAACATTCAATTGTTTATTTATTGTTTTGCAGTTATCATCCTTGTGATTAAATTGATCTGCCAATAATACGACTTGATATCAAAATCTTATCAACCTATCAAAACTGAGTTTTCTTAATTCCTTCTGGAACTCTCTGCCATTCCCCCATAAAAGAGTGAATTTTTTGAGACCAGTGTCTTACTGCAGTGGACTACTGAGTGTGCTATGTAACTGAAAGACCTCCTTGGAGGAGATGATGGCAGCAGGAGCTGACAGGCAGGCATGAGAAGGAAGTTTTAACAAGGTATTGCAGAATTTTAAGCTTGTGAACTCTCTATGTATGAAGAGAGGGAAGAAAACAGCATTCCGTTTTATCATGTAACTGTTAGGTTGTCCAGCTTTCTTTAATTTTAACTCTCTTGGAGCCAGGCGGTACTGCGAGCGTCCGCCCTTTAAATTGCCAGAGCCGATGAGATCGGCCTTTAAATATCTGTGCGGAAGTTGCCAGAGCCGATTACATCGGCCGGCTGGAAATTCTGTGATATACATACTTTTTTGGCAGTCTATAGTGACGTGCATACTTTTGTGACAACCTGTAGTAAAGGGGCTACAAGTTATTGTGTGCCTGACCTTGCTTTGGAATTTCTAAGAGGGTGTTCTAGCTTTCACAAGAGTTGTTTCCTGTGTTTAGAAATACCGCTAACCGGTCAGTACAAGATTGCTCCTTGCAGTGAGTGGATTCTTGACAGCAGAATGGCAAGTGGATCACGTGATATATTTTCAGCAGGTATTGATGACGATAAATTAATGGAATATTTGGAACAATGCGAAGTGAACGCGGATGATTTATCGGATAGCCATAGTGAATTTAGTTCAGAGAGTAGTGATGAAATTATACCAGACATGCCCCCGGGATCACCACAGCTAAAGAAGAGGCGTTTATTTGTTTCTAATGGCAGTAAAGCTACTGTGAATACTGTTGTTGATGAAACTAGTGATGACGAAGATGATGATGATGATGATGTCTCTGGAGAACATTTTGTGGAAATTTCTCCCAATGAACCTGACAACGTTCCTCAGCCTCCTGTTTCGTTCATGGAACTTCCTGGACCTAAACATGCCCCTGCGCCTGATTCTCCGCCCATATCATACTTCAATTTATTTTTCACTTTTTCTCTGCTAAACCTTATAGTCACAGAGACCAATCGCTACGCTGACCAACTCCTTACTTGTAATGAACTGTCACCTAATACCCGCTCTCGATGTTGGAGACGCACTTCAATTGACGAAATAAGGGCGTTCATAGCTGTCATCATAAATATGGGACTAATAAGAAAACCTACCATTGTTTCGTACTGGAGTACTGTAGACCATTTCATTACCCCTTGGTTTGGTGAAATGTTCTCAAGAAATAGGTTTCAGCTTGTTGTGAAATTTTTTCATTTAGTTGACAACAGTAAGCTTTCTCCTCCTGGCTCTCCAAACTACGATCCCTGTGCTCGATTCCAGCCTCTTGTAGATCATGCTAATAGGCTATTTAGACATCATTATACTGATCATTAGCAACTTTCCATAGACGAAAGTTTAGTTGGAACTAAATGCCATACACAACTACTCCAATACATGCCGAATAAGCACCATCACAAGTGGGGGATAAAATTTTGGATGTTGTGTGATGCAGTTAGTAAGTATTGTGTTGGTTTTTATACCTACCGAGGAGCAAGATCCACTGAAGACAGAAACGAAATCAGAATGAATGGACTGGCCTACACTGTAGTGACCAAACTCATGTCCCTAGGGAATTATTTTATGAAAGGTTTTCACGTTTACGCAGATAATTATTTTACGTCAATCCCCCTTGCAAAACATTTATACTCACTTGGAACATTTATTACCGGCACTATACGAAGAAACAGGAAGGGAGTACCAGATGCTGTGAAAAAGCCATTTAAATTAGTTTGTAATAAATATTTCAGACAGGGGCCAATTTTACTAGTGGGATCCAAACAGAAAAAATCTCAGAAAAATCAGGTGGTGGTTATAAGGACACGCAGAGCTGCAATAGAAACAGAAGTGCCTGCAACTGCTAGAAACATTAATCAACCCAACAGGAAACCTAATGTGATCTTAGACTATAATCGTTATATGGGTGGCATTGATACAAATGACATGATGGTGTATTTTTATTTAGATGAACGTAGAACTTTGAAATTCTGGAAAAAAGTTGCATTCAATATAATTTCGAGAATGGTCTTAAATGCTTATTTGATGTATTTAGAAAACTGTAACGGAAAGAAAATGACTAGGCTTCAGTTCTACTCCAGTATAATTGAATCTCTGAGTACTGAATGGTTTGAGAATAGACAAAAGATTATCACGAATATTCCCGTGTGTGGCGTAAAACTTTTGTCAGGTACATTAGAAAGACGGTGCGTTGCATGTAGCTCTCCGCAACAGAGAAAGAGGTCGCGAACTGTGTGCATCAAGTGCGATAAAGGCCTGCATACTAAATGTGCAGCTCTTCATAAGTGCCCTAAATAAACAAAATATATTTAAAGTTCTACTTGAACAAAAAACAGAGATTTTATATGACGTTGCGTTACGCTTTTTATTGTTCCTATTAGTGTTAGTGATAAGTGATTAGTGTTAGTGTAAATAACCTTAAGTGCTTCAACAGTGGTCTCAAACTTTGCACAACATTATATAGCGGTGACGAGTCTTCTTCTCAAGAATTTTCGGTGAGTAAATTTATTTTGTCATTTTCCTCCTTTTTTACGAGTGACATAGTAAATTTGTGTTTGCATTTTTTGTTTTTCTTTTCCTCGTTCAGAGCAATTATTCTGTTCATAAATGAATTCTCTATCATTACGTAAAAAATGCCAGTCCCCACGGATCAAGTATAGTGTGCCTGCCTCTCACTCGGAGGTCATGGGTTCGATTCCCGGACAGGTGAACGATTTTTACCTGGGTCTGAGTGTTGGTTCGAGGTCCACTCAAACTAAGTGACCCTAAGTGATGACAATCGAGGAGAGATCTTGGGCTAAGAGAGCTACCTTGGTCTAGAAAACCATGAATAATGAACGAGAGAATTCGTCTCACTGACCATGCGTCACCTCGTAAACTGCAGGTCTTCGGACTGAGCAGCGGTCGCTTAGTAGACCAAGGCCCATCAGGGCTTTAGTGCCATAGATGTTTTAATTACGCATATTGTATTGTATTGTATTGTATTGTAAGAGGTTTTTAAAAATAGATACTGAAACATAAAACTAGAAAAGGGGATTTCCGATAAAATAAAAACTATAATCTCAACTATTATTTTTTACTTTTTAATAACTCAGAACTATTTATATACAATCTACACCACATATATAAAATTTATCTTAAGTGTTTGCCATACATCGATATATACATGAATTTTATCGGTGAGTAAAATTGTCTTATTTTTATTAGGGACATACGTTTGAATTTTAATTTTTTATATTTTTATTTTTCGCGTTCAAAATAATTATTTTATAGAATTATATTTAGAAATAAATTCTGCATTTAGACGTATATTCTTTTGTATCGTAGATGATACTTTCAAAGTAGATATTGAGAGAGAAAGTGCAAAAATGTTTTTCTCTTCCTAAAAGAAAACGTTATCGACAACCATAATATCAACAATAATACTTTTTAATTATTTATATCACTCTAAATCAGTTGTTTATTTTGTGTAGTCGACGTGTAGAAAATTTCTTGCCGGTATTTGACATACACCGGTAGATATATGCGAATGTTAAAATGCACGTAATTCTACTAAAAACGGCCTGGCACTTTACAGTAGTAGAGTGCAGGCGGAGCTCTGGCCTCTTCCACCTGCTAGTGAGCGGCCGACCAGATCGGCTCCTGGCTCCAAGAGGGTTAATGTAGGGTTTTCTCTTTTTCAACTTAAATTAAATATAGCTTTCAATGGTTCATGTTTGTGGGTTACTGTAGTCACGTCCTAGTTCGTGAACCATGGGCAACGGCTGAGTGGCCTAGTAAGTGGTCCTGAGAGTCGGGATACCAGTTGCTATGGAATCGGAGTGGGCATCTCGGACATATTCTGAGTCATGGCCCTCCTTGTGCTCAGGCGGCTAGGACTATACAATTCACCGGTAATCCATAAGCCGTTAGAGGAGAGATCTTCACTTGAACTATGTGCAAGTAGGGTAGCATCCTGCTTCATGAATTTACCGAGCTCAGAACATTTTAAGCAAGCCTCGGACCTATGGGAGTAATGGAGTCCCACTCCCATTTGACAGACGAGGGACTCCTTGGAAACAACTTGGCGAACGAAATGGAATTCGATGGGGAGCTATCAATATTAATGGGGCTTATGGAAGGAAGAAAGTAGAACTGGCTGAGTCAGCAAAGAGGATGCATCTGGATGTGCTAGGAGCAAGTGATATTCGGGTAAGGGGAGAAAATGAGGAAGAGATAGGAGATTATAAAGTGTACTTGACGGGTGTTAGAAAGGTAAGGGCACAGTCTGGGGTAGGGCTTTTTATCAGGAATACCATTGCACGCAACATAGTTTCTGTTAGGCACGTAAATGAGTGAATGATGTGGGTAGATTTGTCAGTTGAAGGATTTAGGACAAGAATTGTGTCCGTGTATTCACCATGTGAGGGTGCAGATGAGGATGAAGTTGGCAAACTTTATGAAGCTTTGAGAGACATCGTGGTCAGGGTCAACAGGAAGGATAGAATAATGGGCGATTTCAATGCGAGAGTTGGGAATAGAACTGAAGGATACGAAAGGGTGATTGGTAAATGTGGGGAAGATATGGAAGCTAATGGGAATGGGAAGCGTTTGCTGGACTGCTGTGCTAGTATGTGTTTAGCTGTAATGAATACATTCTTCAAGCACAAGGCTATTCACCGCTACACATGGGAGGCTAGGGGTACCAGATCCATAATAGACTATATCTTAACCGACTTTGAATTCAGAAAATCTGTTGGGAATGTACGAGCTTTTCGCGGATTTTTCAATGATACAGACCACTATCTGATCTGTAGTGAACTAAGTATCTCTAGGCTTAGGGTAGAGAAAGTGAAATCTGTCCGCAAACGAATAAGGGTAGAAAATCTCCAGGACGAGGAAATTAGACAGTACATGGACATGATTAGTGAGAAGTTTCGAACAGTAGACAGTAAGCAGGTTCAGGATATAGAAAGTGAATGGGTGGCACACAGGGATGCTGTAGTAGAAACAGCAAGGGAATGCCTAGGAACGACTGTGTGTAAAGATGGGAAAAGGTGAACATCTTGGTGGAATGATGAAGTTTGAGCAGCTCATGGGGAGGTAGAAAATGGTGAAATTATGCTTGAGGAAGTGGGAAGGATTATAAAAAACCTCAATTGTCAAAAGGCAGCAGGAATAGATGAAATTAGACCTGAAATGGTGAAGTATAGTGGGAAGGCAGGAATGAAATGGCTTTGTAGAATAGTAAAATTAGCATGGAGTGTTGGTAAGGTACCTTCAGATTGGACAAAAGCAGTAATTGCACCTATCTATAAGCAAGGGAACAGGAAGGATTGCAACAACTATCGAGGTATCTCACTGATTAGTATAACAGGTAAAGTATTCACTGGCATCTTGGAAGGGAGGGTGCGATCAGTCGTAGAGAGGAAGTTGGATGAAAACCAGTGTGGTTTCAGACCACAGAGAGGCTGTCAGGATCAGATTTTCAGTATGCGCCAGGTAATTGAAAAATGCTACAAGAGGTATAGGCAGTTGTGTTTATGTTTCGTAAATCTAGAGAAAGCATATGACAGGTTACCGAGGGAAAAGATGTTCACTATACTGGGGGACTATGGAATTAAAGGTAGATTATTAAAATCAATCAAAGGCATTTATGTTGACAAATGGGTTTCAGTGAGAATTGATGGTAGAATGAGTTCTTGGTTCAGGGTACTTACAGGGGTTAGACAAGGCTGTAATCTTTCACCTTTGCTGTTCGTATTTTACATGGATCATCTGCTGAAGGGTATAAAATGGCAGGGAGGAATTCAGTTAGGTGAAAATGTAGTAAGCAGTTTGGCCTATGCTGACTACTTGGTCTTAATGGCAGACTGTGCTGAATGCCTGCAGTCTAATATCTTGGAACTTGCAAATAGGTCCAGTGAGTATGGTATGAAAATTAGCCTCGCGAAGACTAAATTGATGTCAGTAGGTAAGACATTCAGCAGAACTGAATGTTAGATTGGTGATACAAAGCTAGAACAGGTCGATAATTTCAAGTATTTAGGTTGTGTGTTCTCCCAAGATGGTAATATAGTAAGTGAGATTGAATCAAGGTGTAGTAAAGCTAATGCAGTGAGCTTGCAGTTGCGATCAGCAGTATTCTGTAAGAAGGAAGTCAGCTCCCAGACGAAACTAATGGTCTGTTTTCAGACCAACTTTGCTTTACGGGAGCGAAAGCTGGGTGGACTCAGGATATCTTATTCATAAGTTAGAAGTAACAGACATGAAAGTAGCAAGAATGATTGCTGGTACAAACAGGTGGGAACAATGGCAGGAGGGTACTCAGAATGAGGAGATAAAGGCTAATTTAGGAATGAACTCGATGGATGAAGCTGTACGCATAAACCGGCTTCGTTGGTGGGGTCATGTGAGGCGAATGGAGGAGGATAGGTTACCTAGGAGAATAATGGACTCTGCTATGGAGGGTAAGAGAAGTAGAGGGAGACCAAGACGACGATGGTTAGACTCGGTTTCTAACGATTTAAAGATGAGAGGTATAGAACTAAATGAGCCCACAACACTAGTTGCAAATCGAGGATTGTGCCAATGTTTAGTAAATTCTCAGAGGCTTGCAGACTGAACGCTGAAAGGCATAACAGTCTATAATGATAATGTATGTATGTATGTATGTATGTATGTATGTATGTATGTATGTATGTATGTATGTATGTTCTTTAGCCAGTCTTTGGACTTCTAGACTTTAATATTTCTCTCCTAATGGGAATTTGGTAAGATGTACACATGAGTTGTTACCCTTCTTTTAATTTCATTTTGGGTGACTAAGATTTCCTATTTTTCTACATTTTTCTCTTTTTGGCTTTAAATATTTTCTTGCCTTAGTCACCTTGTAGCATGGCTTAGCCTCAATGTCATTGGATCTTATGCCCAGTTAGGTGTTAACAGTTGAACTTTAACTTTGGTGTGCTTGGTGTTTCAGTCTCTGTTCTCATTTTGTTTTCAGCCTTTCGAGTGTAATCTTTCTAAAGGGTAGTAAAGGTAGTAATTAATTATTTCCGACAGTAATATGCTCGTTCTGCTTCAAGTGTCTGTGGTGTCAGACAATTGTGATTATTGTAGTCTACTGGCCCAATAATGAGTGTTTTGTAAAATTAATTTTAATCTAGACTTTAGGGTTCGAGACCCATCTGATGTAAAGTTATAATAGAAGCCATGGCTTCTTTCTCAGTTCTGTATTGACTCTACATTTCAAAATTATGTATAGGCTAGCCTTTTTCTCAAAGTGTAAAATTCAGGAGACCTGTAGGTCAGAAGTGTTCGATTGTTCCATTTGAAATAGGAGTTCTCCTCCTCAATGTTTCTGAAGTTTCTGAGCTTATGAGCTCCCCTATTGTAAAGTTTTATGAGCTTACGAGTTCCCCTACTGTAAGGTTTTCTGAGCTTACAAGCTTACAAGCTTACAAGCTCCTCCATTGTAAATTATTCAAGCTTTTAAGCTCTTAAAGTGAAACTTTCCTTTTTTTTTAAAATACGGTTGTTACTGGAAGTGTTGGCAATGTAGTGAAGGAAAATGTGCATAGTATTCTTTCATAAAACACAGGATATAATCAAGAAGAAATATTACCAGGGGAATATTCTGAGCTACCTAGTGAATTACTACTAAATTTCCCAGCTAACTCATTCTTTGTTGCCAGCATTTTGCCCCACTGTGACAATTTGGGCTTATCAGTTGGTAACTAGCACACCTAATAAGACACATGTCTAGTGCATGTAGTAGAGACCACTGCACAGGTTACTGTGAAAACTCTTTAATTCAAAGTCAGTTAATTTGAAATATGTGTATTTCAAGTAAAGGTAATTCCCCTAATTCAAATATAGGCTTTCATGTGTTATTTGGATCGGTTAATTCGTAATAAGGTTAATATGTAATTTGAAGTTCTATCAGGCCCCTAAACTATGTAATTCAAAATCAGTAGCCTACTGTAATCTGGTTGCTGCAGAGGAGCTAATAAAGTCAATTTAGACGACAATTAATGACAATGAGTGACTGCCTCATATCCGTCATTGTTGCGTATGCCCTACTTCAATTTTCAGGAATGAAACTTATATTGCTGCTTCTTTGTTACTTTTTTCATCGCACTGTCAACAAGGCTTATTATTGTCATGAGGTACACATACAGTTCAGTCACGGAGTTATCTTTGTTCAAGTTTTGTGGAGTCTAAATTTGTTTATAATGGAACTTCAAGCAGATGAAACGGAGTCTCTTCATACACGCCCGCCGGCGACAATTTGGTGGCGCATTTAACCCAGTTTTAGGCCTGTCAACCATGCACAACTCATCAATTTCAAAGTTCTTGCTGTGTCCGCATTTTATTACTGTATTCTTTTTTGTGACTGTAGACACTGCCTGTGAATTGCTTCAAATTGTCTAATGGAATTCACTACAATCGCAATCATTTCTGCCGATAGCAGGTGATTGACAATAGTTTTGCTGCTTCAGTTTATAGTTTTGTATTTACAAAAAAAGTAATCAAAATAATGGATGTGTTCTAGACATTCAGGAAGCGCGGGCCAATATATTATAAGACTGGTGAACCCTGGACTTCTTTATTATTATGTAAGTCTCTGTACCGTATACCCATTATTTTCAGCTTCCTTTTATTCTAGACTGAAAAAATGGAATTATTATTTTTCTTACAATTTCTACTTTATTTGTCTTGAGGATCATAGATATCTGGGTTCGAGTCACAAATACAACATTAATTTACGTATTTTCAATTTTTCTTTTTGTTATGCAGAAATTCGTTCAATTCGAAGTAACATAATTTGAAGTCCAAATTTTTGGTCCTGATCACTTTGAATTATCAAGGTTTTACTGTACTTGGAGCCTCACACAAAGTCAATGCACTATGAGAGATTTGGTCCCTTTTACAAAAATTGATGAGGGGCTGCCTGGCCAAGGTGGTAAAGGCGTGCTCAGTTCGCCCGGAAGGACATGGGTTCGAATCCCCGTCAGGAGCAGATGTGGACTCTGACCACAACTTATTGGTCATGAAATGACAATTGAAGTTGAAGAAATTGAAGAAAGGAAGGAATGCAAGGAGATGGGATCTAGACAAGTTGAAAGAAAAGAGTGTGAGGGACTATTTCAAGGAACATGTTGCACAAGGACTACATGAAAAGGCTGAAGGAAACACAATGGAGGAAGAATGGACAGTTGTGAAGAATGAGGTCTCTAGGGCTGCTGAAGAAATGTTAGGAAGAAAGGAAAGATCAACTAAGAATCAATGGATAACACAGGAGATACTAGACCTTACTGATGGGCAACAAAAGGACAAGAATGCAAAAAATGAAGAGGGCAGAAAGGAATACAGCCAATTAAGAATGAAGTAGACAGAAAGTGCAGGAAAGAATGACAGAAGATGAAGTGCAAGCATGCTGAAGGTTGTATGGTCCTAAGAAAGGTAGATGCTGGACACAGGAAAATCAAGGAAACCTTTGGAGAAAGGAAAACTAGGTGTCTGAATATTAAGAGTTCAGATGGAAAACATCTTCTAAGGAAAGATAACAAGGCAGAAAGATGGCAGGAACATATCCAACAGTTGTATCAAGGTAAAGACATAGATGATATGATTCTGGAACAAAAGAGGCTGTTGATGCTGATGAAAAGGAAGATGTAATTTTGAGGTCAGAATTTGCCAGAGCACTGAGAGACCTAAATAGGAACAAAGCAGCTGGAATTGATGACCTTCCCTCTGAAGTACAGACTGCCTTAGGAGAAACCAGGATGGTGAGGTTATACCATTTAGTGTGCAAGATGTATGAGACAGGAGAAGTGTCATCTGATTTTTGGCAGAATGCTGTTATACCTACTTCCAAGAAAGCTTGTGCTGACAAGTGTGAAAACTACCGCACCATTGGTTTAGTATCTCACACTTGCAAAATTTTAACACATATTATTTACAGAAGAATGGAAAGACAAGTTGAAACTGAATTGGGAGAAGATCAGTTTGACTTTGGAAGAAATGTAGGAACACATGAAGCAATCTTGACCTTACGTCTGATCTTAGAGGATCGAATTAAGAAGGACAAGCCCACGTACATGGTGTCAGTAAATCTTGTAAAAGCATTTGATAATGTTGATTGGACCAAGCTGTTTGAATTCTGAAGGTGATCAGGATCAGATACCGAGAATGAAGAGTGATCTACAATGTGTATAAAAATCAGTCTATGGTAATAAGAATTGAGGGCTTTGGAAAAGAAGCAGCAATCCAGAAACAGGTGAGGCAACGTTGCAGTTTATCTTCCCTCATTTTCAGTGTTTACATAGAACAGGCAGTAAAGGAAATCAAAGAGGTATTTGGTAAGGGAATCACAATCCAACGAGAGGTAATCAAAACCCTGAGATTTGCAGATGATATTGTTATTTTATCTGAGACTACAGAAAATCTGGAGAAGTTGCTGAACGGTATGGACAGTCTTGGGTAAGGAGTACAAGATGAAAATAAGCCCAAAACAAAAGTAACGGAGTGTAGTCGATCAAAGTCAGGTGATGCAGGAAATATAAGATTAGGAAATGAAGCCTTAAAGGAAGTAGATGAATATTGTTACTTGGGTAGTAAAATAACTAACGATGGCAGAAATAAGGAGGACATAAAATGCCAACCAGCACAAGCAAACGAGGCCTTTCTTAAGAAAAGAAATTTGCTCACTTTGATCATTGATATAGGAATTAGAAAGATGTTTTTGAAAACTTTCATCTGGAGCGTGATATTGTATGGGAGTGGAATATGGACGATAGATAGCTCAGATAGAAAGAGAAATGTGGTGTTACAGAAGAATGCTGAAGGTGAGATGGATAGATCAATTCATGAATGAAGTGGCACTGAATCAATTTGGTGAGAGGAGATTGATTTGGCTACATTTGATCAGAAGAAGAGGAAGAATGATAGGACACATCTTAAGACACCCAGGACTTGTTTAGTTAGTTTTTGAGGGAAGTGTAGGTGGTAAGAACAGTAGCAGTAGGCCAAGGTGTGCATATGACAAGCAGATTAGAGCAAATGTAGGATGCAGCAGTTATGTAGAAATGAAAAGGTTAGCACAGGATAGGATGGCATGGAGGGCTGCATCAAACCAGTCTATGGACTGATGACTCAAATAACAACAACAACAACAACATACTGGCCTCCTCAATGTCAAAAATAAAAGAACCAAGTGAGTCCAGTGCTGAGACCGACTTACAGTTTCAGATATAAAGAGAATAATTTATTTGGCTCAAAAAATGTTAGGAAACCTCAAAATATGGCTAAAATTCAGTATATAACAGTTAGCACATTACAAACATGCTAGTATTCAATGTGTTAAAATATTTCAGTGAAAAGATAGGATCTAAAATGTAACTCCGTTATTGTTTGTTGGCTGCCAAACTAATAATAATTTAACATGTAAATAATCAGAATCCCTTGTGACTTTTAAAACTAAGTAATCACACAAAATACTAATTAAATAATTAAATAAACAGGACAATACTTACCTTCATCAGCATTTGGTGAAATTAAAGGTTTCTCAAGATTCGCCAGGTTGACAGAGTTATCTTTAACATATACATCTTCATCATCTGAAATAAGATTTTTAAAATGTTATATCACAACACTTATGAAGTTAAAGTGGAACACAACTATTAGAAATAAATAAAAAGTACATACTACATGTGACAATGTGACAGGTGAGCTGAAACCATCTGACTGCATAGAAAAGATATTCATATATCTAGAGAAAGTAGGTATCTAGAGAATGTCATAAGATCTTATATGGTGGATACTAAAGGAGAAATTATTCAAGATATTGTATTTATGTTAGAAGCCTGACAACAGATGGAAACTCATAAGGAACTATAGATGAATCTGAAGTAGGATTGATCCAAGATATTGTATTTATGATGGAAGCCTGACAACAGTGGGAAGCTCATAAGGAACTACAGATGAATTTGAAGTTAAGGATTGGTCAGTAGCAGCAACTGTGGCCTTAATTAAGGTACAGCCCCAGCATTTGCTTGGTGTGAAAATGGGATTTGGAGCTGCTGACAATGGGGTTTGAACCCACAATCTCCTGAATGCAAGCTCATAGCTGAGCAACCCTAACTGCATGGCCAACTCACTAATTTTAGGAAGAAGCCCCATTAGTAACTTTGTGAATATAATTTTTTATAAGTATCCAGAAATAAAATAAAATAAAAATAGTCAATAGGATATAAGCTGTATCAAAATTCTACCACTCTGTTTGTCAACTACTCTGGGATGACATTTCATCAAGCTTCAAAGATCATACCGGTACTGTACAAGACATATTTTGTTCCATTTCTAACTTATGAACTGGAAGCAGCAACTTTGACTGGACCTGCAAAAGGTCACTTACATGCAACTGAAATGAAGTTCCTCCATCCTTTCTGAAAAAGACAAGAAGAGACAAAATGAGGAATGAGAATATCTGGTAACAACTTGGATTGGAGAAGAATCATTGAAAACTTTAGAATTAAAGAGATGGTATGAACATATAAGAAGTTTGGCTCCAAATACAGTAGATCTCAAAAACATACTATGAACAGATTTTTGTTGGTAAGAGAAATCTTGAAGGTTGGGAAGAAACATGTTTCCAAAAACCTTGCAAAATGTGATATAAATTGGCAGCAAAGAGTAGAACATCAGCTGTGGATGGACAGGACGAACTGGAAGTGGCTCATAAACACCTACACCTGGCTTGATTGAGCGGAGAACTGATGATGATAATGATGATAATGATGATTAGAAGGAAATAGATTTAAAATAAGCAGAAATAAATAATCTATACTTTAATTTCTCCATGAGTGGGCGTAGTTGTAAATGACCACAAATAGGAAAACAAGGGGTTGTAACATATACCTCCCTATATATTGTAGCAGTGATTCAAGACAATGCAGACTTTATAAAGATGTTATAAGTAAGATAAATACTATCTGAGGAAGGCAGCAGGTAGCAACAAGTGTTTCTCTGATAAAATGGTGCTATTCCATCTGAAAGGCAAAATATTCCGGATGATACTTCCAAGCATATCTGTAGATTCACAACACCTGCTGATGGAAGATGAGATATGACTTCCTGATTACTTGTGGTGATAACATGCAGCTTGCCTGTCAGCAGTCTGAACTGATGTAATGATCACATGTGTGTATCTACTCTTCACTTCGCTTAAGTAGTAGATATTCTATTGATGGCTTATCAACCAATTTCTGAACAACGTATTCTCATGTGTTGCATTTTCTTAGTGCATAAATCTGCAGCAGAGTAAGAAGGGAGTTTTATAACGAGTTTCCCAGTGTTCAAGTTCCAACCCATGAAGGAATTTTTAAAGTTTTCAATGAATTCAAACATGTAGGCTCACTGTTAAATCAGAAAGCTGTCAGGGAACCAACAGTGCTAATGGATAAAATGCTTCAGAATATTTAAGAACAACTATAGCAACCGAAGAGGAAATTCTTGAGCAAACTTGCACAAGAAACTGATGTTTTGTATTTTACTGCACGGAGGGTAATGAAAAAAACTGTAATCTAGACTGCATAAAGCAACAGAAGAGCAAACTTTAAGCCAAAGAGATTCTTCTGCTAGAATACACTACTGCAATTGGTTTCTTCAATAAGTGAACAGTGGTGATTTAAACCCTGCATTTCTGATGATGTGTAGTTCATTTTAAATGGGTGGGTAAATGACAAAATAATTGGTTCTGGTCCCATTGTTTCTTTGATGATGAAGTAGAGAGAAGGTGAAACCCGATGTTGGCACATAGCCTCTTCCTGATGAATAACACCAATGGGTCTGCCCAAGGCTTTACGTCTCCATCTGACGGACAAATCACCATCAACAGCATCATAAACCCTCACCACTTATGTACACTGTAGAGAGGTTTGGAATTGAATCCAGGCTTTTGGCACGCAATTTAGTGATTAGAAATTGCATACCACCACCTCTCCTACCCTGCCAGCCAACATTCTGATGGTGAAAATTTTCTTCACCTGTGGGACTTGGACCAGCTAACCACGGTGTCAGATCATTGGCCATTGTTGATGTGCTTGGAATGGTCAGCTGTTGATGGTACTCTGTATTTTCATTGTGGTAAAGTAGAAATTTTGACCAATTGGAAGGCCAAAACAACAATGGCAGAATGCCATTAACGCCGGCATAAGAGCACTCCACTTACAGCATAATGATGTTTTCAATTAAAGGAAGTTATGTTCCTTATTAATCCATCAAGCGGACCCTATGCCAGTAGGATAAACACTTAGAAGAAGATGTAGAGGAAGAAGAAATTTCATAGCAAAAGTGTGTACTCGTTTGTCTGAGTGATTCAGTTAGTGTAATGACTATTGTGTGGTTGGTGTGTGTAGAAGTAATCAAGATTCAATCAATCAATATTCTAAAGGCTAATGCCTTGTCGATGCAACCACTCTTTTCTTTCACTGGCTGTTCGTTTCAGTTCCATGTAATTGACACAACCTAAGCTCTTCTTGATGTCGTCCAAATACTTCATCCTAGGTCTTCGTCTCCCTTTCTTTCCCATCACTTTCCCTTCAAGTATGTTAGTGATATGTATATTTTAAATTTACAGTGGTTGTATAGACTCTTCAGAGTGATATGGAGAGAAAAAACTGTTCCAAAAGAGTGGATGAAAGGGGTCATTTTACCAATTTTTAAGAATGGAGACAGGAAGCAATGTGAAAATTACAGAGTGGCACTGATACCTCATACAGGTAAGATCCTTGAAAGAATCTTGGATAGACGAATAAGAGACAGAGTAGAGGGAAAATTGGCACAACACCAGTATGTATTCAGAAGAGGCAGGTCCACATTTGACCCAATATTTACATTGCGTCTAATGATGGAAAGGTATTTGGAATATGGAAAGGACATGGTAGTAACGTTTCTAGATATTGAAAAGGCATATGACAGTGTCCGAAGGAATTTGGTATGGAAAACATTGATAGAGGCACAGATTGGGAATGAAACAATGCAGCTGGTAATAGCATTGTATCAAAATTGCAAAAGCTGTTTTAAAACCAAAGTGGGCCAATCTGAGTGGTTCAGAGTTGAGATAGGCTTAAGACAGGGAAGTGTATTGTTTCCCTTACTCTTCATTATCATCATGAATAGAATTCTACATAATATCAAGGAGAAGATGATGGGCGAGCATGTAAAGCCTATGCTCTTTGCTGATGACATTGTAGTTTGGGGAGATAATGAAGAGGAAGTACAGGTACAAGCTGATTTATGGAATGATGAGATAAGAAGTTTTGGAATGAAGATTAGTACTGTGAAACGTAAGACTCTGATCATGACTAGAGGTAACAGAAAATCCAGGGGAGTGATAAAAAAAAAAAGGAAATGAAGCTCTTGAAGTAGTGAAAATTTTTTAATATTTGGGCACCGTGATATCACAAGATGGAAATTTGGATGGAGAAATTGATTTAAGAATACAGCAGTCTGCAAGTATTTACCAGTGTGTGAGAGACATTGTATGGAACAAAGATGTGCCAATGAAGTGCAAGAATTCAAAAGAGTGGATGAAAGGGGTCATTATACCAATTTTCAAGAAAGGAGACAAGAAGCAATGTGAAAATTACAGAGGAGTGGCACTGATACCTCATACAGCTAAGAACCTTGAAAGAATATTGGACATACGAATAAGAGACAGACTTAAGACAAGGAAGTGTATTGTCTCCCTTACTCTTCATTATCGTCATGAATAGAATTCTAAATAATATCAAGGAGAAGATGATGGGCGAGCAAGTAAAGCCTATGCTCTTTGCTCAAGTATCTATTATAAACCTATACTGACCTACACTTCAGCAGCCTGGACGTTAACTAAGCAGAACCAAAGTAAGATACAAGCAGCTGAAATTAGGTTCTTGAGAAGCATATAGGGAAAGACAAGACGAGATAGAATACGAAATGAGGAAATAAGGAGAAGCGTGGGAGTGTGTAAACTTCAAGAAGAGACTGATATAGCAAAGGTAAAATGGTTTGGACACATGATGAGAATGCCAGGAGAGAGAATACCAAACAGAACATTCATGGAGATAGTGACTGGAAAGAGGCCTAGGGGACGTCCTAGAATGAGATGGAGGAGCTATGTTGTGGACTTATTGCAAAGAAAGTAGTCGATAGCAATAAAGTACTAGAAGAGGTACACTACCCTACCCAGAGAGAATCTGGAAAAGGGAATGGGTGAGGAAGGAGAAGAGTTCTGTTGGTGTTGGTAGGTTATGTATGTTAGGTTTCATTTTTCTTCAACTTTGGTTTAGCGCAAATAGGAAATAATATTCCCTTTTTGTTCAAGTATGTCCAACCCTTGTCTCATTTCTCTGTGGGGTCAATATGATGGGAGATGAAGTTTCATAGTGAGTTTTTATGATCGGATGCCCTTCCTGATGTCAACCTCATCAGAGGAGTAAATGAGATGAATGACATGATAGCCTATATATGATCAAAAGGAGAGGGTGAAACCTGATACCAGCACATAGCCAACTCCTGTTGAGTAGCATCAAGGGGTCTGCTAAAAGCCTTACGTCCTCATTCAATGGATGAATCACCATCATCAGTGTCATATGCCCTCACTCCATATGAACACTGCAGAGATGTTTTAAATTGAATCCAAGCTTTTGGCACACAATCTAGTGATTAGATAATGTACCCTGCCACCTCTCCTACCCTGCCGGCCAACATTCTGATGGTGAAATCATCTTCAACCAACGGGACTCAAAATGGCTAACCACAGTGTCAGACTTCGCACCTTAATGATCATGGCTACCAGGCAGGCTTTTATTCAAGTATCTAGTTTTCTTGGTAGAATACCTTTACATACACTTTATTACACAGAGTTTTATACTCTCCAGTTTTTATATACATACAGGCTTAGGTACTAGGCATGGTATTTTGTAAAAAGTATCCAGCTCTTTATGATCCATAGCACATGTAACAAAGGTGATTAATTAGCTTATGGTGATAATTTCTTGCCATAAATAATATGGCAGCCTCATAAATTTTATTAATACAGAGTTTGAGAGAGTATATGATATTTCACTGATCAGATAGGTAATGGTCTTTGTATTGTTGGTGATTATTGTTGCACTTCACATTCAGTCCAATCAATCATCAATAATCTACACTAAGGGCTGTCACTCAATCAACTGTTTACTTAGCCTTTTCTTAAATGTTTTCAAAGAATTTGGAAATTTATGAAACATTTCCCTAGATAAATTATTCTAATTACTTATTACTCATCTTATAAAATGAATATTTGCCCCAATTTCTTTTCTTTATTTTCATATTTGTTCATATTTTCATACCATGATCTTTCCTATTTTATAGTCTGGCTCCATGGCTAAATGGTTAGCATGCTGGCCTTTGGCCACAGGGATCCCAGGCGATTCCTGGCAGGGTCGGGAATTTTAACCATAATTGGTTAATTCCGCTGGCACTGGGGCTGGGTGTATGTGTCATCTTCATCATCATTTCATCCTCATCATGATGCGTGGGTCGCTAATGGGCGTCAAATCAAAAGAGCTGCATCTGGCGAGCCGAACTTGTCCTTGGGCACTCCCGGCACTCAAAGCCATACGCTATTTCATTTCCATTTCCTATTTTATAAAAGATCCACTCAAGCTTATTTGTCTACATTTGTCATTTCATGCCATCTCTCCACTGACAACAACATACTGCTTAGTCAAGCAGCTCATCTCCTCACTTGCAAGTTTTCCCAGCACAAAATTTGCAACATTTTTGTAACACTAGTCTTTTGATGGAAATCACCAAGAACAAACTGTGCTGCTTTCCTTTGGATCTTTTCCAGTTCTTGTATCTAGTAATCCTGGTGTGGGGTCCCATATATTGGAACCATACTATACTTTAGGTTTTACCACAGACTTACATGCCCTCTCCTTTACATCATTACTACAACCACCAAATACCCTTAAAAACCATGTGAGGAGACCTGTAACCTTCCATTACAACCTCATTAATGTCATTACCCCTTTGAAGATCATTCTATTTATTAACACCTATATACTTAACAGTGTTCCCCATGAGGTACTATTGTCCTATTAACACAGTAATTAAAACTGAGAGGACATTTTCTCTCAGTGAAACAACCTGATTTTCCATCCCATTTACCATCGTACCATTGTCTGTTGTCCACCTAACAACATTGTCTAGGTCTCTTTGTAGTCACTCACAATCCTGTAACTTATTTACCTTTCTGTACAGTATAAAACCATCCACAGAAAGCCTTATCTGCAATTTCAGTTCTTTACTCATATCACTTATATCGTCGTCATTGGTGTCGGCTGCAACTCACATCTGTGTAAACATGTTTCTAAGCAGTTTACATTTTTACACCCACAATGATTTGTGAATATGTTTCATATGACTTAGTAACCCAACCATGGTACGAAACATACGTCCACACAGATCACATGGAATGGCTGGGGGAGGGCGGGGCTGAGCTTGATGGACCTCCGTGCTTGTTGTTTATCCTCTTCACATGGTTGTTATTCCTCTTAAAACACCTTAACTTATGTAGAAATAGTGTGGTGCCGAAGTGTACGATTCTCAGCAAGCGTATCTCAGGATCGGGTGTCTTTTCATAATATGCTTAGCTGATCCTTGAAACGCTTCAAAGGGGCTCCATAAAGTCTTGTGTCAGAGCAGAGTTCACCACACAGGAGTCAACGAGGAAGTCTGGTTTCACTCATGCGATGGACATGCCCTATCCATCTGAGACAGTGGCCAATGATGGTAGCCTCAATGCTTATAACATGCTTCCTCAAGAACTGCAAGGTTGGTGACATGGTTCTCCCATTTGATGTTCAAGATGGATCTAAGGTTTTGCAGACGGAAGCACTCTAGCTTTTTTATCCTGATGGTAGAGGGTCCAAGTTTCACAACCATCAAGCAGTGTTGATATGACAATAGCATGGTTAACCATGATCTTGGTATGCATTGTAAGGACCTTATTCATGAAGACACGGTGTTTGCTGAGTGGGCAGCTCTAATTCTCATATCCACATCTTGTGAGCAGTTAGCATTTGTTGAGAGGATACTTCCTAAAAGCGGTCAACCTGCTCCAGTGGAGTGTCTACAATTTAGATATTAAAAGCTGGGAGGTTCGTTGACCCAGGTGCAGGGTGTGCAAGTATTTTGGTTTTCTGAACATTAATGGAGAGATCAAAATGTTCGCAAGCACTCTTGAAACAAGTGACTTGATTGTTGTGGCTCCTCAGACATGAGAGCAGGTGCAGCAGCATCATCTGCATATTGCAATTCTGTAAAATAGGAAATCTTAGTAAGCTTTTGAGAGTGAAGTCTAGCCAGATTGAACAGTCCCCCATTGAAGTGATATCTGACATTTACACCTTGGTTGTCTGAATGTGTTCCATATAATATTGCAGCTAGACAAAGAGTGTAGGAACAAGCACACATCCTTGTTTCAATCCATGATTGATTGGAAATGGATCAGAGATAATGTTTTGATTAATGATTTGCCCAGGTGAAGAAGAAGAAGAGCCTTGACCAGACCTACAAAATGCTGTGGACTGCTAAAGTGTTTCAGAACTGTCCACACAACTGATCTAGGGAGCCTTTTTCAGGTCATAGAATACTAGGTATTAAGGAGTATGTTGCTCTCTGCACTTTTCCTGGATTTGCCTTGCACAGAAGATCATATCCGCTGTGCCTCTTGACGTTCGAAAACCAGACTGCGACTCGGGTAGGATCCTCTCAGAAATAATCTAAAGCAATTGAACAAAATACTAGCAAGAATTTTACCTGGTATAGATAGCATAACTTAACACACGGGGGTGAAACGCTGGCAACTAGGACTCTGGAAAATTTATAATGTCCAATAACGGACCATTTATATTGGTATTATAAATTTACTCATTCGGGACAAATATTTCAGGTTCTCTATGGGAATCAACATCTATATCATCTTCTTGTCTTCCCAAAATCTCTTCATCCTTTCACTGTGCTTCTTTTTGTGTTTTTCCATCCATCCTGTAGCTTGTCTTCTAGGTTGATCAGCAAATTTGTGTTTGTTTATGAGATTTCTGAATTTTTTTCCGTCTTGCAAGATTTCTTCATTTATACCAATTTCCTGAAGATTTTTGTTTATTTCTGTTAAGCCATTTGTTGTGATTTTTTAGAGATACTGCGAGATTTAGTATTTTCTTTGTTAGCCTATTGTTATCCATCCTGACCAGGTGACCATAGAATTTTAATCTTCCTTTTCCAATGATGTGTGTGATTTTTTTTGTTACTTAATAGATTTCCTGTGATTTACTTTTCATCCAAATAACATTTTCACATTTAGGCCCTAGAATTTTCCTGAGAATTGTCCTCTCTTGTTTCTCGATGTTTTTTATTTGTGATGTGCAACCAATTATCAGAGTTTCTTATGCATAACAGGCTTCTGGTTTGACAACTGTATTGTAGTGTTGTAATTTTGCATTTTGGAATATAGATTTTTTGTTGTATTTGCTCCAGACAATTTTTTATGCTTTTTGTGAATTTGTAATTCTTTCTTTGTTTGTTTGCTTGCTGATTTATCCCATTTGATTGTATAATTTCACGTACATATCTGAATTTATCTACTTGGGAGATTTTTCCATATCTAGTGATTAGAGGATGGTTGTTAAATCTTGGTTTTGTACCTTCCATATACTTTGTCTTTTCATATGAAATTTGCAGACCTGTTCTTGCCGCTATTTCATGAAGTTTTTCTAAGGACTGGAGGGCTTCTTCTTTGTTGTTGAAGAGGATTGGCAAGTCATCTGCAATGGCGAGGCAATCAAGGTGAATTTTGTTTTTGAGAAGTCTCATGTTTCCATTCTCGAACCACTTTTTCCAGAACTTGATTGAATAGTAGTGCCTTTGAAATTTCTCCTGAAATTTAACTTTCACTGTTGTGCCTGTAGTTTGCTTGATCAATTTCCTTGTTTTTCTGTCAACTTGAAATTGCTCAAGTATGTTGAATAGTCTGTCAGCCTATTGAATAATAAGCTTCTTTGAAGTCAACAACGGTAATTATTGTTCATTTTGTTTTACAAGTTTGTAAAATAGCTTGTAGGTTTAAGATTTGTTCTGGGTATGATCTTCCTTTTCAAAACGCTGCCTGATATTCTCCAATGAGGTGGTCGCTTTTTTTTCTAATCTATTCAATAGGGCTTTAGAAAATATTATGTAGGCAACTGATAGTAAGGAAATCCCTCTGTAATTGTTTATATCTGATTCATCCCCTTTCTTGTGGAGTGGGTGAATTAGTGCACATTTCCAGTCTTCTGGAATATTCTCAGTATTCCAAATGTTCTGTATGATTTCTTGAATTGCGTAAGCCATTTTTTTGCCACCTGTTTTCAACATTTCAGCAATTATCCCAACTTCTCCTGGTGCTGTGTTATCTTTCAATTCTTGATTTATTTGCTTGATTTCTTTTGAATTATTTGCTTGATATCTTCTAGAGAGGGAGTGTTTTGATTCTGGATTTGGTGTAGGTTTCTCAAAGGTTAATTGGTTTTGTGGACTTTTGCAATTTAATAGATATTTAAAGAGGTCTGCAAGAAGTTTGCAGTTTTCTTTGCTATTTGTTTCTAATGATCTGTCTGGACATTTGAAGCAAAGACTGGGCGCTTGGTAATTTTGGAATTCTTTAAAATACTTGTAGTAGTTTTTAGAGTTGTTTTTCTGGAATTCTTGGTCTATTTCCTTCAGGTGGGAATGGTCTTGCTTTCATTTTTCTACTCTAATAATTTTGGGTGTTTCCTTCTGTACTTTAAGGAATTCTTGCCATTTGATTTCAGATTTATGACTGTTCCATATTTGCCATGTTCTAATTCTTAGTTCTATTGCTTTGTCACCTGTGTCATTCCACCATCTGTGTTTCCAATTTCTAGATGGTGTGCCAATTTTCTGGGATGCCTTGCATATGATATTTTTTAGATTATTCCAGTCTTAGGGGTATTATTATTATTATTATTATTATTATTATTATTATTATTATGTGCGTATGGACCCAATGGATCACGCAAAGCTCTAACGATTCTGTTTTCTGAGTTGCCAAACACCTCTCATCCTTTCTCCGTGGATCCTTTTTCGTTCTTCTGTCCACTTTGCTCCAGTCTTCTTTTTCACTTCGTTCTCTGGTTGCACTTTCCATCCATTAATTTTTTTCCTATAAAGGTTTCTGTCCGCGGTGTCATTTGGGTTTATCTGGGCTTTTTCCAGATCCTTCTTCACTTCTAGTACCCATGGAATATTTTTTAGATGTTCTATGTAGGTGAGAATCTTGTGTGTCAGTCTACTTGCCAGCAATCTGTGGACGTGCCCATAGAATTTCAAAAGTCTTTTACGGATGTCTGCTGCAATGTTGGAATGCTCTTCTGTCTCTCTGCGTAACCTCAGTCTATATCCATCTTCTGTTTTTCGGGGGCCGAGAATTTTCCTCAGGATTCTCCTTTCTTCTTTTAAAATATTTTCTAGGTCACCTTTCCCGTTTAGTGTAAGGGTCTCACTGGCATATAAGACTTCGGGCTTTATTACTGTATTATAGTGTCTGATCTTTGCATGGCGGGACAAGCACTTTTTATTGTATATGTTGTGAACCCTACCGTAGGCTTTCCAAAATTTTTGTAGGCGAATTTTCTGGGCAACCTTCTCGCCTCCCGTTGGTTCAAGTATTTCTCCCAAGTACTTGAAGTGTGGTACTCAGTTGATTTGCCCATGTGTCGTGTTCAAAGTTTGGATGTCAAGTTTTGAGCAGAAGAACTTGGTCTTTTCAAAGGAAATTTGTAGGCCAACCTTTCCAGCACATTCGCTAAGGGTTTCAATTTGTTTAACGGCTGTGAATACATCATCTGTAAGTATGGCCAGGTCATCTGCAAAAACGAGGCATGATATCTCAATACCGTCTTTGGGTCGTCCTAGTCGTATGGGGCGCCAGTATCCCATGTCTTTCAATACCTTTTCCCACTCGCGGATGACTTTGTCTAGGAAGAGGTTGAAAAGAAGCGGAGATAAGCCGTCACCTTGTCGGACGCCAGTTTTAATCGGGAATGGTTCAGAGATCTCCCCCATGAATTTTTTTTTTTTTTTTTGCTAGGGGCTTTACGTCGCACCGACACAGATAGGTCTTATGGCGACGATGGGATGGGAAAGGCCTAGGAGTTGGAAGGAAGCGGCCGTGGCCTTAATTAAGGTACAGCCCCAGCATTTGCCTGGTGTGAAAATGGAAAACCACGGAAAACCATCTTCAGGGCTGCCGATAGTGGGATTCGAACCTACTATCTCCCGGATGCAAGCTCACAGCCGCGCGCCTCTACGCGCACGGCCAACTCGCCCGGTCCCCATGAATTTAACTTTGGAGATAGTGTCAGTGAGTGTTGCCTTGATGAGGTTGAGGGTCTTGGAATCAAGCCCCAGTTCCTCAAGAATAACGAAGAGAGACTGTCGATCAACCGAGTCGTACGCTTTCCTGAAGTCAACAAAAATGCAGATGACTGGTTTGTTCCTCAATGCTTTGTATTTAAGTGTTGCCTTCAAGTTGAATATTTGTTCTGCACACGAGCGACCAGGGCGGAAGCCTGCTTGATATTCGCCAATACTTTGATCAAGTTGTTCTTGCGTTCTCTTCAAAAGGCAAGCTGAAAGAATTTTGTAAGTCACTTGGAGAAGAGAAATGCCCCTGTAATTGTTTACGTCGGTCTTATCTCCCTTTTTGTGTAATGGGTGGATGAGGGCGCACTTCCAGTCCTGAGGTAATTCTTCCGATTGCCAGATATCTGTGATGATTTGAGTGAGCTCCTTGAGGGAGTTAGGTCCAAGATTTTTCAGAAGTTCTGCAATGATGCCATCTTCTCCGGAGGTCCTATTGTTTTTAAGTTTGAGGATGTGGCCGCGGATTTCTTCCTCTGTCGGTGGTGGAGATTCTGGGAAAGTGTGACTTGGCGGTTCTTGAGGGAATCTTGTGAGGGGCTCTGGACAGTTGAGGAGATCAGCGAAGTAAAGTGCTAATTCCTGACAATTATCCTGATTACTGAATGCATGTTTTCCATCTGATCTTTTGAAAGCCAGGTTTTGAGGAGCATACCCACGGACTTGTCCTCAGAATTCCCTGTAGAAATCTCGTACATTGTAGTTACGAAAGTTGTCTTCAATCGAGTCCAGTTGTTGCTTCAAGTGTTTTCTCTTGACCTGCCTGATGATTTTGGCTACTCGTTTTCTAGTTTCATTGAAATATGTTTGGTTTTCTGGTGATTTCTTGCTGTTGTATTTCTGGAATGCTTCTTTTCGTTCCTTCAAGGCACGTTCACATTCAGAATTCCACCAAGGGTGTTTAGTATTCTTTTTCAGGGGAATTTGCTCTCGAGCTTTCTGGATGATTTTGTTGCGGAATTTCTCCCAGGTGCCTGCATGTTCCCTTTCCCACACTTCTTGCAGATTAGTATTTCCAATCTGTGTCGTATCAAACTTCGGTATTTGTGACCTCTTATGATGAATTTTCTTCGGGGTGAATTTTACTTTTATTCTCACTAGGTAGTGATCGGAATCAACGTTTGCTCCTCGGCGTACCTGTACATCGTGTACCTCTCTCTGCATGGGATGAGAGATGGCAATGTGATCGATTTGAAATTCACCGATCCCTGGAACGGGAGACCTCCAGGTCTTCTGTTTCCGTGGAGATTTTCTCAGAGAAGGTGACATGATTTTAAGATTGTTTTGTTGACACAGTTCAACGAGTCTCAACCCGTTTTTGTTCGTGAATTTGTGAGCAGGGAATTTGCCAACAGTTTTCTGATGTTCTTTTTCTTTACCAATTTGTGCGTTAAAGTCGCCCAGCAAAATTTTTGTATCCTCTTTTGGAATCTTCGCCATGATTTTCTCAAGTTTAGCCCAGAATGCATCAGTTTTTTGCGGTTCTTTTTTATTGTCCGCGTTAGTGGGTGCATGTACATTCACTATTGTATATTTCTTGTTAGCACATTGGATTCGCATTGTCATGAGCCGGTTACTTATGGGAGTAACTTCTTTTATTGAGTCTACAATAGTTTTATGTACCATGAAGGCCATTATTATTATTATTATTATTATTATTATTATTATTATTATTATTATTATTATTATTACTAGCTGATGTACCCGTGCTTCACTGCGGGATTCTCAGAAATACTGTCTTTGTGGTTTTCCTAACTACAGTTAACTTAGGCCATTACAAAAACATCAGTAGGAATGTAGGAATTAAAAGCAATGTTATCATATAAAATACTCACTCAAAGGAAAAACTGCACATTTTCTCACTTTTAACGAACAATACTATGATAGAAATTCTAAGTTCCCAGGGAGGGAATTAGATATTTTTCCACCAATAGAGCATATCAAAAAAAAAAACAGATCAGATGTAAGGCTTTTCAGGCATTTGCTCTATTAACCAGCGTTTTGTCTTAGGTCTGACACTAGACTCATCAGAGTGGGATGTGTCAGACCCTATCCACTGACGCTGGGGTGTATGCAGGTGAACTTATCAGAAGCCCTATATAAGAGGCACAGTCTGATAACTGCATACGTGAGATAAAACTCCGCAATGGAATTATTGCCCACCTAGCAATTCCGTACTACAATTCAGTACTACGATGCCGATCTAACAGTTCAAAGTTCTATGTGAGACCCAGAACATACTGACCCAGTGTTTAATATCTGGTACGGGTCCCTTGTCAGGGTTATGGTGAAAACATCAATGGCAACTGTGAAGGAGAAAGTGGAATTCAATGGCATAGGTGGCAAAGGAGGTAGTTCAGTACTTGGGATTAATGGAATAAAAAATGTCTGATCCATGTTAGGGGCAGATATCAAACTTATTCACCCTGAGTGTCTGAACCCATACTGGGTAGCTCAGGGGCAGCATCTGACCTCCATGTTGGGGCGGCAGTGAACTTAACTCTTCTAAGGCTAACAATCTCAGTTGCATCTCTTGTTAATGTCTAGGCATTGGCCTGAAACCAGTGGCGGCTCGTGGAAATTAGCAGTGGGGGGCGCGCCTTAGTTTTATAATTCCACAAATATCTCAAGTTCTTCAAGCCATGTTATCAAGATACACACTTGGAACACTATACGGTGCAATGCATATGCAATTATTTTGATTATTATTATTATTATTATTATTATTATTATTATTATTATTATTATTATTATTATTATTATTATTATTATTATTATTATTATTATTTTCCTGTTCTTGTCCACGATCAAATTATGTTTACGAATAGTTTCACTGTAGTGATCACGTAAACAAGTCACGACATCGACTTTACCAAGCAATTCAAAGTCCATGGTACTATTGATATTACCCCTGTGGTGATCCATTTATCTCCTTTCCTAGAACAGGGGAATATCAGGCAAGGAAAGCAGTAAAAGGTTTCTGAGAGATCACTTCCACATATCCGCAGTTTCTTGTCATATACGTCAGGAGAATTAATTAATTTGTCTTTGGAAAGCCCTATTTTTATTTTTATTGGTCTTCGGTTTTTTCAACGAGAAGTCTGGTGTCGGCTTACCAACACTCCTTCAGTTCGACTTTCTTCTCGATAGAAAGAGAAGAAAACGTTAGTTCTTTAATATGTTCGACGGTAATCATACTGTACGAAGTGCAAACATAACACTACGCCTACATATAAATCACAACCTTTCTCCTAATTTCACCTTGTCACAGTCACCTCACGAGATCATTCATCAACACAAAGCTAAACATCGTGCTCTCCAGTGAGTATGGCCAACATGAGTCAAGTGCGAGGAGACAGTAGTTACGGTCGTTACTCGTTTCGTTAGTTAATAGTCCTAAAGATTACAAGACTGTTTTAAATATATACCGGCACATTTAACTCAGGTAAGTGCCTCAGTAAAATAGTTCCTAGTTTTAGGAGAGAAATGGCACAAACGGACCCCTGTTAAATAGAAATCAAATCACCAATGTTTCGGGTAGGTTGGCTGCAGCGATAGGCCGCGGCAGAAACGCGCCGGAATCTCCGTTAAAACAGCACATCTCTAATGTGCCTCTGATTGGCTCCCTCAAGGCCAGTCAAGCGAGACTCGGAGTGTTTGGTCCGCTATGAGAGAGCGCCCTCCTGCGCCGGGCCAGCAGCGCATCAGGCCGCAGTACAGTACTACTCGCGCCCTTGATAATAATCTTATAGTAAAATATTTCCCTTGTTAACATTTAAGATTAAAATTCCCGAATTTAATGGAACCCCGTGGGGGGCGCGCGCCTTTGCGCCTCCCAAACGAGCCGCCACTGCCTGAAACTGAATCCTTTGACTAAGCATGATGGAAAGATCAAGCATTGGCATTACCCCAGTTGGTAACCAATTCACCATTGCCAAGAACAGCGAGCCTTTGGATTCTGGGGAGTTCGCACCAGCATGTAAGAGATTAAGGAGCAAGGGAGTAGCTCATATTGTAACATTCAATGTCAATTCACTCCTCAAAGTTGGAAAAACTGAAACATCTCACTAATATAGGGTTACCATATTCTGAAACCCCAAAATGAGGACACCCTCAAAGGGATTCATAAACACGCTCTTAGGACTGCCGAACGAATCCCAAATGAAACCTCATTAGTTCAATTTTATGTTGTCAAATAGCTGTATTTACATAAGAAACAAGCAAAATAAAACATATTACACACATTGCACACACCTACCCTTTAAAGCCCATGTCTCATGGGTATCTCACAGGACTGAATCTTTTTTTAACAGTTCCTTTTGATGACACAAATATTTAAAATATTTTTTGCAGTTCACATGTCTAAAATTAAATTTTACTATTGCAATCTCCTTTATAGAATCAACTCCCTTTTACAAAATCAACTGTCATCCTATTTCTCTCCTTTGTCCATTGTGCCTGTAATAATGAGAACAACCTCTCAACACAAGCATTATGGGCTGGAACTGCAAAGAAGAACTGCATAATTTTAAGTAATTCATTAAATTGTTCTTCACTATTACATGACTCAATGTACTTCCACCATTTCTTCTAGCTTAGCTCTAAGCTAGCTAAAAAAGATCGATATATGAACTGTAAGCAAAGTAAATCTATATTTTCAGTTTTACTAGCATAACAGATTGATTGCAATCAAATAACAAATGGTGTAATTCAATAGTCAATATAAAAAATTTATATTTAACTTGTTGACAATTTGAGATGAAAACAAAAATTTAAAAATCTTACTTCTCAAAAATAAAAATAAAAACGTACATTAGAATAAATCTTGAAAATATACATGGACGTTACATTAAACGTCGAAAATATGGATATGTCCACATAAATGCGGATGAATGGTAATCCTAAACTGATACCTTGTCCAACCAAAATATTCTGATAACAGCATTACAGGAGAAAAGGTTCACTGACGAGTCAGCCTTTGAATCAGAAGGGTATAGTTTTTGTAAAGGAAAACCAGGCAAGAGGGTGATGAAAAATGTCCTTCATCTGGGAACAGGTTTCATAATAAATGAATGATGAATCCTAGGAACAAAAACTGATTTCACTTCCAGAAACAGAAAAATTTCCACACTTTTCTTCAAAGGAGCAAATAAGCTCTACATACTAGTCCACGCACATGCACCCACGAATGAAAGAAACAAAACAAACTCAGAGAAAATACAGGACTTCTGGAAAGACTTAGAGAAAACAATATCCACAGAACCAACCAACAATGTGATCACACTCCTTGAGGATTTTGATGCAAAACTGGGAAAAGAAAGGAGATTCCGAGACACCACTGGAGAATATCCAGTCCACAAAAGGATGAATGGAAATGGAGAGCGACTGATAGAATTATGTAAGACTTCAATTTGGTCATGAAATTGACAGCATTCAGACACTTCTCAAGAAAGCAGAAATGTGGGTATTTCCCAACCCCAGCCTGAGAGAGTTCCAGATTCATCGTGCAGCAATCTCAAAACATGCAGAAAAGGAGATCCAAAATATAGAAGTCCTGAGGTGTTCAAACTTTGATTCAGATCATTTTCTCTCCAAGATCAAAGTCAAGATCATCCGAAGATCCCAAAAAAACAGGATCACAATTCAAACGACTAAGTTTGACAATGAAAAGCTGAGAATGCACAAAAGAATTGAACAAAAGACAGTATCAGGGATAGGAACAATTTAGAGATGCTGTGATTGATACTGCAAGAGTCACAGTTCCTATAAAGAAAAGGAGGAATGCATGGTGGTCATCTCAAGGTGATGAGGCAATTGAAGAATGCCAGAAGGATGAGTTAATAGGTATTTCTGGAAAAGACCCAAACTCCAGTAGTAGTTCCAAGAAACAGGAAGAGAACTGCCAAGATCATCAGGAATCTCAGGAGAAAGTTTGAGAATGAATGTTTGATCCAAATTAAACAGGACTTTCAAAATTTAACACACGGGACTTTTATAAAACATTCAGGAGCAGGGTAGATATGATATACTAGATCTAAACATCAGAAATGAAGATGGAAAAGTAGCCCACTGTGATGTGGAGAAGAGTCAGATCCTAGCAGACTACTTCGTAAAACTCCTTAATTATTGTGAACTACCATCCAAGAAATTTGACTACAATCATAAAAAACCAAATGCGGACTCAGAACCTCTGACTGTGGAAGAAGTCAGGAGCACCATCAAGACCTTGAAGAAAAATTAACCACCTGGAGAAAATGGGATTATTGCAGAACTTTGGGAATATCCAAGTGATAGAGCGATTGTTGAACTGACAAGAATTCTGAGCAACATTTGGGAAGAGGAGAAACTGCCAGATGGATGGATATCAGCACTGATACACCCACTTCATAAGAAAGGAGGCAAGACAGGTGTCAGAAATTACAGGGGAATATCGCTACTACCAGAGACATAAAAGATCTTCTCAAAGGCATTGATACATAGAGCATAAAATCAATTCGAACCACAAATTGATGAGTATCCAGGAGGTTTTGGGAAGGGCATATCATGTGTGGAACAGATCATGAACATAAAGTTGATCATTGCATACCAAATATAGAAGAACAAGAAATTTATGTTTGTATCTGTGGACTTCGGAAAGGTCTATGATGTGGTAGAAAGGGTAACAATGATCCATATCCTAAAATAGAAGAAATGGGTCTGGATAGAAAGACAACAGAACTCATTAAAGAGATGGTGACTGGTACAATGTCCAAGGTCAAGTTCAGAGGGATCCTATTGGAATCTTTTGGGATTCAAACAGGGGTCAGACAGGGAGATAGGCTATCTCCCCTTCCATTCAACTGTGTTTTTGCAAAGTGATTAGAGAGTGGCACCAAAAAATGCAAGGAATAAGTAGTATATGAATGGGATGCAAGGACAAAGGAACACAGAATTTGTACTGTATTCACTGTCAACTCATCAATATGTTCCTCTCTTTTTAATATTCTACTTCTGGCATATATCCTATATTCTGTAATATTTAGGTGTACTTTATATCTTTCCCTTTCAAATTACAGTTTAAGTAGTTTGAAAATCAAAATAACTATTCATAAAAATTAATTCACAGTCTTGGACAAGGCCTACATAAAAACATGATTATGTTTGAAATGATTATTCTTTCTTAACATGAAAAAAAACAGTCCTCAACAATATTCTATTAGTAATGTAACCTCTCTCTCAGTTCAACCTTACAGAAGGGTGAAGTGGAATGATGCTGTCATCCTGTTGATGGTCTGTCTCCAGGACTCCCTGGATTTGGCATGGCAGTTTGCTTCCTATAAGCTCATCCTGGTCATTCTCTTGATCTTGATAGGATCCATCCATTACAATGGCGCACATTCTTTGGTCTTCAGCCGTCAGCTTTACCCTCCATAACGTATTAGTCTCTCCAAGATGCCCCTGGCTGATAAGGGTCTACAGTCTTGTTCTGATGCCTGGCTCTTTCAGGATTTATTCATTAGTTTTGTGTACTGCCCAAGGTATCTACAGTAATGCCCTATAGCAACACATGTCTAGAGCATCAAGTCTCCAGTGATCAGTCACCTTTATCTCCGAGTTTCCTCTGCTTAGGTCTCAATAGGGAAGATTATAGTTTGAACAAGGATTAATTCTATGTGTAATCTCTTGCAGGTATTTTAAATTGAAGAACCCAGCCCAAGAACCAGACAGCTCCAAAATATAAAAATTTTCAGAAGATACAAAAATCTTCATAAAATAATTATCTGTTGAAAAAGTAATGGTTATCTATGCACACTAGCTAGAATAAGTAGTAACATACATATTGAAGTGGAAATGATGCCGGTTGTGTTACTGGACTCCTTTCAGTTTATTCACACAACTGCTGGAGCTGTCTTGTTTCATGCCCTGGTATACTATGTTTGCTTTGAAGAACGCAATAACCAGTACTATTTACCAGAGTTATCAATGTAAGATACTTTATTATACAGCAAGCTTACTGTGAGAGTAAATATCGTTACAATGCAAAAAGATTTATATACACCAAGGAAATGAGGTTCACAGGAAGTTTTGAAGAAGGTTTTGAAGTGAGCCGTGTAGTCCAAAAACACAGTTCGTGTTACGTCATGAACAATGAACTTGCAACTCGCATTCTGTACCAGGGCACAATAACCTTGTGGCAAATATATTTATTCTCTCTCGCTTTTGTTTCTCCTTCTTGATTACACCAAAGGTCTGCTGTGTCCGGGCTCTGGATACCGGTGCATTATTTTCTCAAACCTCCCTAGTCCTTTGACAAGTGTCTACAAAAAGGAAGAATACCAAGGTTCTTATTCTGTGCTGAGAACAGATATAAGACTGTGATGTCATCTCACTTTGTAAGAAATTATTAAGAATGCTAATCACATAATTTTGACCCTTTCTATCAATAGTTCTACTGTACATATAACAGAATTATCTGCCTGTCTTTCCAAAGTGTAAACAAAAGTTATACAATCACAACTGCCTTTCATGAAATATGTCTCTCGAACATTGAACTATAGCCGCTGCAAGTTGTCCGGTTCATGCACTAGCAGAAACAGTTAAAACAACCCCAACAGCTCTTTTTACACTCCTGCTATGCATCAAATCAGTGGAACAGTACAGTTCTTGCATCAGTTCTTTTTATGATAGCTTACAGCAAATAAATGAAATTGACCAAAAAGTGGAGCTGTCTGGTCTCTTCAATTTAAAAGCTCCTTTAAAAGTGTTCTCCAGTTTAACAATGACCAATACTGCAGTAAAATAAAGAACAAAGCTAGCTAGTGAATCTACCTGAAGTTCACTGAAGTTTACTGATAGTTTGTGGGGGATTTTACCAAGGATGTATATGGCAAACAGGCAAGAAAAGAAAGAAGAGCTTGTTGTGGCAGACTGGATGAAGAGGTGCAACCGCTTGCTTATGGGCAAGGAGTGTACTTCTGACAGGGACAGCTACAGGCAGATTAAAAACAAACCAGAGTGTAGAGATGAGGAAGTGACCTGATGTTCATTTTGCTACCTCATAACCTCAAAGACGAGTTTGTTCTCAGGACTTCTGTAATATTTGTACAGTAGGTAAAACTGTTGTGACACTAAAATTCAGCTCATTTAACAGTCTCACATCTGACTTTGGTTACCCTGGGACTTAAATACTGTTAAAACAGAACCTATTCTCATAATATACAGTTCTAAGGAATGTAAACAAATTTTGAAGCAAAATACAGTATTTGTTCTATTCTGTTCACAGATTTGAACCAGCCACTGTTCACAATTTCTATTTTCTAGTGTATTCCTTTTTCAAAAACTTTCAATGAAAATCAGTGGTGATGGGAAACTATGACTATGCCTTCTTGATCAGAAAATTTGTAAAAAAAAAAAAAAAAAAAAAAAAAAAAAAATTTGGTATGTGAACATTTCAAGTACAGCATTGTGTTTGGTTAAAAACCAGAACCCACTGTCGGCAGCCCTGAAGATGGTTTTCCATGGTTTCCCATTTTCACACCAGGCAAATGCTGGGGGTGTACCTTAATTAAGGCCATGGCTGATTTCTTCCCACTCCTAGGCCTTTCCTATCCCATCATCGCCATAAGACCTATCTGTGTCAGTGCGATGTGAAGCGAACTGTAAAAACCAGAACAGCTAACAGTGGGATGATTAGCTGCCCTAGCCCACACTTGTTCTGTGCAGAGGTGGTGCACTCAAAGAGTGATGATACTAGTTCTACTCATTCTGAATCCAGTAGGCTTTGTCAAGGCTGTCTGATAATGAAGAATAAAGCCCAGAAGAAAATCCACTCACCAACCTAGTAAGCAGCACAACAGCCCGAAGCACAATGGGCAGCACTAGCTCCAGCCATGAAAGTCTGAGAAGCAAGGGATAAAACTAACTGCTGAACTTTTCCAGGAAGGATGTGTATGCATCTGGCTGTGTAACTTGACTGGGGAGAAAGCACCGATTTTTTGTTTCTCGTTCACTCTGCTGGTGAAGTTGTGTCAAAGCACTGTTCAGTGATCTCTCTATATATACCCTGTTTCATGAAATGTGATTATCACAATAAATATTTCTTCATAAGTTTCTCAGTAACATGCCATAACTTTATACATACCATATGGATTACACCTCATGATGCTGAAGACAGAACTGGGGACTTGAAATTGGACATGCAATGAGAGAAATGATCCCATCTGTGCTGGCTCCAATGTTGCTTTGAATCGTCCAATCTTCCATTCACCATACTGCAGCAAAAAAGTGCAAAGATGGTAAAAAAATGATGTTCTAATAAACAAGCTTAATAATAATAATAATGATTTTTTTTTGAGAGGGATTGTGGAAAATCTTACATGTGGAATTCTTGCCCACTAAAAACCACACACCCATTTTCCCACGATGTTTGTTTCTACCCCAGAACCACTCTTGCATTACTTCAGGGATAATAATAATAATAATAATAATAATAATAATAATAATAATAATAATAATAATAATAATAATAATAATAATAATAATAATAATAATAATAATAATAATAATAATAATAATAATGTATTATTACTATTATAATAATAATAATAATAATAATAATAATAATAATAATAATAATAATAATAGTAATAATAATAATAATAATAATGTATTATTATTATTATTATTATTATTATTACTCTGGCAAATGGGAGTGAAATGTGTTGCTGCCAGTCATCTGCAACATGAAAATATTGGATTCAGCAAGAGAATCCAACTAGCCTCCTTCACTCCAACTCCAGCACATAACCTGCAAGAGGTGCCCCTGCTAAGCCGAGCAACCCAGTGGAAGGTTGGATACCAAACCCAGCGGGAAGTTGGGTCGGCAAACAGATCAGTGCTGGGGGCTTCAAGGCTTACAACCTTGACAGTTAACAAATTGTTACCTGCGGGTAACCACCCTAAACTTTTTTCTTAACTCTCGCAATATGGAGAAAATGACCAACGGAAAAACTACCCCAGGTGATATAAAATCCACCCCCAGTTTTGAAGGGGCAAGCAAGCCTTTAAATTCTGGGGAGCTTGCACCTTCATGTGAGATGAAGAAACGTTTTAAGTTCTTGGTGTCCATCAACATCAACTCCCTCCTAGAGAGAGGAAAACTAAAACATACGCTAGATGTTTTAACTGAACACAACATCCTGATAACAGCTGTGTAAGAGACCAGATTTCTCAATCAAGAAGTGATAGAATCACAAGGTTATCGGATCTACAAAGGGCAACCCAGCGAAAGAGTGATGAAGAATGTGCCTCACTTGGGGACAGGCTTCATAGTCAGCAGCAAAATGATCAACTCCATCATCTCCTTTTCATCTCCAAATGGAAGAATGTCCACTATAGCTTTTAAAACTCTCAACAAAGCATACACAGCTGTTAACTTCCATGCACCTACTAATGACACCAGCAGGAAAGATATTGAAAATGTGGAAACCTTTTGGTGGGTACTTGAAGAGACAATGGACCGGATCCCAAAGCACCACATAACTATTTTAATGGGAGACTTTAACGCCCAGATTGGGAAAGAGAGAAAATTCAAGAACATAGTTGGAGATTACCCAGCCAACAAGAGGACCAACAGGAATGGAGAAAGGCTGACTGACCTGTGCAGAAATTACAACTTAGTCCTCAAATCTACAGCTTTCAAACGCCTTCCTAGGAAAGCCATGACTTGGAGATGCCCTAACCCAATGCTTGGGGAATTCCAGCTGGACCACGTAGCCATCAGAAGAAGCAACAGCAAAGAAGTGCTGAATGTCAAAGTATTGAGTAGTGCAAACATTGATTCAGACCACTATCTTTCTTTGATCAAAACCAATTTCATCCCTCTTAAAAGAAGCAGAGAAAACCACTGCATCAAGTCGCGAATTCCAAGGTTCAATTCAGTCCAGCTGAAAGATAACAATAACTTCACCAAGACCCTGGCTAAAAACAAAGACAAAAAAGATTGACCCCAACTACAGAAGGCACTAATAGATGCAGCTACAACCACCATCCCGGCGGTCAGAAGGAACAAACATCCATGGTGGACAACTACTTGTGACAAAGCAATAGAAGAGAGAAAGCAAACATGGCTAAAATGGAACTGTAACAAAAGTCTGGATAACCATAAAAACTTCTTAGAAGTTAGGAAAACTGCTACTAAAATTATCAGGAAGACCAAGAGGCAGTACAATAAAAATATCATTGAACAAGCAGAGAGGGATTTTCAAAGAAACAACACTTGAGACTTCTACCAAACTTTTAAATCTCAAATGTTACTGCTATCGGGACAATTACGGTTACCATAATAATAATAATAATAATAATAATATAAGAAAAGTAATAATAATAATGATAATACTTAATAATATGATTAAGGAGATAGAAAAATGACGCAGTGGCAGAGAATTCATATCAGAACATAGAAGCGTGACGAGTATCTTTTAAATATGCAAAATTAAAGCAAATATAGGAAACACTTACAGGCCTAAAATGACAACTAAGACAGGATGTGGAAGCAGCTGGAAAACCCTACGAGGTCTATGGGAACGTATAACGTTATGAGGGAGAAAAGACTTACATAAAACACCTAGCTCAATTCTAATAAAAATAACAAATCAAAAAATTTACAAGAGACTAAGTTACATAACAGAGCAGCAGATACTTTACACATTTGACAAACGGAATAATAACAAAACCAAAACACAAATGAAAGGATAGTTGATTAAAAGACAGGAGAAAAACTTTAAATTACAAGATCGAGAATCTAGGGCAAACTCAAGACACATTGAATATTAAACTATGAAAATAACATTAAGCAAGAAAATACCAAAATGCAAAGGAATTAAATAAAATCAAACGAAATCAGAAAACATTGATAATAACATGAAAATAGCACTGAAATAACACTTACCTCGGAAAGGCAGGAGTTCCCGAGGGTAGCCCTTGAGCGCGAACGCTCGCTAGGGCGGTCGATGGAAAATGACACCGAGCACACGCATCATTTTTCCAAAGTCGGCAAGAAGACCGGAAATGGCTCGATTACAATTAACCAATAAGGAACAATTTCCACTAGATTCTCGTTCGCCAATACATTCGCATGACCATATATGGTCACTTCCTGTCTACTGACGCTAGATAAATTACATCAGTTATTTCAACATCCATAACCGCGCGTGCGGTATAGGCTGTTTCAAATTAAAGCACCTTTACATTTTTTTAATGTTACCAAATAACATCATGATATACTAATCACTTTATCACTCTTGCAATGTTAACAATCCAATCTTGAGGTTTTCTTAAATTACATTTTACTAGTTACATCATTTCAGAATCAAAATACTTCTTGCATCTCGCAATGTTCATACCGTTCAACATTTCTTGCCTATTGCCTAGAAGAAAAATTATTACACACATATTTCAGCTACATAAACAAATATTTCAGCAAAGTCCAGAGTTCTTATTTCTTCACTTCTCAAAATATTACAAACAAAATAAAATCCTTCAGATATTTTAAATTTTAAAAAAAACTTTTACATTTCCAAACTCTAACTTCTTGCAACACACAACATCCAGTTCCAGTTCTGTCCCACTACAGCTTACATCAAATAACACCCTACTCAGCCCCTACACTTCACCTTCGGGGAGCTGATGGAAAGCTGAAAATGAACAATGAAGAGTGCACTACAGTTCTAGCACAGTATTTCAACAACCTTCTAAATTCAAGGGAACCCAAGGAGAAACTGCATTTCGAACCTCAGAATGTTACTAAGTCGGACTCTCTCCCACCAACAAAGGGGGAGATCCAGAAAGCCATTTCAGAATTGAAATGTAACAAAGCAGCGGGCGAGGATGGAATCATAGCAGAGCTCTGGAAATACGCTGATGAGGAGTCAATCCAAAGTATCCATGAAATCATATCTAACATCTGGGTGACAGAAACGTTACCTAGCGACTGGACCTCAGCTATCATCCACCCATTACACAAAAAAGGCGACAGATCAGATCTCAACAACTACAGAGAGATTTCCCTTGTATCAGTGACGTACAAGAGTAGAGGCTCAACTAGACTCCTGCATCAGAGAGTACCAGGCTGGGTTTCGCAAGTCAAGGTCATGCGCCGAACAAATCCTGAACCTTAAAACCATCATCACTTACAAAAACCTAAGCGCCTCACCCTATGCGGCAACATTAGTTGACTTTCAGATGGCCTACGACTCAGTAGATACAGAGTCACTCTTCCAGGCACTTGCTGAACTGGGACTAGATAAGAAAACCTTGAATCTAGTGAAAGCAACTCTTACCAACACTACAGCCAGAATCAAATTCAGAGGGGAACTGTCCCAGAGCTATGAGATCAAAACAGGTGTTAGCCAAGGGGATGGCCTATCTCCAATCCTCTTTAACTGCCTACTTGAAAAAGTCATTTGTGAGTGGACGAAAATGCTAAAGGATGACTCTGGATTGAGAATAGGCTACAAGAAAAACAAGTTAACAGTCAACTGTTTAGCCTTCACAGACGACCTTACACTCCTGGCATCCAGTGAGGAGGAAGCTATCCATCAACTATCCTCTCTCAACCACATAGCAGCTAAAGTAGGGCTGAAGATCGCCATCAACAAAACACAGTTTATCACCAACATCAAAGATGCACCCAAATCAATCCCACTGGGGGACAAAACAGTACAAAGGACTAACTCCTTCAAATACCTAGGAGAATGGATAACCCCAAACATGAATGAAGATCAGGCCATGAACAGCAGATGCATCAAATTGGAAAATGCCTACCACCTATGTAAGAGCATGTACAAATACAAATCCCTCTCCCTTAACCTCAAAATCAAGCATTACACTACTGTAGTGAGACCGTCAGTACTATACGCCTCAGAATGCCTAAACATGGTAAGAAAAGGGCAACTTAGAAAACTGGAGCTGAAGGAAAGGAAGATCCTGAGAAAAATCATGGGCCCTATTAAAGAAGAAGGCAAGTACAGAATCAGGCACAACAATGAACTGTACCAACAATTGGAGAGCATTACAACATCTATGAGGAAGAGGAGATTGATCTTCTACGGTCATGTCATGATAATGGACAATCAGGGGCTCACCTCCAGAATCTTCTACACCGTCTCTAGAGGGAAAGCGACTTATGCCAAGTGGGCAAGACTCGTCAGAAAAGACCTTCAAGAATTGGACATTGCTCCCAGTGAAATTTATGACAGGAATAGGTACAGAACGTTGATCAGAACATCAAACTCTCTCCAGTCACTAACAGAAAAAACAGTACGTCCAGGAGGAGGTGTGAAATGGACTCAGGAGCGAAAAGACATTCAGTGTGCAAGAATGAAGGAGTACTGGTCAAAGAAGAAAGCTGCTAGAGATAAGAACCACGTGGTCCATAGCAGGCCCAAATGGAACTAAAATAATAATAATAATAATAATAATAATAATAATAATAATAATAATAATAATAATAATAATAATAATAATAATAATAATAATAATAATAAAAGGGTCCTAAGAATCGACGTGGGAGGAGTCTTTATGACTCTGGTAAATGAGAGTGAAATGCGTTGTTGCCAGTCATCTGCAAATCTGAAAATATTGGATTCAGCAGGAGAATACAACTAGCCTCTTTCACTCCAACTCCAGCACATGACCTGCAAGAGATGCCCCTGCTAATCTGAGTAACCCGGTGGAAGGTTGGGTAACCAATCCCAGCAGGAAGCAGGGTCCCTGAACCGATTAGTGATAGGGGCTTCAAGGCTTACAACCTTAATAGTTAACAACAGGCTCATGACAGGTTATGTAGGTCGTCGGATTCTGAGGGACCTACCCCTTCATATGACCCATCTGGAACTAAGAGAAACCATAAAAGGACCATCATATACCTAGCTATGATCATTATAACCTCCTTAATCAAAACTGGAAAACTTAAAAATACACTTAAAATCCTGAACGACAAGAACATCAGTGTAGCAGCCCTACAAGAGACAAGGTTCCAGGGTGAAGATGCCATAAAGTTTTAAGGATGCAGGATATATAAGGAAAAACCTGGTAAGAGAGTCATGGAGAACATATCCTTCCTGGGGACTGGCATTGCAATACACCACAGACTGGTTACAAGCATACTTGACTTCTCCTCAATGAACGGAAGAACCTCAGTAATATCCTTCAGATGCAATAATAGAGGATACTCTCAGGTTAACTTCCATGCTCCTACCAATGACTCCAACGAGAAAAATCCAGAAACCACAGTCCAGTACTGGAACTCCCTCGAGGAAACCCTAGATAAGGTCCCACATCACCACAAGACTATACTACTAGGTAATTTCTACGCCCAGACCGGGAGAGAAAGTAAATACCAAAGGATTGAGGGAATACCCTACCTACAAGAGAACCAACAAGAAGGGGGAATGCTTAATCAGCCTATGCACTAAGTATGGACTACTGTTGATGTTCACAGCCTTCAAACACCTACCCAGGAAGGCTATGACATAGCGCAGCCCAAATAGCATGATGGGTGAGTTCCAGATCGACCATGTAGCAATAGACAGGCAGCATCGCTGTGACGTTATGAACATAAAGGTGCTAAGAGGAGTCAACATTGACTCTGATCATTACCTGTCCCTGGTGAAAAAGAACCTGAAGCCACTAAAAAAAGACCAATGGTATGCTAATGACAAACAAGAAGATCCCTAGATTTGATATTACCAAACTTGAAAATGACAGCACAAGCTACCTAGAAAGACTGAACCATAATAACAGCAAGATTAACACCACTGCAAAGTGGGACCCACTTAGGTATGCCATAATAGCAGCAGCTCAGGAGACGATCCCCTACATACCTAAGTGAAATAAGCATCCATGGTGGTCCAGCAAATGCAATGAGGCTATAGAGGCCAGATAACTAGCATGGGTCAAATGGAACCAACATAAGAACAAATAATAATAATAATAATGTTATTTGTTTTACATCCCACTAACTACTTTTACGGTCTTCAGAGACGCCGAGGTGCCACAATTTAGTCCCACAGGAGCTCTTTTACGTGCCAGTAAATCTACCGACACAAGGCTGATGTATTTGAGCACCTTCAAATACCAGCGGACTGAGCCAGGATCAAACCTGCCAAGTTGGGGTGAGAAGGCCAGCGTCTCAACCGTCTGAGCCACTCAGCCCGGCCAACATAAGAATGAAGCCAAACTACAAGCCTTTATTACACAAAGGAAAACCACTTCCATTATCAAAAGAGGGGCAAAGAGGAAGCACAACAAAGAACTGATCAAGCAAGCAGAGGAAGACTTTGGAAGGAACAACTACAGAGACCTATTCAAGGGCCTCAAACAACAGATGACCCAGTTTGTTCCCCCAGCCTTACATCTCCAGAGAGCAGACAGGTCACTGTGCCTCAACGACAGTGAATGTACTAAGACTCTAGCTGACTACTTCCAAGCACTCCTAAATGTTGAAGAACCTGCCCAACGACTCTCCGTTAGAGAACTCACTAATCTGAACAACGAGTACATCCCTCCTTTAACATATGAGGAAGTTAAAGATATTATAACACTCTTCAAGAACAACAAATCCTTTGGGGAAGATGGGATAGTATCAGAATTGTTGAAACAAGCCGGGGAACACACCTTCAGGCACATACATGAAGTGATCCTTGATATATGAGCTAGTGAAAGTCTTCCAGATGACTGGACCTCAGCCGTTATCCACCCAATCCATAAGAAAGGGAACAAAACAGACCCTGGCAACTACCGTATGATTGCGATCATATATAAAATCTTTTCCAAGATCCTTGATCGGCATGTAACGCAGCAACTGGACAACGAGTTAGGAGGTTACCAAGCGGGATTTAGAGCATCGAGATCCTGTACTGAACAGATATAAAATCTCAAGATCAATCTCCAATATAGCAAAAAGTGAGGCAGACAGTGGGTGGTTACCTTTGTTGACTTCCAGAAAGCATATGACTCCGTGGAGCACTCTTCAAAACCCTAAGGGAGCTGGGACTCAATGAGAAAATAAATAGGTTAGTGCAAGCCACCCTGTGAAACACAACTTGCAAAGTAAAGTTTAGAGGACAGCTCTCAGAGAGCATCCCAATCAAGACAGGAGTGAGGCAAGGAGATGGGATCTCATGAATATTATTTAACTGCATCCTGGAAAAGATCATCAGGGAATGGACCAGATCCCTACCAGCAAATACTGGATTAAGATTGGGGGTCAAAGCAGACAACCTAAGGATCCCATGCCTTGCCTTTGCTGATAACTTGACCTTACTAGCAAATGACGTGCAAGAGGCTACTATGCAATTCCAAACACTACACTCAATAGCACCTAAAACAGGTCTCCTGATCAACATCGGGAAGACTGAGTTCATTACAGATATGAAAGACGCCCCTAGAACAACAAGTCTCAGTGACACCAAGCATATCAAGAGAGCAAAAACTGTAAAGTACCTTAGAGAGTGGATTTCATAAGACCGTAGTGAAATGGTTGCTCCCAAGCAGGGGAGAATCAAACTAGACAAGGCATACCATGCCTCCAGAAAACCGTACGCCGCAAAACAACTATCAATGAATGTCAAACTAAGACACTGTAATGCAATAGGCAGACCGTCAGTCCTCTATGCAGCAGAGTGCCTAACTAAGAAGACCTCGAAGTACAAGAAAGGAAGTTCCTGAGGAAGATAGTAGGACCAAGGTTCCTATCAGATTGAAGGCGATGGTACAAACCAAACTGTGAACTCTACCAACACCAAGAAACCCTCACAGATGTCATCAGAAGAAAATAGCTTGCTTTCTACAGACACCTCTATAGGATGGATTCCCACAGGCTATCCTATAAGATCTTCAAAGTAGCCAGCAAGGGTAAAGCCACTGAATTGCTGTGGATCCAGCAGGTAGAAAAGGATCTGACAGAACTTAATATTAATAATGAAATCATAATTAATAGAAGCAACTACTGTTTGTCTATCAAAACCAGACCCTTCCTAACATTCCTTACAGAAACTAACCACAATGAGATCAGGAAAAGGTCCGAGCAATGCAAAACAGAGTTCAGCCAGAGAATGAAGGATTACTGGGCCAATAGGAAAGGTCAAGGTACCAAGAAAAAAGTAGCAGCCAGATCTACAATTAAGAACACCACACGCAGCAACCATAAAAAACAACAACAACAACATAGATAAAGCACAAGCACCGTGGTTCTCAGGTGGCCCAAACGAACTAAATGATGATAATAATAATAATAACAACAACTTTATGGCATCAGCTACTGTGTGTAGGTATTTAATTCAACATTATTTAGGCTGCACACTCATCAACTTCGACATTCCCTTTTACTCTATCAGATGGCAGAGTACACAGGATCTCTGTTGGGCAACAAATGGCCAAGTTAAAATGTACATTGTTGGGGAAAAAATTACATCATCAGAGATCTTTTACAAGCCAACACTGTACAACATGGAACATCAAATAGACTTTCTTCCGCCTTTCAAAAATCTGACTACCTCTGCTGGGTTTACACCCAGGACCTTGTAATCCACAGGTTGTTACTCCACCATAGATCCTGTACTCCATTTTAGCAAACAAGGTGAGGAGGAATGCCCAGTTTCACACATGTTAAAATTACCAAATGTACGTCCCTACTTTCTGGAAGCTCTTCAGATACCATCTTGTAATATTCATCTCTGCTTTTGGCATCAACAGATTATACCTTCACCAAACTGTATGACCTATCTGACAATAAATACAAGTGTATGACTTCAGGAAAAGCTTGGTGCAATTCTTTTGCTTGGATGCCTATAGACAACCTGAGCGTAAAAATAATACACAATTTCATGTTGTTACAGACATTTGTGAGAGGAACATATAGTAAGCAGTGAGAAAATCTTGGCAATGATTTTGGTTCAGTAGTCCCCTTTAGTTGGTTTGTTATAGTAGGAGCCATTCCTTTTTTGGTTTCAAGTCAGTTAATTTGTAACTATTAGGTTCTTCAGTCTGTCTAAACTAATTTATGAATAAATAAAATTTCAATTCAAACTCCATCAAAATGATATGTTTTAATTCACTAATGATACACGGGCGATGATATATTACGGCTGAAAGCAAAGGGTGAATTTCACAAAAGAGTAAATTGATGTAAGTACTGTTAAGACTATCCTAAATTATGCATTCAAGTATAAAAACAACATATAGTATTTTTGGGTTTTGCAGAATTTCAGCAGTGATCAACTCCAGGTACAAAGTTTCATTATTTTGCAAAATATTTTACTGCAAAAATGGCAAAAGTGTCACTGAACAATTTTACCAGTATAATGTAGATTGCGAAATTGTAATTTTATTACTGTAATCACAATTCACTGACTAAATACAACAAGAGAGAGAATAATAATAATAATAATAATAATAATAATAATAATAATAAAAACTTCTTAGAAGTTAGGAAAACTGCTACTAAAATTATCAGGAACACCAAGAGGCAGTACAATAAAAATATCATTGAACAAGCAGAGAGGGATTTTCAAAGAAACAACACTAGAGACTTCTACCAAACTTTTAAATCTCAAATAACACCCTACTCAGCCCCTACACTTCACCTTCGGGGAGCTGACGGAAAGCTGAAAATGAACAATGAAGAGTGCACCACAGTTCTAGCAGAGTATTTCAACAACCTTCTAAATTCAAGGGAACCCAAGGAGAAACTGCATTTCAAACCTCAGAATGTTACTAAGTCAGACTCTCTCCTACCAACAAAGGGGGAGATCCAGAAAGCCATTTCAGAATTGGAATGTGACAAAGCAGCGGGCGAGGGTGGAATCATAGCAGAGCTCTGGAAATACGCTGATGAGGAGTCAATCCAAAGTATCCATGAAATCATATCAAACATCTGGGTGACAGAAGCGTTACCTAGCGACTGGACCTCAGCTATCATCCACCCGTTACACAAAAAAGGCGACAAATCAGATCTCAACAACTACAGAGAGATTTCCCTTGTATCAGTGACATACAAGATACTCTCCAAAGTATTACTCATAAGAGTAGAGGCTCAACTAGACTCCTGCATCGGAGAGAACCAGGCTGGGTTTCGCAAGTCAAGGTCATGCGCCGAACAAATCCTGAACCTCAAAACCATCATCACTTACAAAAACCTAAGCGCCTCACACTACGTGGTAACATTTGTTGACTTTCAGAAGGCCTACGACTCAGTAGATAGAGAGTCACTCTTCGAGGCACTTGCTGAACTGGGACTAGATAAGAAAACCTTGAATCAAGTGAAAGCAACTCTTACCAACACTACAGCCAGAATCAAATTCAAAGGGGAACTGTCCCAGAGCTTTGAGATCAAAACAGGTGTTAGACAAGGGGATGGCCTATCTCCAATCCTCTTTAATTGCCTACTTGAGAAAGTCATTCGTGAGTGGACGAAAATGCTAAAGGATGACTCTGGATTGAGAATTGGCTACAAGAAAGACAAGTTAACAGTTAACTGTTTAGCCTTCGCAGACGACCTTACACTCTTGGCATCCAGTGTGGAGGAAGCTATCCATCAACTATCCTCTCTCGACCACATAGCAGCTAAAGTAGGGCTGAAGATCGCCATCAACAAAACACAGTTTATCACCAACATCAAAGTGCACCCAAATCAATCCCACTGCGGGACAAAACAGTACACAGGACTAACTCCTTCAAATACCTAGGAGAATGGATAACCCCAAACATGAATGAAGATCAGGCCATGAACAGCAGATGCATCAAATTGGAAAATGCCTACCACCTATGTAAGAGTATGTACAAATTCAAATCCTTCTCGCTTAACCTCAAAATCAGGCATTACACTACTGTAGTGAGACCGTCAGTACTATACACCTCAGAATGCCTAAACATGGTAAGAAAAGGGCGACTTAGAAAACTGGAGCTGAAGGAAAGGAAGATCCTGAGGAAAATCATGGGCCCTATTAAAGAAGAAGGCAAGTACAGAATCAGGCACAACAACGAACTGTACCAACAATTGGAGAGCATTACAACATCTATGAGGAAGAGGAGATTGAACTTCTACGGTCATGTCATGAGAATGGACAGTCAGAGGCTCACCTCCAGAATCTTCCAAACCATCTCTAGAGGGAAAGCGACTAATGCCAAGTGGGCAAGATTCGTCAGAAAAGACCTTCAAGAATTGGACATTGCTCCTAGTGAAATTTATGATAGGAATAGGTACAGAACGTTGATCAGAACATCAAACTCTCTCCAGTCACTAACAGAAAAAACAGTACGTCCGGGAGGAGGTGTGAAATGGACCCAGGAGCGAAAAGACTTTCACAGAGCAAGGATGCTATTTTTTTTTGCTAGTTGCTTTACGTCGCACCGACACAGATAGGTCTTATGGCGACGATGGGACAGGGAAGGGCTAGGAGTGGGAAGGAAGTGGCCGTGGCCTTAATTAAGGTACAGCCCCAGCATTTGCCTGGTATGAAAATGGGAAACCACGGAAAACCATTTTCAGGGCTGCCGACAGTGGGGTTCGAACCTACTATCTCCCGAATACTGGATACTGGCCGCACTTAAGCGACTGCAGCTATCGAGCTCGGTAGTGCAAGGATGAAGGAGTACTGGTCAAAGAAGAAAGCTGCTAGAGATAAGAACCACGTGGTCCATAGCAGGCCCAAACGGAACTAAATAATAATAATAATAATAATAATAATAATAATAATAATAATAATAATAATAATAATAATAATGATGATGATGATGATGATAATAGCTCTTTTAGTCCAGGGTGTTGCTCTCTTCTTATTTGTGTCTCCCTGAATAATTTTCTCAAAACACTCAACATCAAAGAAAAGATAAAAATACTCTAGTGGGTCAGTATCTCGATCAAAATATGTTGGTAATAGAGACCCTTGCTGAATATTATATATTGGATTTGTAGCTGATGGGCCAGAATCAAAATTATTCACATCTGTTCAGGCAGAGCCGGGTGCATGTGCACTGTTGTCTGTATGGCCATCTGTGCCACTCTTTCTTTCACTACTGCTGCCAGAAGAAATATTGGGAGATTGACTTTCACTGTCAATGACAATTCTGAAACTTTGCTGTCACTTTTATAAACTATTGCCTTTTCTCATCACTTGTGATCATTTTACCAAAAACACAGGGAAAAACTTGCAAAGAAATATGCCTAACATAGTCGTAATGCCAGCGTCCAGTTTCAAAATGTTTGGAAGTACAGCTTATGTCATCTGTTGACCATTTGCGTAACTATTTGAACTCAGAAGTATTGTGCAAGCCCATATAAGGCTCTCCATGCATGAGGATACACACAGGTAACCCACATATGGGTTTTTGCCCAGGTTAGGTTAAATCATTCAAAACAATTAAGAAAAAGAAGCAGCTTTAATTAAAACTCTGGAAAGACCATTGACATCACCAGAACCTGACATCGTAGAAAGTTACAGTAAACAAGCCAGCTCGGGCAACACGAATGCTAATGTACTGCGTGATGTTGGACTCCTAGGTGGACTATTGAGGAGGGAAGAACCACATTGAGGAGTACTTAATAATAATACTAATAATAGTAATAACAACAACAACAACAACAACAAAAACTGTACCGGAGGTACACCCGCCCTGTGCATTTAAAACAAGCGCCATTTGGAAGGCCATCTATAACATAAATTCTTAAGAAGAATTATGAACATTTATCGACAGATGTCACTACTATCAACTTATGTGTGCCCTCTGGGGCGAGGATGAACAATTAATTTTCAAAGTAATTTTGTGTGTTAAGGTTTCCTGAACTGAATTGTTTTTAGTTTGTTTTTGATGTTCTAAGGTTGTTCGCCCTTCTATCCTTCCCACCGACTTAAAATTGTAGCCAATAGGAAATTTTGTACATTTAAGTAACCAGTCAGAGTTTTTGATATTTATTTGATAGTCCAATGGAAATTGTGGGTGTGTCAGGACTTCAGCCCAGAGAAACATGGGACCTTCTCCTCTGCTATAAAAGCTGGGACATTTCGGGCCATGTTGTCTTATAACACCAATATAAATGGTCTGTTATTGGACATCATAAATTTTCCAGCTAACTCATTCCTGGTTGCCAGTGTTTCACCCCAGTGTGCTAAGTTGGGCTCATCAGTCGTTAATAGCACACCCACCAAGGCGCATGGCTAGTGCATCCCATGGAGGTCTACTACTACAAAACGTTTTCATTCCTCCCCTGAAGGGGGAGGCGGGCCTCTTAGACAGTTGCGCCGTCTCTCAGGCCGGGAGACTTGTTACGGTGAAGGAGATGTGCAGAGAAGGTGAGGGGGTAGGCGGCCGTGGTCTATACTACGAACTGTCCTGGCATTCGCCTTAGTGCAGGAGGATGGAAAACCATGGAAAACCACTCTCAGGACAGCCGACGGGCGAGACCAGGCGAGAAATGCAGCCCCAGGCCCGCCTCCCGAATGCAGAGGTGTAGAGCCAAGGTAGAGCTGTGACCACCTCTCCTCTGCTCGGTTGGCCGGTCAGAGTACAGAGCTTATGGGACAACAACTCACTCTGCATCTACCGATGCCGTGGAGGTCACTGTGTAGGCTACTTGGAGCCACCGGCAGTGCCAATGCACTATGAGAGACTTTGACTCATTACCAAAAATTGATACCTGCCTGGCCATCAGATGATATATATATGTTGATTCCCATAGGGAACCTGAATTATTTTGTCCCGAATGAGTAAATTTATAATACCAATATAAATGGTCCATAATTAGACATTATAAATTTTCCAGCTAACTCATTCCTGGTTGCCAGCATTTCACCCCAGTGTGCTAAGTTGGGCTCATCAGTGGATAAATAGCACACCCATCAAGATGCATGGCTAGTGCATACCGTGGAGGCCACTGCGTAGGCTACTTAGAGCCACTGGCAATGCCAATGCACTATGAAAGACTTTGTCTCATTACCAAAAATTGATGCCTGCCTGGCCATCAGATGATATACAGTAGATGTTGATTCCCATAGTTAACCCAAAATTTTTGTCTCGAATGAGTAAATTTATAATGCCAATATAAATGGTCCGTTACTGGATATTATAAATTTTTCAGCTAAATCATTCCTGGTTGCCAGCGTATGCATGTAAGCAGACTTTCAGAAAGATGGATCGAGCCAACATGAACCCTTCGGTAGCAACTAGCGCTTCTCACGCATTCTGCAGCATATGGACTTGTCCGCAGACAAATCTCATTTAGTGCATAACTAAGGTTTTGTGCCAACAGATAGTAATCGCGTTTCTACACACTGCTGGGTGAGTCTACACTACTTGCTGTGGGCGCTGTAACAAATCAGTTGGCCATGTCAAATGACATTTTGTGTACATTTCTGCAAAGTAACTTTTTTTAATATTTAAAGAAATTAAAAGAAAGAGGTGATAAGACAACATGTTTTGTATCATTTTTGTTTTTAACTCCTACTCCTAAGTGGTTAAAATGGAATAAAAATTAATTTTTTCTCCACAAAGTGGGGTGTGGTGGGTGGGGGTGGGGGGTGGTTGCACAGTCGCTGCACCTGGGTGTATCCTCAACAACAGACTATGGCAGGGATCTTATTTTTCCCCAATCCTCTTTGATCTATATGTTAGAGACTTTCCTTGACATGCCCTGCTTGAAGTTCCAATATTCTGATGATATTGCTCTCTTCCATCAGAGCATAGTCTTATCAAACTTCAGGAATGATTCATAAAATGGGGACATAAATTAAACATCACAAACATAGAAGTGTGCTGTTCTAATTTATCCAATCTCTTGGTGTCAGCACAAATTGCACCAAGTTTTGGACCTCTCGGCACTATGAGGTTCAATAACACATTAAAATATCTTGATGTTGCCCCATGCACAGCCCCAATATTCCAAAACCAGCTAACACAGTAGGAAACTACAGTTTTGTGTAAACCTTGTCAGGAAACTTGCAGAGACAGCTTGGAGAGCAGGTACATTGGTGCTTCGTGGAGCAACCGTTGCTCTTGTTTATTTGGTACGTGATTACTGCTCACCTGTTTGGCTTGGCAGCAGTCACACCAGTAAGGATGAAGTACAATTAAATGTAACCATGGGGGCTGTCAATGGCACAGTCAGATCCACTGCACTGATTTGGTTTCCATTTCTTTCAAACATCTCATCTTCTCTACATCTGCAATATAAGCAGAGCTTCTCATAGAGAGGAAAAATGTTTCCATCCCTTTACATGTGAACAATCAGATTTTAACACAAGACCACCATATGAAGAAGCAAAAACTGTTGGAAAATGGCTGGAGGCAAATCCATGTAACCATGAACTAGGTAATCAGCAATCCATGTACTGAAGTGGCTGGTTTCTATCAGCTACATAGTTACAACTGAGCTACTATTCTGGATAAAGAATGTGCAAGTATCTCAAGCACAAGTGAGGTTTCTACATGGACAGTGTATATGATTGTGGTGCAGTCCAGACAGTACATTTTTTAAAATGCTATTTGTTCAGGGCATCAACCTATAGAGATCTTTTGCCCCCTACTTGCACCATGTGATATGAACCTGCGTCTAATTGGAATGGAGGAAGTGTAGAGTGTTGAATGTGAGGAAACGAACATTAAGGATGACACAAACACCCAGTCCTCAGGCCAGAGATATTAATAATTTACAATTAAAAACCCTTGACCCAGCCAGGAATCGAACCCGGGGCCGCCGGGTGACAGACGGACGCGTTGTCCTCTACACCGCGGGGCCGGACCAGACAATACAATACATAATAGAGTAATGCCTCAGAAGACTATTTCCTGGTGGGCTACAGGTCCTAAATAGAGTGGAAGAGTTCATTACATGGATCGAGTCCTGCGACTGAAGTTACCTAACTGGGTAGGTTTTTCCGATTGTATATACCTATAATCTTATTTTGTAATTGTATAACGATAGATTGGATAATGATAATAAAATAGGAGGCAGGATACCCATTCTTGTAAAATCACAAAGTGCACCAATGAATTTGGAAAGCAGAAATCAGCATGTGAAGTCTGCCATTGTTTCCTTGTGTTTTTATGTTTGTCCCTGCCTCTCCCTTATGTTGCTCTTTCAACTAACACTGACCAGTCAGTAGTTATCCTTTGTGTATTTGTATATACAGCCTATGTCAGAAAAGTTCCAAGACTGAGGTCGTAAACAATAGATAAGTTGCACTTACCAAGTGATCTTAGCTCCTGTCGAAGTAGTCCCCTTGGCTATCCATACACAATTACCAGCATTTCTGGAGGTCTTGGAAGCAAGCAGGGAAATTTTCAACTGTGATGCTTGTAAGCTCATGTGTCACAGTCTGTTGGATGTCTGTGATATCTTGATGAAGCTTTTATTTCAGATGCAATTTATCTTGAGGAAACAAGAAAAAGTCGCAAGGCGAATATGGTGGATGTGGGACGACAGTGACAGAATGTCCGGCCAGATACTCGGTAACAAATGAAGCAGTGTGTCTGGCACATTTCGCTAGGGAGTTTTCCCGAGCTTAACGCAAAACTTTATGTTCACTCTTTGTTCACAATCAGCATCCATCATGTCACAATCACTAAGCCACCTAGTGCGTGTGTGTGGAAACATGGCCAAGGCCATCTCAAAATGTACATATACCAGGTAACATAAAACCATCATTTGTTCCTTCATTCACATTGCAACTTCAGAAATACAACACTTGTCCCGGAACTTTTCTGACAAAGGGTGTATCTACCTTCCATTGCAGCTTTCTGCATTAGTTGATGTATATTCAGTTTTGTAAATGGGTGTCTTTATAAACTAGTCTTTAACTAATTTTATAATTATAGGTGTCAATAGGTGCTAAGACAGGAGGGACAGATTTTACTATAGGCACTGTAAAGTCTGGCAAGTATCATTCGCCTGGCATTCACCGTGTGACGTGTGCTGCAAGAGTTTATATATTTGGCCTTCAAGAAAATTTTGGATCATTTAATGTTTTATTAAATTTTATTAGCAACTAAATTTGTGGGACATCCTGTACCAGACGTGTCAATTTTACTGGGACTTTCACAAGATGCAAGCTTCTAGAAGGTTTCAAGGACAAGACCACCAGCATCTAATAAATAAATGTAATTTGACTGATTTTGATTAATCGCAAGCTAACTCCTGTACACTCTTTGGTCAATAATTTTGTGGGGCTGCTTCTGGTTGCACCATCCAGCACGAGCTACCTTCGGGAAGCGTATCACAGGGTTTCTGTCTTTTGCATCATGTAGAGCGGATAGGTTGTCCAGGAGCTCTGTGCTCCATGGGAGCTCTGGCTTCTCTTGGGATAAGCAAATCTTAAATTTTCTAATGTAACTTAATTTTAATTTATTTTGCCTTTTTTAAATTTGTCATAGGAGTTTACCCATTGATTTTTCTACCCGAAATCATTGTAAACTTCGATGGTGTAAAGAGACTTTACATCCATGTTCACGTTGCCATGAAGCAAGCCTTTTATAACATTTTTGTAACCTAAATTTTATTTTACATTAAACTTGGCTTCAGTAGTTCTGTTCCCTTTTTATTTTATTTTGACCTTTTTTTTTTGTGAAGGTGGTCACTTAACATTAAAACTATTCCACATAAAATTTTAGTACTGACAAGATTGTAAGACTGCAACTTAATTACTTCAGGGTTTCCTTTTCTATTTTGTATTTTATGTTAACAGTAGTGTTCATCATTTCTTTTTTACTGCAACTTAAGTGTCTGTTTTTCTATTTGGTATTTTATGTTAACGGTAGTGTTCACTATTTCCTTTAATATGCTTTTATAATAAATAAGTATTTACTATAAGTAGATATTAACTTGAATGACCTACATAAGCAGAAACGTATCAGGAAGAAGAAGAAATTATTTATATTATTCTTTGTTTGAAGTTTTGGCCACAAAAGTTCTTCCATCCACAACCACGTAGGGTTCCTTCCGCTTTCCACATCCTGCTGTTAGTTTCCATGCATTTTACCTTGTTTATTTTGATGTTATGATATGGTTTTAACAATTCTAAAATGTTTTTAATGCCCAAAATGTTAACCGGCTACACACCAAGCCCAAACTCTCTCATCCGACTGCCACATAGTACAGTACAGTTCATCACTCCAAATCACGTGTCTCCAGTTACCTACAGATTAGTGGCAGTGCTCTTACACTACTGAACATGGCACTTAATGCATGCCAGCGAATGTACAGGTTTAAGGACAAGTACTTGAGCCTTGAACCCCAGTGCTCGTATCTCCTGGTCTGAAAACTACACAACTGCACTGCAGAATTAACGGGTGGTGGTATGACGTGGTATTATGCAATTTTCCCCTACCACCTTCTTCAAAACTGTATGGTCCCTGTTTGTGGTCTATTCAGCCATGGTTTTGTTGTGGTGGTGTCATGCTGTTTCCATTTCACAGTCATGTCCCCCAGTAGACTTGGATAACTTAAGAAGTGCAGCAAAGACTCCAACAGATAGTTTACTGACGTAACACTGAATAACATAGAGCCCCCAGCCACTTTTTCTAGCAGCAGCAGCAGCAGCAGCAGTGGTTGTAGTGACACTTAGAATCTAGTTTAAACATGCAAAGGGGTATCCAGATATTTTTGATCATATGGTGTATATAAAACTTTTGGTCTGAGAAACATACCTCAATGGACGTGGTCTCAGTCAAGTTTAAAATAGGCTTATCGCCTACTTCAGCAGAAATCCAAGGTTTAATGCGCACGTTTCCCACGTTGTAAATAAGAGACACACACAAATGCATGTCATTTGGCCGAAACAGTAAACTTCTTAGACTTCCTCCTTTATCGGAGTAGAGAATATCCTGTCCAGGTGATTCTGCAAAAGGAGGTTTATAAATTAAGTTCTGGCACATGTAAAACAATCAAATGTAATACTTCATAAATGTGATTCAAGATGTAAAAATTTGTATTAGTCTTTAAAGTTATGAAGATTATGTTATGAAATGCATATATTTCACTAATATTTACATTAGGCACTACCACAAAGTGGGTAGCATACCTGTGACCTTACATTTGGGGTATAATAGGTTCGAACCACACCACTGGTAGCTCCAAAGTCTTTTTTCCGTGGTTTCTCATAACACATGAGGCGCATGCTGGGATTATACCTTAATTAAGGCCATGTTGCTTCCTTCCCAGATCTAACTCTTTCCCACCCCATAATTGCTGTAAACCTTTCTGAGTTAGTGCAAAATTAAATCATTAAAGGTAAAGAAATGATTCAAAAGGGGATTTCCCATACAGTACCATCATATCTACACATGCAGGGTGGAATGTACTTCTTGCGTATAAATAAAATCATTAATAGTTCTTCACAAGAATATTAAAAAATGCAAAAATGTGTTTCTGTAGTTTTATCTGGTTTCAAGGTCCACTTCCATAATGTAACGGTTAGCACTGTTAGGTGCCATCCTCAGAGACATGGTTTTGATTTCTGGTACTGCCACAGATTTAAGAATGGTAGGAGGGCTGGTATGTGGTTGAAAATGGTATATGCAGAGCTCACCTCCATTGAGGATGTGAATGAAAGGAGCTGCACCACCTCAGGATGAGGATATAAGATCACTTTACTGTTTTCCAGAAAATTGGTATGTTTCTGATATATAAGCCAATGGCCATAGCCGTGCTGAAACATTGGATCCTGTGATATCTCCGAAGTTAAGCAACATTGGGAGTGGTCAAGATTTGGATGGGTTGCCATGCACTGTTGGTTGGGGGTAAGGGAATGAAGGAGCAGAAAGGAACTGGCCACCCCACTGTACGTAAACTCTGGCTCAGGCACACCTCTACGGAGGTTCAGACCTGCCTTCGGGCAGAATACACCCTTACCTTACCTATAATATGTAAATGGCAATGCAGCTGCTGCTGACAGCTATTGCAGAAGCCTGTAATGTATGCAGCAAGAAAACTATCCAGTTTGCTTCCAGTTTGCCTGTGCTACAAGGCCATGTGCAGTGTGAACAATAACAAATCACCTGGCCTGCATTTCCTTCTTCCCCTAGCAGGAAGAAGGAGTGGTAAAATGAATGTGATGCAATTCACACTGGGCTGTATGAGCTGTAAGGGACATCCAAGAGTAAACATTCTGTGAGAAACGAGAAGTGCATGACCATTATATGACTAAAATTAATAATTCACTCCTTCAAATTAAATAAATTTCAGGGATTTTCCTAAATAAATTTTCAGTTAAACATTCTACAACAAAATTAAATTAAAAGGTATGTTTCCTCGGTAAATGATACATTGTAATCAGGAAACACTTGTGAGAATTGGAAAAACAGAAGAAGAATTCTATGAGCGCCTTCAAATACCACTGGACTGAGTGAGGATCGAACCTGCCGAGGTGGGGTCAGAAGATCAGCGCCTCAACCGTCTAAGCCAACAACCAAAATTTTTAGGGAGCGATATAAAACTATAGTACAGAACCCACTTCACACCAATTTGAAATGAGTTCATTACCCAAGCTCATTTGCCTGAAATATAAGAATCATCATGTTCACTTGGTGAGTAATTGTTATCCTTCTCCTCAATTTCAGAACTCAGGTCTTCCAAAAGTACGTCCACTATGGATTAATTGTCTAAATTTCATACACTTGAATTATTACTTTTTTGCTACTTGCTTTATGTCGCACCGACACAGATAGGTCTTATATGGCGACGATGGGATAGGAAAGGCCAAGGAGTTGGAAGGAAACGCCCATGGCCTTAATTAAGATACAGCCCCAGCATTTGCCTGGTGTGAAAATGGGAAACAATGGAAAACCATCTTCAGGGCTGCCAACAGTGGGATTCGAACCTACTATCTCCCAGATGCAAGCTCACAGCCATGCGCCTTTAACTGCACAGTCAACTCGCCCGTTACACTTGAATTAGACATGCTAAATATTCACAAAAATGACACAAACAAGTCTGCTTCTCGAACACACTCCATTCCTGTCTGCATGGTCATACTTTCTCGCTCATTTCACAGCTTCAGGTTATATAGGAATGTGGCTGAGTTATCAGTGCCTTGAAACAAGAGCTCTCGACTTATGCTCATAATCAGTCCATTATACACTAAGTTAATGGATGCATCCAACAGTATTCTAGTGAAGTCACAGTTCGCTGAAATAGTGACTACTATTTTTAGCTACAATTAAAACATGCACCCAGACATTCTCTGAGCTCCATCAGCAGCAATGAAATAACGCACCTGTAGAGTCTACAGGCAGTGTCTCCAATATGATAAACCTACAGGATCTGAGTCTGGATTCAATGAGCCAACCAATTTCAATAACAATGGCATTAACTTCATACTTAGGGGCTTCAGCTGCCATGAAAGCACATGGGGACACAATGAAACTGACAACAATAGGGCTGCAGCAGCTGCTGCTGCTGCTGCTACCGCTGCTGGCTCCTTCAAGAGAATTTGGTGTTTCCATGAGCAAGTCTTCCACTGTACAATGGCAGGGCATGCACCACAATAATAAGTGTGCTGTGGTCTGTTCTTCTCCACATTCACACAAACTGGAATCTACACTGAAGCCTCACTTCCTCAGGTTTGACCTACATCTCTTGACACCTGAATACAGTCCACTGAGGGACTTCCAAGTCACCCAATCTGTTGTGTGACCAGGAGGGAAATTTTCATTTGGCATCAGTCATTCATTTAGATGTTGCCTTCTTGCCTGCCATTCTTTAATTGTTATTTGCTGGAAGTGCCTGAGTAGATCTTAAGGATCTTCTTCTTGATCTATAACATTGGCAAACTGGTTGATAACCAAACAGAGGATGGACCTGATATGCCTTTACCGGAGGTGTAAGACGCAGACAACCAATGATAATTTGACATGTCTCATTAAGTGCCACATCCATGGTTTTGACTTGGCAGGATTTATGCCATACTGGGCAAGGGTACTCAGCTGCAAAATAGCACAGTGCAAGGGCAGATGTCTTCACCACATCTGAGTGTGCACCCCAACATGTTTCAGTCAACTTCCATACAATGTTATTTCCAGCAGCCACTTTCTGCTTGATGTTCAAGCATTGCTTTTGGAGCACCAAATCATGATCAAGGGTAATTCCCAGATATTTGGGGGTACTGCAGTTTTCCAGTGAAATGCCTCTCCAATTGACTTTCAAAGTATGAAAAGCCTGTCTGTTCTTGAGATGGAAAGCACAAGGCTGGTATTGATCACCTGCGAACTGAGCAGATTAAGCATTTTGGGCCAAGGATCCAGCGGTAGCCTGAGGATACCTCAGATATGGAGGAAAGCTAAAGTAACAGCCTTAATAAAACCTGGCAAAGAACCTCCTGACCCTCGAAGTTATCAACCAGTCTAACTACTGTGTCAAGCTTTCAAGATCCTTGAATTGACTAACTGACACCATTCACAACAAGATAATTGTGAAACAAGTGGGTTGCAAACCAGGAAATTCATATAGCAGCCAAGTTTTGAACCTCACCCAATATACAGAGGATGGTTTTGAAGGGAGGATCATTACTGGAATAGCCTTAATTAACCCAATCGCATCATTTGACGACCCTAGCTCGCAAAAGTTATTCGTGGCATATGAATCCAATGACGAGCTCAGCTCGCGGCGATGCACTGCTGTATATCAATACATGTAGTTCAGTTACTAACTCACAGATGCCACTTGTATGCATTCTGAGCTTAAGTTTAGACATGTGGCTTCGGTTATTTCCCACGCTCCAGGTTATCACACACTTCTGGAACAAGAGATAAAAGAATCTTTGTTCATATTATTTTGCTCACATCAGTTGCAATCATTTATTATAGAACTATTTAAAATAGTTTTACTAGAGTCCACCTTGTCAATACACCTTATAATGAAAGAAAACTATTTATTTTACCATATATGTGGTGTCAAGCAGATGTGTTGGTGTTGATGAAGATGGAATACGAAAGCTAATAGATAGTGTTTTAGAGAGTGATTATGAAGACAGTGATGTTTGTGACGACGAAATAGACCCTGAAGGTCTTAGTTCGAGTTCGAGTGATGCGTATAGTAGTGCTGATGACACAGAAAGTGATACAAATGATGACGGTGGGCAAGTCCACGGCGAGACCACATGATCTCCTGAGAGTCCGTAGTTTTGTGTAGGCTGGGGATATGTCATTGAAGATCTACGCGCTTTTAACTCCTAAAGGGGTAAGACCCCTCAGTCTGTTTTTGTGGTGGCGACTTCACAATGGCCCACATCCTCACAGTGTGTGCCATAGTGCGGGATTTAAATGTGTTTTCTCAGTGAACTGCTACGGTATTTAAATAAAATGCGAATGGGTTAATTTAACCATGATGTATGACACCATCAGTCAACTGAAGCTAATGTAGAAGGTGTACCATTTAACAGTAGACCGTCACGTCACCTTACAAAACTTACTGGCATGAAAAATGGCGTTTTTGTAAAGTCTGGTAAGATGGTTCCTGTCTGCAGATCTAACTGATGGAAATGATATTGAGGTACTAACAGTGGACCTCTCAACATATACAGCAACATCTTTCTATAAACCCCTGAATAGCCCTTTCAGCTTCAAATAACCATCAAGTATGAACGCACAATGTGTTAAATTCATAGCTGGAGACTTCGACTGTCACAGTCATATTTGGGGACCATAATGATGGTGATGATGAGAATGGGGAAGCCTTAATTAACTGGTTGGACTCCTATGCACTGTCACTTCTCCATGATTCCACACAACTGGTATCCTTTTAACAGTGGCAGATGGAGTGAGGATACAAACCTTACCTCATTTTTGTCAATGATTTAATTGGTCTTCAGTTTAATAAAGCAATTGAGGGGTTCAATATCCTCCTCACATCATTATCCAATAGCATGCCAAATTGTATCAATATTTTGTTCTCAGCAAGTATTCCTGCTCAGACTCTACCTCTTCAGAAAATCCAACTGAAATAAGTTTACCAGTATGCTAGAAGTAAAGCTGGCCAGAGTTGCTCCAACAGCAGACGATTATGATGCCTTTGTTGTCACAGTTCAGGAATTCTCACTTGTTCATCCCACAGGGATGTAGAATGAAATACTGTACATACCAGGCCTTACACCCAAAGCTCAAATCTCGTATGCCAGTTACATTTGTTAAGAAGGAAACTTTTTTTTTTCTTCAGTGTTGACTCAGTACATTTTACATGCCTGTAATTATCATCAACCAGGTATTCTGCCTTATGGCAGGTCTTGTCATGGGATGAACCTCTTCCACTTTTGCCTGTCCTGCGCCAAGTTTTTCATATGTAGGATGCTAAAAGGTTTGTTTTATCACCTATTCAATACATATAAATTTTATAAATTAGGAATTTATTATTGATTCCACTTGAGACATGTTTCGCCCTTCATTGAGGGCATCATCAGTCAAATTATCACCTCAAGGCAAAACATCAGGCACCTGGTTAGTAGTTGACATGAACAAAATAATACATATTATTAATACACATACAAAAATTAAGTATGGGAAATAGTTGTACAAAAGTGATGGTTGAACATCTAGGTTTATAGATGAAAAGTCAGCACCAATGCGTAAAATTAAAAAGTAGAGTTCGGCAGTGGTGCTCTGGAGAACAGTTGACGCAATCATAGGATAATATGAAGTTTCAAAATATTTACAATATAACAATTAAGGGAGAAAGGTGTAGTGTTCGGCGTCAATGTTTGTAACCAAAAATAATGTCAAAGGTTGGTAACTATACAGTATTTACATTGTTCAATTGAACAGTTGAGATAAAGTTTTAAAAATATTTACATTATAACATTCAGCGTAAATGTTTGTAATAAAAAATAATGTCAATGGTTGGTAACTATATAGTAATTACATTATCTAATTGAACAGTTGAGAATTTACAATTATATACATAATTACACAATAGCAGCTTGGTGCGCAAGGATAAAAAAAAAAAAAAAAAAAAAAAAAAAAATTCTAGTACCAAGTGCGTCCTGATGGTTTAGAGGTTGGAAGATGGAATTAGCATTGACATTTCAGAAATATGTAGAGCGGTTTATTTTAGTTAAAGTCACCGGGGGTAGGGAAATATTTCATAGCCAAATGAGGTTTTTTAGGCATCAAGCTGAAAGTTGTCTGGTTGCAGCACCGAGATCGGTACGGAGACTGGTCAGTGTGGATGGAGATTCATGGGTATTACGTGCGTTTGAATGGCAACAATGGTGACAGCTATTAGTGGGTAATTGCTAATTAGGAAAATGTTGCGGGTTGAAACTTTCGCTTATTCCCGCAACATTTTCCTAATTAGCAATTACCCACTAATAACTGTCACCATTGTTGCCATTCAAACGCACGTAATACCCATGAATCTCCATCCACACTGACCAGTCTCCGTACCGATCTCGGTGCTGCAACCAGACAACTTTCAGCTTGATGCCTAAAAAACGTCATTTGGCTATGAAATATTTCCCTACCCCCGGTGACTTTAACTAAAATAAACCGCTCTACATATTTCTGAAATGTCAATGCTAATTCCTTCTTCCAACCTCTAAAACATCAGGACGCACTTGGTACTAGAATTTTTTTTTTTTTTTTTTTATCCTTGCGCACCAAGCTGCTATTGTGTAATTATGTATATAATTGTAAATTCTCAACTGTTCAATTAGATAATGTAATTACTATATAGTTACCAACCATTGACATTATTTTTTATTACAAACATTTACGCTGAATGTTATAATGTAAATATTTTTAAAACTTTATCTCAACTGTTCAATTGAACAATGTAAATACTGTATAGTTACCAACCTTTGACATTATTTTTGGTTACAAACATTGACACCGAACACTACACCTTTTTCCCTTAATTGTTATATTGTAAATATTTTTAAACTTTATATTTTCCTATGATTGCGTCAACTGTTCTCCAGAGCACCACTGCCGAACTCTACTTTTTAATTTTACGCATTGGTGCTGACTTTTCATCTATAAACCTAGATGTTCAACCATCACTTTTGTACAACTATTTCCCATACTTAATTTTTGTATGTGTATTAATAATATGTATTATTTTGTTCATGTCAACTACTAACCAGGTACCTGATTTTTTGCCTTGAGGTGATAATTTGACTGATGATGCCCTCAATGAAGGGCGAAACATGTCTCAAGTGGAATCAATAATAAATTCCTAATTTATAAAATTTATATGTATTGAATAGGTGATAAAACAAACCTTTTAGCATCCTACATTCAGTATCTTCAATACGGATAACAATGATTTTTATCACTTGCAAAGTTTTTCATATCCGAATATTTCTCTCCTTTGATATTGTCCAACATTTGATATCTTTTCCTTCCTCTTCCTTGTTTGCCTTTCACCATTCCTCCTATTCCTTCTTTCAGTAAACAGTCCCTCCTCAAACGAAGTCCGATTCAGTTCATTTTTCTCCTTCTAATGATTTGCAACATACTCCGTTCTTCTCCAACTCTTCGTAATAGCTCCTCATTCCTTACCCGTCTTCCCATTTCACTTGTTCTATTCTCCTCCATACCCACATCTCTAGTGCCTCCAATCTCCTGTAATCTTCCTTTTCTCTTAAGTATTCTGTTTTTAATACTGTCAATCTTCTTATATTAATTTTAAGGAGAACTTCCTCTAAAACATTGATACTTTGTCATTACATGAATTTTTCATCTAAACAATGTTATGTGGCTGAAGATATTAATAATATACAAAACATGTACCACTTTTAACCAATAAGTTGCCTTAAGCAATTTAGTGTATCAACAAGGTGGAAAATAAAAAATACTTATTTGAGAATCTGTTTAAGTGCGATACGGACCATGAAGCTCATTTTATGTAATACAGTGCTATGCTTCAAATATAACACTTAGCAAGTCTTTTCCTCAAATCTTTGTTTAGTGGTCCACAAAGTAATTTTGATTTTCTCTTAAAGCCTTCTTTTGCGATGGCAATTCTTTTCTTAATTTCTGTTGTGCAATACATATCATCTCTGATCATACTTCCCAAATACTTAAAGTTACTGACTTGGTCTATTTCTTCTCCCCCTATACTAATACGACAACTTCTACCTCTTCTTCCAATTATCATATTTTTGGTATTCTTATTAATTCTCTTTCCATATTCTTCCAGTTTCATGCTGAGTTTATCTAACATTTGTATCATTTCACATTCGCTTTCTCCCATCAGAACCATATCATCTGCAAATCTTATACATTCTATTCTCTTACCTCCAACACAAACTTCACTTTTACCATTAAAACTTTCATTGATTATTTCTTCGAGATAGTTTACAGAAGTCACGAAGAGGATAGCCATGGCAAAGAGAGCATTCCAAGATAAAAGGCATCTGCTGGCCAACAAACATATAGATATTCAAACTCGGAAGGCCTTTGCAAAAACCTTTTTATGGAGCGTGCTTCTGTATGGTTGCGAAAGCTGGACATTAGGAATGCAAGAAAAGAACAAACTAGAGGCAGTTGAAATGTCGATCTGGAGAAGAATACAGAGGATAAGTTGGATGGAAATGAAGAGCAATACCGAAGTCCTCAGAGAGATAAGAGAAGAACGGAGTCTGATAACCAAAATTGAAAAAAACAGAAAATAAAATTTATTGGTCACATTCTGCACATGAGGAGTTCCTTTGTAATATTATTGAAGGAAAAATTGCTGGAAAAAGAGGAAGAGGACGACCCAGAGTGTCTTACTTCAAGAACCTGCTTCTGAAGATGAAGTGCAAGACCTACGCTGAGTTGAAAAGACTGGCTCAAGATAGACAACTGTGGCTGCAGCGACAAGGCTTAGCCTTTAGAATATGATGATGATGAGATTACATACCAGTAAAAGAACATATTAATAAAAATTAAACATATATTATTTTACAGGTATGTTATAGTGTATACTCTATAGCCTCTTTAACATATATTCAAACTAGTGGTACCTGTATGCATCGTTGCATGCTCAAATTGCAATGAATCTTAAGAAGAGAGCAGAATGGTAATTGCATATTGCAAGTGGAGTTTACCATGTTATATAATCTATATTAATAAACAGGTGAAGAAGATCCACTGCATTCTTGAAATTAAATGGGTAAAAATAAATAATTTTACTGATAAAAGAATGTCTTGTTAGGTCCATAATACCTCAAATTTTTTTTGTACAATTCTTTTTGGGAGTTTGATGTTAAAATGTTATTCAGACTTTAGGGAAGCTTTAATGCCCATGAAAAGTATATATAGGTCATTGCTTATGTGGTTTTGCTTCCAGCCCCACCCCCCTACCCACCCTTCAACCCCTTAGGGAATTATGAATGTTCAATATTTCTAGGAATTTTGTAGATATCAGGTTGTGTCGTACCAACTTTAAGGTTTCTAGGGTGCATGGAGGTGCACCATCAATTCTGTACTATTTTCAATTTTATATCTACCTTTGAACATTACTACACTTTGACTTCCATTTGTTAGTATAGATTTGTATCTATTTGAACCCAATACGAGGGTTTTGTATCTAGGCACATTTTTTCAATGTACCTTATATCGTGCAATTAGGTTACAGTATTTTAATTAATCCTCACCCTTATTGATGCACACATCAACAATCCTGAGTGAATCCAAATTAATGATGTTTTGCTGAAGACTGTATCTGTAGCAGCCTACCACTCCCCAGCCCCCTATTGCCAATCAACAGAATAGTTCAATGGAGCAGCTCCTCATGAACCACATCAACTTTCCTGTTGGGTGTGAGTAAGATGTACCTCATGTGCAGAACTCGCACAAAATCATCCTACATTCAAATGACAGTGGGAAAAGCAGGGTGAAGTCAAATCAATCCCTGTAGTTTTGATTGTGTGGCCCTGGAATGTTTTAATTGTCATCCCAAAGCATAGATTCACCAGGAATAGAGTTCTCCTATCCTTCTAAAAGGAATAGAATAAACTGAAGGTACCAGTAGAATGTAACGAATGTAAATGCTTTCATCCCTACTGGTACCTGTTATTATTGTGGCCTCAATTACCCTGGCCATTAGTTTGCTGACCTGCAGCTGTTCTGTTTCACAGAGAAGGCGACTTCAGATTTTTTAGGTGGGCGATGGGAGAATCAACCTTCAGTGTAAGTTTCTTTGGAGGCATCCTAGTAGGGGTCAGAAACCATCCGATTAATTGACAGACAGAATCTTTCTTCCATCGAGAAAAGGTGTAAACACCTACTGCTAATGCTATCGACAGGCTTGTGTCTGGAAGCGAGGATAGTTCTCTTGCAAAACGATTCCAAAGAGTTTGCCTGAAGGTTGCCAATTCCTGGATACATTCTCAAGATTAGTCCTTCCATTGCATCCACCACTCATCCAAGGTCCTTAGGCAACTCAGTCTCTCCTTTGGTCTCTAGGACATCCCCATTTCCTGTCTGCAGCAATAAGTCAGCAATCCTTTGCGCCTAAACATCTCCTGATTTCTGGACTCTCATGTTCATTGTGAGTTTGAAAGTCTCCACTGTCATTCCACCCATCAACCTATCATTGTCAAGCAGATCTTGGAGGGTTGTATCTAATCCTTCAACGACTCCTCTGTGAGACAGAGCTTTTGTCCCAGACAATAAATAAAAAACCTTTTATTAAGGTCTCTGGCATCAACAGTCCCATTTTTTATGTTGCATGCAGGATGATCATAGTGGCTATTTAAAGGCAGAATGAGCAGTCTGACTGCCCAGCAGTAGAGTGGCTGCAATTCTTGATGAAACACCCACCAAAGCTATTTGTCTGCAAGATCTTACCAATCAAAAATGATTTCCCCAAGCATTTATTGACACACTCTAAAACTGTATTTTAGGCAGACATCTGCTCTATGTTTAGAAGAGATTCATTGGTGTTTATGAAGCTTTACAGCTGGGCAGTATTACAGTCCTTCTCCACACAGTACCTATTGGCAGATTCTCCAGTGGCGCTGTGGTCTGGAACGGGAAGGCCAAAGCTGTCCATGGCTTTTTTCACACAAATGAAGCCGTTCATTGTCCAGGGCCACCATAGTCTGGTTATAAATGCCATGATTGAAACTGATTGTAGCATCTGTGATTCTGGCTTAATATAAATAATCTTCAGAGAGGTCATTTCTGAAATTCATTCACATTTTGTAGGGAATCAGATACTTCAAGGAAGATTAAGATAACAAGGAAAAGATTTTTTAGTGTTTTTGGAGAGTCTGTGAAGGATGTCTCTGCAAGAGTCTGCTTCCAGTAATGTTCAACCTCAAGGAGACCAAGAGCCTTGCATGCTGATCAGTAATCAGGGTGAACAGAGAAACTTGCTGTCATGAGGATCTGGTAGGATGTGGGCCCTCTCATGTCCGAAGCAGTAGCCACAGTAGCCATGTTGTTCATGTGAACCGTGTAGACTTGACGAACATAATTTGAATTCCTCACATCAAGGACCCACTGTACACAACAGCACCTTGTTTTCACTTGGAGAACTTTTTATTGTTCCATGTGTAGTATGATGGAACTTCAAGGTACAACAAAGTCTTGGTAAAGTCACCAATGCTATAAAGACTGAAGAAAGCAGTGAGTGTTATAACAGGTAGGTCACCAAGTTGGACATTATTAGGGTCGAAATATAAGCGTTGACCATTCTCCAAGTGGATTGCCAGCTTGACCATAGTCTATCACAAATTGGGAAAGAAAGGATTCTCCAGATGGCTTCAGAAGTGCTAGAGAATCTAATTTATCTTCCTGTCTGGTACTGGAAAATATTCTCCCTCCCATTTTGAACGGTGAACATGGCCTGATGTGATCCTCTATAAACATACTTACAAACATATTTCATGGACTTCACTCAGTTACAATACTCCATGTTAATGTGGGTCTTGTATGGTCCTGCACAGCATTGGCAAGTAAGGCACCACCCAGTAGTCATCAACAATGATAGCTCCTTGTCTACTAATCATCTCAAAAGAGGCCCGTTCATCTGCAGGGCTTCTCCACCTGTAGGTAGGGTACCCATCATTGCCTGTTCGAGTTTCCTAGACTAACTTATTCGTGCATTTCTTTAAGCACTGCTCGTTTTTCATGCATGGACCGTTGTAATTCAGAACACCAAAGGGACTATGAATCATACTGGATTTCACAATCCCAAGAATTCCAGGGTCAGCATCAGGGTCAAGGTGTTCAGCACAGATGATTGAATCAATAACATTATCTTCAATATTTTTCTACACCCATATCAAAATATACACATGGGGAAGGCCTCATTTCTGTCACTCAATGGAATACATGCGTCACCAGACAGATCAAAAGATTTTTTCCGTTTATGAAAAGTCTCATGAGGTATTCCACCTTCAACTGAAACACTTTAGTGAAAATGTTGTAGCAATTGCAGGCCTTTTGGTGTTCAAACAGCTCCAATTTAATATCTTCCAATTTCGGGTTACATGTAGAAGTTACGGATAAATTGGGCCTGCCATGATGCAGCATGTAAGTCATCGCGTCTCGAGTTTTTTGTACATGTAATGTGGACCTCCCATGAAAGATGATAGTAAAATGAAGGGTTTCCCCACATCGTAAGTGTTTCCATCAGTAGCGATTGCATCTCACAGGTGGCTATAACTTCTGCAAACAAAGTGCTGTCTGGTGGTCCGTATGTAAAATAGGAGTTTGCTTTCAATTTTGGCATATGTATCTACTACGAATTGGTTTATCTCCTAAAATAATGGAAACAATTGAAGTCATTCACTTGGATCATGAGTCAGTACACATAGAAGTTCATAGCTGAAGCTTTACCCCTGCTGTCAGTATGTTTGAGTAGAAAATCCTACTGCTACTAAAATGTTTTCACTTCTTCCCTGAAGGGGGAGGCAGGCTCCTTAGATGGTGACGCCGTCTCTCAAGCTGAGAGATTTGTTACGGTGAAGGAGATGTTCGGAGGAGGTGAGGGGGTTGGCGGCCGCAGCCTATACTAGGAACTGTCCCAGCATTCGCCTTAGTGCAGGAGAATGGAAAACCACGGAAAACCATTCTTAGGACAGCCAACAGATGGGGCCAGCTGCGAGGTTCAGCCATGTCCCATCTTACGAATGCAGAAGCATAGAGCCACGGTAGAGCCGTGGCCATCCCTCCTCTGCTCGGTTGGCCGGTCAGAGTGCACACCTGTTGGACCATGGACCAGCCGTGGCCACTTATGGGCCAAAACCCACTTTGAATCCACTGACGGAGTAGGAAATGGTATCCATCCTCACCTCTAGGGAAGAGCAATGGATATTGGAGGGAATCCTACGACCTGTGTGTCTAGGAAATTTTGGTCAGATTGTTGTCCTTGGCTTAAAGTAAAACATTCCTCCATTGTGGCATGTGAGGCATTGAAATGTACTCTGTGAGAGTTGTGAGGAACTCTGCATGAATGATAACTGACAATTCTCCAGAGGAGTTGTTTTCAATGGTGTTTTTGAAACTCCAGATATATGTGTTGTTGTTGTTTTATAACATAGTTTGCAAACCTTTTGCCACAATGCGTAAGAGAGCTGGGTTATTCTTCTAGTCGTACCTGTAAAGTATACCTGCAAACGTTTGGATGTTGATTTGTCATTACTGGGTAAAGGAGATCTGATAAGTTGGTAAAACTTGTCCTTTTACCTTCAATGTCAGGATGAAATTCCCTTGATGAATGATTTGAGAATCGATCAAGGTCATCTGGAAAGCAGAGTTATACTTTTTAGTGTTATTAAGGAAATCTTTGGGATGGAGATGAGTACCAGTGAGAAGACTGTACGGAGGTTCAGGTGGATCACAGATTTTCTCAATTCTTACCATTGTCCCCGAGTTAATCACTCTCCAGTGATGCTCTCCATTGTTCTAAGGTTGCCTTGACCTCTAAAAACATTTATCATCCACATAGAGCAAGATCTCTATTAGTTCAGGCATCAGCTGCTCTGTCAAGTCATTAGTGACAATGTTGAACAGAACTGGACTCAAGTATAATAATGATCGCTAATGCACACATCTGAACTAGCTTTCACTTGGTAAAGGGATGCTTTGGTGTTGTAACACCACCCAGATTGCCGTATTTACTCTCATATTAGATCCTTTTTTTCTTTTCACTTTTACAGCCAAAAAAAGTAAGAGGAGGTCCAATATGCGATAACCTCAAATTTTGTGCAGTGAACACCACTTCTAGGCTATAAAGTACTATACATTGTACATGTAAACATTCTACACTATTCTTTCAAATTTACAAATGCATTTGAGTTATACTGGCTACTTTTCTGGGAGGCAGTATTTCTAAATGTAAAAAGACAAATGGTGAACACCACTTTTAGGCCTACATATAAAGTAATATAGTCAGTTTTAGTTACTTATATCACATCATCCATTTCATCTTATTAATTCTTCTGATGTGGTTGACATCAGGAAGGGCATATGGTTGTAAGAACTCGCAACGAAAATTAGTCTCACTTCATACTCAACCCTGTAGAGAAAAGGGATAAGGGTATCATATTATCATATTCTGCAATATTGAAACAATAGAACTTAATGGCCAGTCATTTGTCTCTGTCAGTTGAGCAGGAAGCTGTAACACTGTAACCCTGAGTAAACCTGATTACTGCTTTAATTTGAATTATCATCTTGTGCCGCCAACTTCCCTGCTACCGGCATGTCATCATTCTAAATGATGTCATCTTCACTGCCATCTCATCAGCTGTGCACTGCAATCAAAACATTTGAGGTCCTGTCTTTTTGAAACGTTTAAAAATTGTTTCATTCCTGACAACAGAGTCCAAACAGTGAGAATCTTTTCCCAAATGGCTTCTGGAGATGGTCTCTGATATTCCCAGTTGGTGTATGTGTAGCAGAAGCTACTCCTTCCAAATAAAGCATGCTGTAGAAAGTGTGCCAAACCTCCAGCTGATAACTAGCGTATGTTATGAGCTGTACTTCTGAATGTGACTGGAAGCATTCTTTGAATAACTGCGGCTGTTGAAAGATAAACCCTTATTTTTAAGTATATTTCATGCTTGTTCTCTACATTTATCACATAAGGATTTACCTAAACAGCTGTAAATGAGATGAGAGAGACCACATTGTTGGCGAGTAAAACAATTGTTATGAGTGGATAGTGCCCAGATAGTGCCAGAAATTCCATGATGGAAACAATAAAAATAAATAACAGGAAAGTTTGCTGCATTTATGGATATCTACAGGTGTGGCGGTGATGCGTTTTATTATCATGATGTTTAATTTTATACATTTGTTGTCTCCATTTTGTTATTAATACATAGTATGTTTTATTTGGTGTCTCCAAAAATCGCTAAAAGTAAGTGGCGACGTAAAATCATCATCATTATTATTATTATTATTATTATTATTATTATTATTATTATTATTATTTATTATTAGGTATATTGGCAAGTAACACAATCATTATGATTGGGCTATTTTTATCATGTTTTAAACTTACTTCACTCCAAAAATTACATATATTGGCCCGAGTTACGAGACATTACATGATCACTTTGTAAATGATCTTGCTTGCTATATTAATAGCAACAACCATGAATATTTCTTAACTAGAGTAAACTCGTTTCCTCATCCTGAGGTGGTGCAGCTCTTTTTAGACATGCCCCCAGTGGAGGGGAGTTGTATATACCATTTTTACCGTATATCAACCTTCCTGCCATTCATAAATCTCTAGCAGTATGGTACCGGGAATCAAACTAAGGTTCCCAAGAATAGCAGCTAATTCTGCTAACCAGTATGCTGGCAGACATTCTTAACTACAAAACAAAGACATATAGATGACTGATGTGTGCCTGTAATGCGCGGGTCGGACACGAAACTATTCACCTATTTGTGCGACGTCATCATAGCTGCAGTAGGCCTACGCTACGGAGGCAGACATTTCTTAACTACGAAACATAGATGTACTGCATGACTTTGACGTGTGGGTTGTACGGACGAAATACTCACAAATTTGTGTGATGTAATCAGAGCAGCAGAAAGGCTTGTACTTCCTTTGAAGCGGAATCGTTGTTGTTCTCCCATGAATTACCATACGTTGGAGGCGTCTTGTATGCAAGATTAATTATTTTCATTTTCTTCATCTCAAAAGGCCGGAGGGGGGTTAATATGCAAGGGGGTCTAATACACGAGTAAATATGGTATATATCTGGAAATGCAGTCAAAGTTTTTCTCTGGATCAATGAACACCATGTGAAGTTTCTTGCGAAGAACTTAGTATACCTTCATCAAGATCCACAGTCTGAACTGCATCAGTTGTTGACATACTAGATGAAAAACCCCAATGATTCTGATACATGTTGATGATATTCCTAAAACTGAGTGTTGATGCCTTCCCTCCTGATGAAGATGGGAAGCAGAAAGGAACTCTTTTTTTTTTTTTTTGCTTTACGTCGCACTGACACAGATAGGTCTTATGGCGACGAACTCATTGGGGACTGAGAAGAGATGGATGTAGAAGAACTGGGATTGATGACGAGAGAGCCTATCTATTTGAAAATGTGGAGATTGTCCTTGTCTTTTTGTGTTTCCATGTCTGTCTTCATCTCCTATTTCTTTTGCTCCCTCTTCCCACACTGAGCTGCCATTGTGTTTGTAGTAGTAGTCACCATCACACCATATCTATATGCTCATAGAAATTCCATCAACTTTGATGAATGGATAATCAGGCTGCAAAACGTATATACCAAGCGCCGTACTTTCTATTTATAAATGTCCCACATGCACAAATGATGAATGGGATGTCTACCAACTGATTTTCACAGGGGTTCTACTGCCAGCGGGCAGGTTATGTTAGAATACAAAGAGATAACAACCGAACGGTCGCTTGCAGCAGGTTGCTCAGCGCTACTGGTCTAATGCATGCCTTGCATTAGTAAACCTCGTTTTTCACCACATAGTTCTAGGCTGGTGTATGGTACAGCTGCACTATATCAACAATGGCTAGTGTGTTCAGCAGCGATGAATATACAGACGTCATTTCAATCTGGAAAACCTGGTCGGAATACAGCTGAAGCTCCAAACAGACGTCTGCCTTCTACACACGTATTTCACTGAACAGTATTAGTTTTTGTTTCATACAAACAACTCTTTCATGGACTGGAATGTCTAATGTATAAATTAATAAGTAATTAAATTTTCTTTTCTGCATCTTTGGCATGTTTACAAACAGTAGCGGTGATTAGGGGGTGGGGCGAGGAGGGACAATCACCCCACCACATTTTGTGGAGTAAACATTACCTTTTTATTCCAATTTAGCCAGATGGAACTAGGAATTATTTAAGAAAAGTGATTTGTATAAGCCTTTTTGTTTTATCTGCTAATTCTTTCCTTTATTTTCTTTATTATTAACATAATTATTGGCAGAAATACGCACAAAATGCTGTTTGTCGCGGCTAACCAATTTGTATAGCACTACGACAAGTAGTGGGGACTTTGCATGGGCTGTGAGGAAGGGTAGTAGGTCAATATGTTTTTATTTTTTGCCAAGGTCGTGAACACTGAGGTATGATTCACCCGCATGCCGCGTGCATTCATCAGTCTGGCAGTCTCATTAGTGTCTGTTAGTTTCTTAGTGTGTATTAAAATACTAAATGATTTATAATTGTATAATCATGCCGTACTTGTGTTTAATTGTACCGGGAATGCTGGCCATGGGGTTAGGGGTGCGCAGCTATGAGCTTGAACCCGGGAGATGGTGGTTTTGAATCCTACTCTTGGCAGCCCTGAATATGGGTTTGCATAGTATCCCATTTCCATCCCAGGCAAATGCTGGTGCTGTACCTTAATTAAGGCCATGGCTGCTTCCTTTCCATGCCTATACCTTTCCTCTCTCAATGTCGCCATAAGTCCTATCTGTGTCGGTGCGACGTAAAGCCAATTGTAAAAAATAAATATTCAATTATAATTTCAATGGGAGATAACACCAACTTTCCCTTCATTGGGCAAAATTCTTTCTTTTGTGTTTTGTTATTTATTAAGTAAATGTACTTAACCTGCCCTGTGGTTTGTTTGTGAGACCTGGTGAAAATTTTATTGTACAGCATTGAATCAAAATCTAAAAAAAAAAAATCTATTATTACAAATAAACCATGGTGCAGGTTAAATACCTTTACATAATAAATAACATAACACAAATGAAAGAATTTAGTCCAATGAAGGTAAAGTTGGTATTATTTCCTGTTGAAATTACAATAGAATAGTTTTTCTTTACATTCAGTTTTACGTCGTTCCGACACAGATAGGATTCACAATTAAGTAATTATTTTCCACCTAGTCGATACAATGATTGCTTAAGGCAATTTAATGGTTAAAAGTGGTACATGTTTCGTATTCTATCAACATCTTCAGCCACATAACACCATTTAGATGAAAAATATATAAAATTGACAAAGTAATGCTTAAGAGGAAGTGTCCTTAAAATTAACATAAGATTGACAACATTAAAACAAACAAAAACTCAAGAGAAAATATATAAATTATTACTACAATTGAAAGCAGTTGTCAAGGAAACACTTGTACAATATTCCATAGAGAATATGATCTAAATGAATATTCTTTTCTTAATAATTCATGAAAAAAGGTCAAATTATAAATTATACAGTTTATAAGTAATTGTCGAAATGAAGAAAACCAGATATCACAATGTGGTTCTTATTATTAATGCAGATGAAAATATAACTAATTTCTAGTTGTCAATTATTATTAAGCCTGCTTTCCTTTGGAACAGTAACTCCTGTCATTCTTTCACAGTCTTGTGTCTGGTGTAATATTGATGATGCGTTCTTCCTCGCTCTTGCACCTGAAGAGGTGGAGTAGCGGGGGATATAGGTGTGTCAAGAACCTCCTTGCTGCCACCTATAGCTTCAACTGAGGAGGAATAAGTTGTAGGGCTATCTGTAGATGGAGAAATTCCAATTCTTTTTTCATGATCTTTCTCAAGCATTTTCAAATATAATAGAATTTGATAACATAAAGGATTCTTATATTCTACAGCCTCATTAAGGTTATCATTTTTCTTTATAAGTTGGTCTAGATGAATGTATCGATCCTCATATGTGTTCATTAAGCTGCCCTTCTTTAATTTCTTTATGATGGTCAGGTCTTGTTCTATGTTGGTAAATTTATGACCTGTGGCAGTCATGTGTGATCCCATAGCTGAGAATCTTCTATGTTTTTCAGCGATGATGAGACAGGAAAGGGCTAGCCATGGAAAGGAAGCTGCTGTGGCCTTAATTAAGGTACAGCCCCGGCATTTGCCTGGTGTGAAAATGGGAAACCATGGGAAACCACGGAAAACCATCTTCAGGGCTACCGACAGGGTTTTGAAATCACCATCTCCTGGGTGCAAGCTCACAGATGCGTGTCCCTAACCCCACAGCCAGCTCACCCAGTACAATTAAATAGAAGTACAGCATGATTATAAAATTATAAATAATTGAGTATTTGAATACGCACTAAGAAACTAACAGACACTAAAGAGATTGCCAGACTGATGAATGCATGTGGCAAGCGGGTGAATTATACCTCAGTGTCCACAACCTTGGCAAAAAAATATGTACCCCTACTACCCTTCCACAGCACATGAAAAGTCTCGACTGATTGCTGTAGCGCTATACAAATCGGTTAGTTGCGACAAACGGCATTTTGTGCATATTTCCACTAATAATTATGTTGATGATTAAAGAAAATAGAGGAACGAATTAGCAGATAAGACAACAAGGCTAGTACAAATAGCTTTGTTTTAAATAATTCCTAGTTCCAGCTGGCTAAAGTGGAATAAAAATGTAATGTTTACTCCACAAAACGTGGTTGGGCGATTGTCCCTCCTCGCCCAACCCCCTAATCACCGCTACTGTTTGTAAACACGCCAAAGATACAGAAAAATAAATTTAATAACTTATTCATTTATATACGTGCAGACATTCCACTCTATAAAAGAGTTGTTTGTATGAAACAAAGACTAATACTGTTCGGCGAAATACATGTGTAGAAGGCAGACGTCTGTTTGAGCCTCACCTGCATTCCGACCAGGTTGTCCAGATTAAAATGACATCTGTATATTCGTCGCTGCTCAACACACTAGCCGTTGTCGATATAGTGCAGCTGTACTATACACCAGCCTAGAACTATGCGGTGGAAAACGAGGTATACTAATGCAAGGCGTGCATTAAACCAGTAGCGCTGAGCAACCTGCTGCGAGCGACCGTTCGGTTGTTATCTCTTCGTATTCTAACATAACCTGCCCACTGGCAGTAGACCCCTGTGAAAATCAGTTGGTAGACATCCCATTCATCATTTGTGCATGCGAGACATTTATAAGTAGAAAGTATGGCGCTCGCGAGCCACCTGATATAAACCAATAAAACTTACCCCATTACAGTACGTGTTGAAAATTCTCTCCCTCAGCCTGTAGACGAGCACTGTAGTGTGTGATATATTCCAATTCACTCTCTGCTATTAGTCCCAAAAATCTTAGTGCAAATTTCATTTTTCAGTTCTTCTATGACACAGAGTTACTTCAATACACCATCGTTCAAATTACCCCTTAAATGAAAGCCAAACCAAACCAAACCCCATGGCACTTAATGCACTTGAAAGGGCCTTGGCCTGCCCAGCGACCACTGCTCAGTCCAAAGGTCTGCAGGTTACGAGGGGTCATGTGGTCAGCACGACGCATCCTCTCGGCCGTTATTCTGGGCTTTCGAGACCAGGGCTGCCATCTCACCGTCAGATAGCTCCTCAATTCTAATCACATAGGCTGAGTGGACCTCAAACCAGCCCTCAGGTCAGGAGAAAAATCCCTGACCTGGCCGGGAATCGAACCCGGGGCCTCCGGGCGAGAGGCATAAATAAAAGCCACACGGCGTTAAATCGGATGAGTGAGCTGGCTATAAACCTGCACTAATTTTCTGTCACCGAAAACATCACGCACTACATTAATTGAATTACAAGCGGTATGTGTTCTAGCCCCATCTTGCTGAAAATATCTGTTCAGTCAGCTGATAAAAAACTTATTATTAATTCTATGTATCTATTGATGTAATTGTATTCTTAATAAGTAATTTATTGGTTTTGCATCCCACTAACTATTTTTATGGTTTTTGGAAACTGTTAAAAAAGTTGGTCCTTCAATGTTTTTAGCCCTAACAGTGCACCAAAGTCCTATTTGAAGGTCATGACATGAGTTCTTACATGACCAATAATGGTTATTTTGCAAATTTACACATCCATGCAAATAAAAGCATGCCTCATCATAAAATGACACTATTCAGGATTGATTTCACTACTACTGCAAGGCTGAAGAAACCAATTGCAATACTGTTTTCTTGCAATTGGATTTCTTGGGATTAAACTTCACATTTCTGTGACTTTATAAGGCTTAAAATCCAGTTTTCTTACTGCCTACTATACAGAAGAATATGAAACCTCACTTTGCAGAGCCAGTTCCCTTAAAGATTTTTGGGGAAGTCACTCAAGTCTTTCACAAATAACCTGAATATTTCTGTCATTTAAGATAGTAGGTTATTTAAATCTTTAAATTTATTCACCATTTTCTTAATTCAACTCGAGTGTGCCTGGATGGCACAATAAATTCCAGTAAATGCTCACCACCTCTGTTTCTCGCACCTAAACTGTGTCTTCCAACCATGTTTCAAGTGAGTGTCTTGAGTATTCTTGCCTTTCTTTGCATTAAAATCACCTTGAATTAATAATATTTTATTTTTAGGTATCTTTCTGATGATATGTTCCAGCAACTCTTCAGATGATTTCTTCATCCGATGCAACTGCAGCAGGAACAAATACCTGAAAGATGTTTATCTTACGTGGAGAATCCTTCGTTTTGATGATTCTGTCAAAGACTGATTTATATCTCTCCACAGTATTGGTTCTGTTAAGAAGTTCCTGTGTAAGAACTTTTCCCGTCTAAGATGTGTGACATTCTCGATCACGTGATTAGTCGCATTAAGATATACATATTATTTATGTTTAAAGTGTTCTATTATAAAAGGTTTTCCTGGTTAAATTTTAGATTCCCTTGAAACAGAAAACATCCATATAATGCCACTCAAAAGTCTCCAATCTCCACGTAAGTTGCACCCTGCGTTCAATCATTTGCACACTTGCTGCGGGTCTCTGACATCAATGAGCCAGTTGCCAGTCAGGCTTGCCAAGGCCACACAACGTCATGCTGTGATAACAGCAGCTCACCTTCTCATACACACATACAGGGATGTTGATACATCATTCAATGCAATATTTTGTGTTTGATATTCAAGTCACAAAAAATATGATGCTCCGATAACGTTCGAAAATGCCAGTATGGTGCAGACAGTTTCAAAGCTGCAGATAAGGAATTAGCTGTGACAAATTTTATCAACAAATCCTCCCTAACTCTTATATTATATGCAGATGCATTATGTAAACATTACAAACAGTAGAATACTCACACTAAATAAAAATAATAAACTAGCAGAACATACCATACCAGTCTTTGACTGACTGATGGTTAGCTGTGTTACCGCTGCTAATTTCTACAGTAAAGTTAACGTGTAAAAATTAATTTTCAAGTCATTGGTGACAAAATCAGTTCAGTGAACAACTCTATAAATTAGTTTCCAAAGGCCTCTTTTTTTTTTTAACTCTACATTAGTGGTCAGTCCACTTGGGGAAAGAACCCAGCTAAGCACATGCTCTGGAACATGTATTTTGACATGAAAAGTATACCGTAATTTCCTCGAGAATGCTTAAAGTTATAAAGAAAATGCATATGACTCTTTATAGTATAAAAATGAATTTTAAGCCACATACTGGAATTTATTTTGTGATACAACTGACCATATACCCATTATTTTGGTTTTTAGTGGATAAAGCATGTGCATGTTCAGTAAATACCTATATATTAATGGGAGCCATCTCTGAAATGCGAGCTTTGACACATAGAAACATGATTTCCTCGGGCACCATTTACTGTGTTACATGGGTTAACTGAGAAGTATTTCCAGAAAAAAAAAAAAAAAGGGGGATAAAATAAAAGCTACCATCTAGGAATTTTAATCACATATCAGACTCAATACCATATGATCCCCATAAAATTATTATTATTCTTATTCTTACATAACTGGATTCTATACCTATACACCTGGTTTTCTTCTGATACTGTAATGTTATCAGATAAACAGTATCAATTCCAAAAATGCAAATATCAGATAACAAGTATTATTCCGATATTGGTAATATTGTAACATCACTACATGCACAACAAGTTGATAGTTTGTTCAGTTCTCTGATCAAATATTTTAGAATACAGTACGTCAAATTATTTTACTTTATCACTTTTGCTATTTGCTTTATGTCGCACTGACACAGATAGGTCTTATGGCGACGAGGGGATAGGAAAGGCCTAAGAATGGGAAGGAAGCGGCCGTGGCCTTAATTAAGGTACAGCCCCAGCATTTGCCTGGTGTGAAAATGGGAAACCACGGAAAACCATCTTCAGGGCTGCCGACACTGGGGTTCGAACCCACTATCTCCCGGTTATTGGATACTGGCCACACTCAAGCGACTGTAGCTATCGAGCTCAGTTACTTTTATCACTAAAAATACATGTCATGATAATAAATATTTAACACTGTAGCTTTTCTTTAACAGCCTTTATATATCAGCTTTCTTAGTGTTGTTTACAAACAAAGAAATCTGCTGGCTATGTATTTCATGCGTATTTCAAGGCTAAAGTTCTTGGACATTACCCCTTCGAAGTAGTTTCTTGTTCAAGAATTTTTTTTTATTTTTTTAGTGATACCTGGATGAACTTCTTAATACAGTTTTGCTGCATATCTTCACTACTGTATAGACTGTTATGCCTTGAAAGGTTCAGTCTGAAAGCCTCTGTAAATGAACTGTGTGCCTCCAGAATCCTCTACTTTCAATTAGCTTTGAGGCCCCCTTTAGTGCTATGTCTTATCTTCAAACCATTACGGCAGGACATTGGTAAAAAAAAAAAAAAAAGACATAACCAAAGATAAATGAAGATAGCTTCCACACTTTTAAATGTATTTAGGTGAAACATGGTGATAACATGGTGCTTTTGTATGAAAAGTTTGAAAATTTTAAATAACTTTAAAATAAAAATTTTATGGAGCATTTTCTTCAGAATGACAGGGTATATTTTCTGAATTTTCTTCACACTAAAAATCCTGTGGAACAGAATTTTGCTATCTATTAAGCTACTTAAATTAATATATTATATATCTAATTTTTTAAATTCATTTTTAAAATGTTCTTTTTATATCCTTATTTCTATATTAAATCATTAACTGAAAATCTGCTGCATAGAATTGTGCATGTTTAACAGCCCTTATATATCAGCCTATTTTAGTGTTGTTTATAAACAAAGAAATCTGTTGCCTGTGTGTTTCATGCAAAATTTAATTGCTTTACATGCAGTAGGTTTGTAGACACCGTAATTTTAAAGTGAAAAAATGTAAGATGCCGGTATGAGAAACTTGGTTTTGAAGTTTTTATGTAGAGTACTAACAATGCCAAACCTTTCTTTATCATCATCCTAATGTCATAGATTGTGAACCAAGATTGGCACATGCACAAGTGTTATGAACTGCTGCACCAAGTATTTTGATGTCTATTTGTCTAATGTAACAAAGACTTTTCAGTCTGTCAAGTTATCTCTCCCCTCTCCAATGTTGATGGAAGGTTCCACAGCACTCCAGCCGCTCCACCCTACTTCTCCCTCCCCTCTCCACTGTACAGTATACTAGATTTAATCATCCAATAGGAGAGATCCACATCGCTCTACAAGGCCCTTCCCATTCTTGCCTTCCCCTCTCCACGCGCATTGTGCCTCACCAGAAACTTTCCATGACCACAGTCCTGAAATAGTGTTTGGTGACAATGGACTTAACATCGGCAGTCTAGATAAGTACGTAAGTTTTCATTATATTAATACTTGTATATATATTTATTTTTGTCATTACTGTTTGATGTTATCACTAAACTCTCTATTATTGACAAGTTTACGCTACGTAAACAATACTGTACATATATATGCTTGTTTTTAAGTGATTTGATAGAATCTGAGGATGTTCTTGTAGAACGAAACATGTCATTCTTTGTATGTTAGTGTGTATTTTACAGGTATGTTTATAGTGTTATAATTTACATTGTATTTGCTGTGTGTTTGACAGACTGAAAAGCCTTTGTTACATTTAACTAAGTCAACACTGGAAAACATGGCTTCATTCTTAAAAAAAAAAAATTGTCTATTTGTCTGAAATCACTATTATAAGTTTTCCTGTTGTTAATTTCTGGTTAAAAAACCCTCTCACTAATTTAGTTTTTTGTGGATACACTGTTATTAAAAACTAGTGAGAACAGATTAAATGTGTAGCTTGATCCATCAAGTTCATTCCTAACTTAGCCTTTATCTCCTCATTCTGAGTACTCTCCTGCCACTGTTCCCATCTGTTTGGATCAGCAATCATTCTCACTAACATTGTCTGTTACTTACAACTTACCAGGTGGGTAAAATAAAACTGGCCCAGAAAATATTTATAAGACTGACATGGAATTGACCCTCTTAATGAACAGCAGAACTGTCCATCACAGGAAATGCTGGAAAGTGCGATTTTAATGCAGTCGGTTGTTGTCACATGTCTGTGCGTGTGCATCTCCCATAGGCTCTATCCCAAATATGTATCTGTGTCATTACGTGTGAATGACAGAAGCAGACGTGTTTAGTGACCAGTTGAATGCAACACAAAATGGTGCTCATGATAAAAGAGCGTGTGTTCATTGTCCAGTGTTAGGCAAAGCACGATTCATGGAAAACCTGTGTGGAATTGTTTGCACAAGAGTTTAAGACTTGAAGTGATTTGGCAAATCTTAGAAGCAAAATGGTGCAAAATGGGCTCTGTAGTGAAGGAAAACTGTAACCATCCTAAAAGAGCTTGAACACCAGAAAACATTACTCAAGAGGAGGAAAACCTGGAATGAAGTCTGAAGAAATCTCGACACTGTTTATCTGTGCAATTGGGAATTAAGAAATCGTCGTGTCAAAACATTATCAAACAGAACCTGCATCCATATCCTTACAAGTTTACTGCTGTGCATGCGTTAAAATGTTCCAATGAACCTTCGCATGAAAGTTCTGCTGGTAGTTTCTGAGTGAAGTGGAGCCTCAGTTTTTAATTTCTTCAGATGAGGCCTGGTTTAGCCTGTCAGAGTATATGAACTTAGAGAACATGCACCATTATGCATCAGAAAATCCCCATCAGTATGGCAAAAAGCCGTTGCATAATCTCAAGGTATGTACGTGGTCCGCAATGTCTGGTGTCCACAAGGTAACACTACTCTTTCACCAAACTGTTCATGCTAACTGGTATCTACAGACACTATTTAATCCATACAAAGATCAAATCACAGAAGATGAACAACTGTATGGATATTTTCAGCAAGACGGAACAACAGCACACATTGCATTGACAACCTTGTCACGAGTGCATGAGGTGTTCAGTGAGGAAAGGACAATCAGCAGAGGCAATGCAATCAATTGGCCTCCTTGATTGCCTGAAATCTCTCCCAGTGATATTTACCTGTGGGGAAAATTGAAGGGTCAGGTGTACTTCAATAATTCTGCTACATGTCTCACAGTTTGATAAATCGAGCACAGCACTGCATCAACATCAGCAGTGGTCATTTCCAGCATCTTTTGTAATGTTCATTAATGAGGGTCAGTCCCACATCAGTCCTACCGCAAATATTTTCTGGGCCAGTTTTATTTTGCCCACCCAGATATTCTGAGTCTACCCAGCTTTCACTGTTGTACAACAAAGTCAGTCTGAAAACAGACAAATGTGAACATAACTTTATCTGAGAATTTACTTACTTCTTACAGAATACTAATCAACTAACTGTTAAAATAATTTTCAAATCAAAAAGATTATACTGTAATTACATACAGAAGAGAAAAAATAGAGAATCTGCACAAAAAGTTGCAAGATGGTCTGCTATTGGTTTACCTGTGGTGTACAGAATTTTGAAGCCATCGTAAGAAGTAGAACCATCACTTTTGAAAGTGAGAAACATTGCATTGCCTGTTGAATGCAGTGGACTGGAAAGAGATGACCCACTTAACTTGGCTAATTTTGGACTTGAAATATCGACGCCATCATAGACTTCCAAAAAGTCACAACAGGCCTCTGTTATAAAGGTTTCCATTTCCTGGGGGAAAAAATAAGAATATCTTATAAATTTAATGACTAATAATCTTGGTAATTACAACAATATATACTTCACAATTTCAATTTTTAGTGCTCATTTCAGAGGATTCCAATCTATATATATATAACTAGCAAGATACCCGTGCTTCGCTACGGTATTATACTGAAATTTATAATTGAATGCTTATTGTTTTAGATATATAATCCGCCGAAATTCGCGATCTGACTCGTTTTCTGCGAGAATCCACCAAAATTCCCGATCTGACTGGTTTTCTATGATTTTACGGCACGTTTCCTCCCATTTTTAAATCTTCCTTTCCAGCAATCGATTTTGTACTTCCCGGGCTAGACTCAGGTATTCCTCCCGGTCAGTTGGGTTCGTAAATCTTTGCCATCTTTTCCTATAATATTTTTAATATGGATAAAATCCTTCAGGAGATCCGGCGTGGTGTCATATTGGGTGCCTTGGTGGCACTGAACCCGCGTCCGGACTGCATTCTTAGTCATTACCCGTCCAGGAGCCGTTTCCAGCACGGTCCGCGCATTTGACGACGGTCCGGAATATTATTATTATTATTATTATTATTATTATTATTATTATTATTATTATTATTATGTGTTGCTGGAATGGCTGATGACAGGGAAAACCGGAGTATCCGGAGAAAAACCTGTCCCGCCTCCGTTTTGTCCAGCACGAATGCCACATGGAGTGACCGGGATTTGAACCACGGAACCCAGCAGTGAGAGGCCGGCGCGCTGCAGCCTGAGAAACGGAGGATCCTGATAAGTACATTAATAACAGTAAAATCAATTGGTCTCACCTCCTTCTACACCCCACCCCCCCACCGCCGTTAAGTTTAATTACCGCCACCCCCCCCACCAACAAATTTAAAAGAATGCTTGTTTCTTTATGTTTAAGGGAGATTCCAGACACCAATGTTCACGTCTATTACCTTCGGTTTTGAGATGTAAATATCCCCATAAAAATAATTCAATTTCTTTCACTTCCTTTCACACTCCTTCTCCCCCCCCCCCCCAAGTGAATTTTCCCGCAAAAAGTACTTGTTTCTTTAATAGTAAAGGATCTTCTAAATACCAATTATCATGACTCTGACTTCTTCAGTTTTTGATTTATGTGTCCTCATGAAAGGAATTCAACTCCTTTACACTCCCGCCCTCCAAGATGGTTTCCCGACCAAAACGCGTTCTTCTTTGTTTTTAAAGGAGGTCCAAATACGAATTTTCACGTCTGTAACAACTTTAGTTTTTATTAGATGTATGTATTCTCATACAATTAAGTCAATTAATTTTTCAATTCTTTCACCCCCCCCCCCCCCTTCTTTGGATTTTCCGAGAATACGTGTTTCTTTACTTTTAAAGCAGATTGCAAATATCAAATTTCATGTCTGTAACACCTTCATTTTTGAGATATTAGTAGCCTAATTAAAAGAATTCATCACCATTTTCAGTCACTTTTACCCCCCCCCCTCCCTCCAACCAAGTGGTATTTCCGAAAACTAAAAGTACACGTTTCTTTATGTTTAATAGAGATCAAAAATACCATTTTTCTCTTCTGTAACATGCTAAGTTTTTTTTAGATATACTGTAAAAATTCTCATTTTAAAATTTCACCCCTTTTGAGTTCCCTTTAAGTGGAGTTTCCAAAAACAAATCACCTATATTTTTTTACATTTACAGGAGATTTACACCCACTCTTTACGTCTGTAACATTTTACGTTTCCAAGATATTCTGTAGATAGTCTTTCAAAAAATTCACCCCAATTTGTCACTCCTGTTTAACCGCCATTAATTGGCTTTTCCAAAAACTGAAACATATGTGTTTCTTTATTTTTAAAGGAGATCCCATATGCAAATTATCAATTCTGTAATATCTTTCGTTTATGAGATATGTGTATCCACATTAAAGGCATTCAACCCATTTTTCACCCTTTTACACCCCTCCTATTAGGATTTACGGGAAAAAAAAAAATACGTGTTCCTTTATTTTTGGAGGAGATTCTAACTACCAATTTTTACATCTGTAAATTTTAAAGTTTTAAGATGTAGACACACTCATTTTAAAAAATTCACCCCCTCTTTTCACCCCCAATATTTGGATTTTCCAAAAACGAAAAAATGCGTGTTTCTTTACTTTTAAAGTAGATCCAAAATACCAGTTTTCAGGTCTGTAATATCTTCAGGTTCTGAAATATAAGTAGCCTCATGAAAGGCATTCAACCCATTATTCACCCTTTTAAACCCTTCCTATTGGGATTTTCCGAAAATAAAAGAATACGTGTTTTTTCATTTTTAAAGGAGATTCTAAACACCAATTTTTACATGTATAAACTTAAAAAGTTTTGAGATATAGATACACTCATTTAAAAAAACACCCCCTTTTCAACCCCCCCCCCCCCCCATTAATTATATTTTCCACAGACAAAAATACGTGTTTCTTTATTTTAAAAGGAGATCCCAAACACCAATTTTCAGGTCTGTAATATCTTCAGGTTGTGAAATATAAGTAGACTCATGAAATGCATTCGACCCTTTTCAACCTTTACCACCCTTCCTATTACGATTTTCCGAAAGCGAAATATACGTGTTTCTTTATTTTTAATGGAGATTCTAAATACCAATTTTTACATCTATAACTTTTAAATGTTTTGAGATATAGATACAATCATTTTAAAATATTACCCCCTTTTCACCCCCCTTAATTGGGTTTTCCAGAAAAAAAAATACGTGTTTCTTTATTTTTAAAGGAGATCCCAAACACCAATTTTCAGGTCTAGAATATCTTCAGTTTCTGAGATATAAGTAGCCTCATTAAAGGCATTCAACCCCTTTTTCATCACTTTTCACTCCTCCTATTGCGATTTTCCGAAAACAAAAAAATACGTGTTTCTTTATTTTTAATGAAGATTCTAAATACCAATTTTTACATCTGCAAACTTTAAAAGTTTGGAGATATAGATTCACTCATTTTAAAAATTCACCCCCTTTTCACCCTCCCATTAATTGGATTTTACAAAAACAAAAAATACGTGCTTCTTTATTTTTAAAAGAGATCCAATGTACCAATTTTCAGGTCTGTAATATCTTCAGTTTCTGAGATATAAGTACCGGTATCCTGATTAAAGGCATTCAACCCATTTTCCCCCATTTTCACCCTTTTTCATCCCTCCTATTGGGATTTTCTGAAAACAAAAAAATACGTGTTTCCTTATTTTTAAAGAAGATTCTAAATACCAATTTTTACACCTGTAAACTTTTAAAGTTTTGAGATATAGATACACTCATTTTAAAATTTCACCCCCCTTTTCACCCCCTTAGCGACGGGGGGATACATTCATATTAAGATGTAGGTGCTCGCTAAGAGAAGATTTTTGGAAATTCCGTCGCTAAGGGGGGTGAAAAGGGGGGTGAAATTTTAAAATGAGTGTATCTATATCTCCAAACTTGCAAAGTTTACAGACGTAAAAATTGGTATTTAAAGTCTTCTCTAAAAATGAGGAAATACGTATTTTTTTGTTTTCAGAAAATCCCAATAGGAGGGGGGGAAAAGGGTGAAAAAGGGGTTGAATGCCTTTAATCAGGATACCGGTACTTATATCTCAGAAACTGAAGATATTACAGACCTGAAAATTGGTACTTTTGATCTCTTTTAAAAATAAAGAAACACGTGTTTTTTTGTTTTTGGAAAATCCAATTACTGGGAGGGTGGGAAGGGTGGTGAATTTTTAAAGTGACTGTATCTATATCGCAAAACTGTGAAAGTTTACAGATCTAAAAATTGGTGCATAGAATCTACTTTCAAAATAAAGAAACACGTATTTTTTTGTTTTCGGAAAATCCCAATAGGAGGGGTGAAAACGGGTGAAAAAGTGGTGGATGCCTTTAATGAGGATACTTATATCTCAGAAACTGAAGATATTACTGACTTGAAAATTGGTGTTTGGGATTTCCTTTAAAAATTAAGGAACACGTATTTTTTGTTTTTGGAAAATCGAATTAATGGGGGTGTGAAAAGGGGGTGAATTTTTAAAATGAATGTATCTATATCACAAAACATTCAAACTTTACAGATGTAAAAATTGGTACATAGAATCTACTTCCAAAATAAAGAAACGCGCATTTTTTTGTTTTCGGAATATCCCAATAGGAGGGGTGAAAAGGGGCAAAAAATGGTTGAATTCCTTTAATATGGATCCTTATATTTCAGAAACTGAAGATGTCACAGACCTGAAAATCGGTATTTGGGATCTCCTTTATAAATAAAGAAACATGTACTTTTCGTTTTTGGAAAATCCAAATAGTGGAGGGTTGAAAGGGGGGTGAATTTTTAAAATGAGTGTATCTATATCTAAAAAATTTTAAAGTTTACAGATGTAAAAATTGGTACTTAGAATGTCCTTTCAAAATAAAGAAACACGTATTTTTTGTTTTCGGAAAATCCCAATAGGAGGGGTGAAAAGTGTGAATAAGTTGTTGAATGTCTTTAATGAGGATACTTATATCTCAGAAACTGAAGACATTACAGACCAGACAGTTAGTATATGGAATCTTCTTTCAAAATACAGAAACATGCATTATTTTGTTTTTTGGAAAATCTAATTAATAGGGGTTAAACAGGAGTGAAAAACTGGGGTGAATTTTTAGAAGCACTATATCTACAGTATATCTCAGAAACGTAAAATGTTACAGATGTAAAAACTGGTATTTGGAATCTCCTGTTAAAGTAAACAAACAGGTATTCTTGGAAAATCCAATGAAGGGAGGGTGGGCGGTTGGATGGGGGGGGGGGGGGTGAAAAATTGAAAAATTAATAGAATTAATTGTAAGAGGATACTTACATCTAATAAAATTTAAAGTTGTTACAGACGTAAAAAGTGGTATTTAGATCATCTTTAAAAATAAAATGACGCGTTTTGGGGGAGGGGGAATCGGGGAATCATCTTTGGGGGCGGATGTGAAAAGGAGTTGAATTCGTTTCATGAGGACACATATCTCAAAATCTGAAGATAATCGGTATTTTGAAGATCCTTTACTATTAAAGAAACAAATATTCTTTGCCGGAAAATTCACTTGAGGGGTGGGGGGAGTGTGGAAGTAAGTGAAAAAGTTAATTATTTTTATGGGAATACTTATATCTCAAAACTGAAGGTAACACACGTAAACATTGGTATTTGGAATCTCCTTTAATCATAAAGAAACACGCCTTCTTTTTTTGGTGGGGGGGTGTAAATCAACTTAACCGCGGTGGGGTGAAGACGGAGGTGAGACCAATTGATTTTACTGTTCCTAATGTACTTATAAGGAGCCTCCGTGGCTCAGGCGGCAGCGCGCTGGCCTCTCACCACTGGGTTTCGTGGTTCAAATCCAGGTCACTCCATGTGAGATTTGTGCTGGACAAAGCGGAGGCGGGACATGTTTTTTTCCGGGTACTCCAGTTTTCCCCATCATCATTCATTCCAGCAACACTCTCCAATATCATTTCATTTCATTTGTCATTCACTAATCATTGCCCCAGAGGAGTGCGACAGGCTTCGTCAGCCGGCACAATTCCTATCCTCACCGCTAGCTGGGGGCTTTATTAAATCCATTCCTGACCCGGTTGAATGACTTGATTTTCAATGGACTTATTCTGATCATAAACCGATCATTTTTAATCTTTCCTGGGTTCGTTTTCAAGAGCCATCTTTTCCTTTGGAGAACCTTCTTAGATTACAGTAGATTCTTCTGGCATATAAATAGAAATTTAAAAACATTTGAAATAAACGATAGGTATAAGATTGACCGTGCAACTGTTCATTTCTCTAATAAGGTCAATAATACACGGAAGTATGTCATTCGTATCGCCAGAAGTCCTGCGCACTTGCTTACGGGTGACAATGGTGCTGGTCATACTGTCATCAATGACAATGGCAGCAGATGTAATTTACCGCCAAGTAGAAGTCTTGCATCTTGCTGTGGGGTCCAGAACATCAATAATAATAATAATAATAATAATAATAATAATAATAATAATAATAATAATAATAATAATAATAATAATAATAATAATAATAATAATAATACCTAAATTCAACTAATTTCACCCACCCTAATAATAATAATAATAATAATAATAATAATAATAATAATAATAATAATAATCATAATAATAATAATAATAATAATAATAATAATAATAATGTTCTGGACCGTCGTCAAAATGTGCGGACCGTGCTGGAAACGGGTCCTGGACAGGTAATGACTACGATTGCAGTCCGGCCGCCGGTCAGTACCGCCAAGGCACCTAAGAGGACACCACGCAGGATCTCCTCAAGAATTTGATCCATGTTAAAAATGCTTATAGGAAAGCATGGCTAAGATTTAGGGACCCAACTGACCGGGTGGAATACCTGGACCTAGCCCGGGAAATACGAAATCGATTGCTGGAAAAACGATTGAAAAATGGGAGGAACTTTGCATAATCTCTCAGTAAACGAGTCAGATCGCGAATATCGGCGGGTTATATATAAAACGTTAAGCATTCAATTATAAATTTCAGTATAATACCGTAGCGAAGCATGGGTATCTTGCTAGTTATATGATATAATTCAAACATTAATTCCCATCTTGAAAAATTTTCTCATAAGATTTCCTGAATAATAATAATTGAAACAATATTTAAGAACCTTTAATGACTTTGGTCTGTACTATATGTGTATGTAGAAATTTGTCTCAGTTTATCTACTTGAGTGGTTATCATTACATGTCCACTGATATTTACTTCACTTGCAACATTCAAATGCTGCATTTCTCATGTACGTCTCGATATCTTGTCGGGAATCATCACTCGTCTGCTTGGAGCATGTTCACTTGTCTTGCTGGGCCAGCTACTTCGCTGAACACCGGTCAGTTAGCTGGGAGTCTGTTGGGAGCTTGAGTTGCCATGACTGAGCTCCGGTTGCTGTTGTTGTTTGAAATACAAGTTGTGTGGAAGGTAATGTGTGCCCTGGTATGCAATATATATCCAGAACAATTTCCTGATTTTTGACAAACATATGGATTGCATGGTAACGTATAATAGAACGGTGTCAACTCATGTACTTGGGACCTCAACAACTCAGCAACTCAACAACTCAATATCATCATATTATGAAGCAAAATCATAAGTAATATCATTACATACTAAATTTCTTCGAATCCTCGATGTATGTGACGGCCTAGTAAAGATGTGATACTCAATTGGTGACTTTAAAGCTTGTTAAAATTTAATTAAATTATTCATGTAGTGTTCTGCCTCTGTGGCGTAGTGGTTAGTGTGATTAGCTGTCACCCCCCACCCCCCCGAGGCCCTGGTTTTACTTTTGGCTCTGCTACAAAATTTGAAAAGTGGTACAAGGGCTGGAACAGGGTCCACTCAGTCTCGGGAAGTCAACTGAGTAGAAGGGGATTTGACTCCTACCTCAGACACCCTCAAAGTGATTTTCCGTGGTTTCCCTACTTCTCCTTCAGGCAAATGCCAGGTTGGTACCTAACTTAAGACCACGGCCATTTCCTTCCATCTTCCTTGTCTATCCCTTTTGATCTTCCCATTCCCCACAAGGCCCCTGCTCAGCATAGCCTGGGTGAGGTACTAGTCCTCCTCCCAACTTGTATCCCCCTGACCCAAAGTCTCATGCTCTAGGACATTGCCCTTGAGGCGGTAGAGGTAGGATCTCTCACCACATCCAAGGGAAAAACCACCCTGGAGGGTAAATGGTTTAAGAAAAAAATTCATGTAATAATGGACGCTTGTTTACAAGCTTGCAAGCGTCATGGCTACACCATATACTTTTGAAATCAGAATTGTTATGAGAAGCTATTAACAATCTTAACTAGAAGAAATTTTATAATCCAAAATAAGAAATTGTACCTAAAGAAATTCTTGTATGAACGAGATTAGATATTGTCATTGATTTAATCTATATATATAAAATAACTTGTCCTGACTGACTGACTGACTGATTCATCATCGCCGAGCCAAAACTACTGGACATAAAGAAATGAAATTTTGGGGATACATTCATATTAAGATGTAGGTGCTCGCTAAGAGAGGATTTTTGGAAATTCCATCGCTAAGGGGGTGAAAAGGGGGGTGAAATTTTAAAATGAGTGTATCTATATCTCCAAACTTGCAAAGTTTACAGACGTAAAAATTGGTATTTAAAGTCTTCTCTAAAAATGAGGAAATACGTATTTTTTTGTTTTCAGAAAATCCCAATAGGAGGGGGGGAAAAGGGTGAAAAAGGGGTTGAATGCCTTTAATCAGGATACCGGTACTTATATCTCAGAAACTGAAGATATTACAGACCTGAAAATTGGTACTTTTGATCTCTTTTAAAAATAAAGAAACACGTGTTTTTTTGTTTTTGGAAAATCCAATTACTGGGAGGGTGGGAAGGGTGGTGAATTTTTAAAGTGACTGTATCTATATCGCAAAACTTTGAAAGTTTACAGATCTAAAAATTGGTGCATAGAATCTACTTTCAAAATAAAGAAACACATATTTTTTTGTTTTCGGAAAATCCCAATAGGAGGGGTGAAAACGGGTGAAAAAGTGGTGGATGCCTTTAATGAGGATACATATATCTCAGAAACTGAAGATATTACTGACTTGAAAATTGGTGTTTGGGATTTCCTTTAAAAATTAAGGAACACGTATTTTTTGTTTTTGGAAAATCGAATTAATGGGGGTGTGAAAAGGGGGTGAATTTTTAAAATGAATGTATCTATATCACAAAACATTCAAACTTTACAGATGTAAAAATTGGTACATAGAATCTACTTCCAAAATAAAGAAATGCGCATTTTTTTGTTTTCGGAATATCCCAATAGGAGGGGTGAAAAGGGGCAAAAAATGGTTGAATTCCTTTAATATGGATCCTTATATTTCAGAAACTGAAGATGTCACAGACCTGAAAATCGGTATTTGGGATCTCCTTTATAAATAAAGAAACATGTACTTTTCGTTTTTGGAAAATCCAAATAGTGGAGGGTTGAAAGGGGGGTGAATTTTTAAAATGAGTGTATCTATATCTAAAAAATTTTAAAAGTTTACAGATGTAAAAATTGGTACTTAGAATGTCCATTCAAAATAAAGAAACACATATTTTTTGTTTTCGGAAAATCCCAATAGGAGGGGTGAAAAGTGTGAATAAGTTGTTGAATATCTTTAATGAGGATACTTATATCTCAGAAACTGAAGACATTACAGACCAGACAGTTAGTATATGGAATCTTCTTTCAAAATACAGAAACATGTATTATTTTGTTTTTTGGAAAATCTAATTAATAGGGGTTAAACAGGAGTGAAAAACTGGGGTGAATTTTTAGAAGCACTATATCTACAGTATATCTCAGAAACGTAAAATGTTACAGATGTAAAAACTGGTATTTGGAATCTCCTGTTAAAGTAAACAAACAGGTATTCTTGGAAAATCCAATGAAGGGAGGGTGGGCGGTTGGGGGGGGGGGGGGTGAAAAATTGAACAATTAATAGAATTAATTGTAAGAGGATACTTACATCTAATAAAATTTAAAGTTGTTACAGACGTAAAAAGTGGTATTTAGATCTTCTTTAAAAATAAAACGACGCGTTTTGGGGGAGGGGGAATCGGGGAATCATCTTTGGGGGCGGATGTGAAAAGGAGTTGAATTCGTTTCATGAGGACACATATCTCAAAATCTGAAGATAATCGGTATTTTGAAGATCCTTTACTATTAAAGAAACAAATATTCTTTGCCGGAAAATTCACTTAAGGGGTGGGGGGAGTGTGGAAGTAAGTGAAAAAGTTAATTATTTTTATGGGAATACTTATATCTCAAAACTGAAGGTAACACACGTAAACATTGGTATTTGGAATCTCCTTTAATCATAAAGAAACACGCCTTCTTTTTTTGGTGGGGGGGTGTAAATCAACTTAACCGCGGTGGGGTGAAGACGGAGGTGAGACCAATTGATTTTACTGTTCCTAATGTACTTATAAGGAGCCTCCGTGGCTCAGGCGGCAGCGCGCTGGCCTCTCACCACTGGGTTTCGTGGTTCAAATCCAGGTCACTCCATGTGAGATTTGTGCTGGACAAAGCGGAGGCGGGACATGTTTTTCTCCGGGTACTCCGGTTTTTCCCGTCATCATTCATTCCAGCAACACTCTCCAATATCATTTCATTTCATTTGTCATTTACTAATCATTGCCCCAGAGGAGTGCGACAGGCTTCGTCAGCCGGCACAATTCCTATCCTCACCGCTAGCTGGGGGCTTTATTAAATCCATTCCTGACCCGGTTGAATGACTTGATTTTCAATGGACTTATTCTGATCATAAACCGATCATTTTTAATCTTTCCTGGGTTCGTTTTCAAGAGCCATCTTTTCCTTTGGAGAACCTTCTTAGATTACAGTAGATTCTTCTGGCATATAAATAGAAATTTAAAAACATTTGAAATAAACGATAGGTATAAGATTGACCGTGCAATTGTTCATTTCTCTAATAAGGTCAATAATACACGGAAGTATGTCATTCGTATCGCCAGAAGTCCTGCGCACTTGCCTACGGGTGACAATGGTGCTGGTCATACTGTCATCAATGACAATGGCAGCAGATATAATTTACCGCCAAGTAGAAGTCTTGCATCTTGCTGTGGGGTCCAGAACATCAATAATAATAATAATAATAATAATAATAATAATAATAATAATAATAATAATAATAATACCTAAATTCAACTAATTTCACCCACCCTAATAATAATAATAATAATAATAATAGTAATAATAATAATAATAATAATAATAATAATAATAATAATAATAATAATAATGTTCTGGACCGTCGTCAAAATGTGCGGACCGTGCTGGAAACGGGTCCTGGACAGGTAATGACTACGATTGCAGTCCGGCCGCCGGTCAGTACCGCCAAGGCACCTAAGAGGACACCACGCAGGATCTCCTCAAGAATTTGATCCACGTTAAAAATGCTTATAGGAAAGCATGGCTAAGATTTAGGGACCCAACTGACCGGGTGGAATACCTGGACCTAGCCCGGGAAATACGAAAACGATTGAAAAATGGGGGGAACTTTGCGTAATCTCTCAGTAAACGAGTCAGATCGCGAATATCGGCGGGTTATATATAAAACGTTAAGCATTCAATTATAAATTTCAGTATAATACCGTAGCGAAGCACGGGTATCTTGCTAGTTATTATATAAAGTATTAAACATGGTATGAATTTCGATGTTCTGTCTTTGTGTACTACCAAATTGTACAAATTATTACTTCTATACTTTAACTTTCTAGTAATCCTAAATTGTGTATTTTCAAGGTACTGCTGTTTTTAATTTTCTAACTCTTCATTGGTTAAGTGGTCATGCTTTGGGTTAGCTATTTTCATTTTGGTTCACTTTAATTTAAATTATACGTTACCCATGTAGAGTTAATTAACTCCTTATCTAACTTACACCTTTATCTGATTTTATTATTTTACCATTCTATTTATTTTAATTAGGAGGGAATAATTTTCTTTGTTATTGAACTGAGGTGTCTCTTGAATAGGATATTAAGTGATTTCATGAAAGTGGAGTGAATATTTACTTTTAACATGAGTAATGTGGCTATTCTTTTTCGTCCTGTTCATTGTAGGGTTGCCTCTTTGCTGGTCTTGCTGATTCTTTGCATGCCTATTTCTGTGTATCTTAGTTGCATTTTGGATCCATTTGTTTCTGGGTTCCATGGTTCAATTCTGTGTTGGTAGTATTTTTTTCTCCTTTCTTTTTCTTCAGTTGTTGCTTTTATTCCTTCTCCTTATTTCTGGAGTTACCTTCTTCCCGTCTGTATCTCTTTCTCACCCAGATTTCTTCTTCTTCTTCTCTAAATTAACTATTGGATTCATGATCACTGGTTTTTCAAAAAATACTGTCAAAATTTATCATCGTGTAACCTTCCCTCTATTTCACATGTGGAAGGATTTGACATGCTGCCATGTTCAAAACTTCATGGAAACACTAATGCTATTGTTTACTGAAGATAAGAACGTGGTAAGAGCTTTGAAATTAAACCACAGAATATAACGTTAGAGAACTCATCCTTCATACTTGTGTTCTTGAACTATCAAAACGGACTACGAAGCTAATAGATTATAGAATTAGGTATGTCAATGGTTGGGCCAAGCCTGAGAGACCCACTGCTACTTTGTGCAAGTGACAGAAAAAGACTAACTGATGAAACTGCCAGATAAGAACTGCAACGTATTCTTATGACCATCACAGGAAGGTACAGAGATGACCAGCACTCTGAATGCTGAGGCCTTGGGGTAATTGCAAAATTTCATACTGCTGGATCTCAGGGGCCCAGCCCAACTGTTCTAGGGTTAACTTGGGAGCATGGATTGGTGACCATGGCACTCTTGGCATTGCTTTCACTTACTTGTGCTAGGCTCCCCACTTTTAATTATCCTATCTGACCTCTCGTGGTCAGCTCTTGTTCTTTTCTGACCCTGACGGTATTAGAGCATTCAAGGCCTAGGGAGTCTTTCATTTTCACACCCCTCATGGCCCTTGTCTTCCTCTGACTGATAACTTCATTTTTCGAAGTGTCAGACCCCTTCAATTTTTTCTCTCTGATCAGCGTTAATAGAGGATGGTTGGCCAGTTGGACTTCCTCTTAAAAAAAATAATCATGAGCATCACCAGTAATCAAACATAAGTGGATTTCTTTATGAAAACCTTATCAAGGAGTGTCCATGAAGCAATCTCCACATAACAGTAGACAACTGGTTCATGTCTGTTCCCTTGGCACCTGAACTGCTCAAATCACCTTATAATTCGACAATACTTGGCACTTATCATCACCACGTAACACTTCAAGCTTGCTGGGTAGGACGGTGTTGAACGAGATCTCGCCAGCATTGTCTGTCCATGTATATCTCTCCCTCCATGATCACTCCATGTCTATATTCAGTTGATACAGCCATCGTTTCTTTGGTTTTCCAACAGGTCTCCTTCCGCTGACTGTTCCATGTATGCATGTGGTGTTCAAATGTCTGGCAATTTCTTCACATGCCCAAACCAATTAAGCCTAGCAGACCTAAATCTTACTTCCAGTGGGTGATCTACTCCCAAAGATGATAACATGCAGGTTTCTAGGCCATATTTGAGTATGGGAATAAGATACAATTTACACAAGGACATCTTGGTTTGTAGGGGTACTGCCTTGTTGAAGATAGGGGGACATACAAGGTTATAGAATTTAGACTCATTGGCTACTCTATTAAGTACTTCTTGCTCTGCTCCACCCTTTTTTATATTATTATTATTATTATTATTATTATTATTATTATTATTATTATTATTATTATTATTATTATTATTATATAATTCGCTGGGGTCATCAAGGACCACGTTAAGTCTTGTTGCATTTGACACTGAACTTGGCCTTCTTTAGAGCCCAAATTTCCCTCATTCTTTGTGAGTGGGCCTGCTTACGCTCCTCTGTCCAAGGGGCACCGTGTCTTCTCTTCGGTTGCTCGTCTTGGTTTAGCCCGTTCGTCAATATTTTCTTGCGGAAGAGATCTCTGTTATGGACGTCTTCAGCTGAGATATGTAGCATTTGCAGGTCTTCTTTGGTATTTCTAAACCAGGGAATTGTGGTTTTGGGGTTTGAATCAAAAAAGTGAAAGATTTCTTTAGTTAACTTTCTTCCGTCCATTCTTTTCAGATAACCATAAAATCGTGCCCATCTTTTTCTGATTGTGTCGGTAATTTTCTCTATTTTGCTGTAGACATCCTTGTTGGATCTCTTCTGATGGATTCCATTTCTGTACTTTGATCCCAAGACTCCTCTCACAATTTTGCGTTCTCTTTTCTCCAGTTCTTCAAGGAGTCCTTTGTTGGCATTTAGAGACAGGGTTTCGGATGCATATAGAACTACTGGCTTCAGAACTGTTTCATAGTGATGTATCTTGGTGTTTTGGGAAAGGCATTTTTTGTTGTAGATTGTGTGGGATGTTTGGTAGGCTATTTCCAGTTTGCGTACTCGCTCCTGAAGGGCTTCTTTGTCCATTCCATTTTTCATGATGATCTCACCCAGGTATTTGAATTTGTCTACTCGGGTGATGTCCCCGTATTTTGTATGGAGTTTTGGTGGAGCCTCTTTGATGTTAGTCATTACTTCTGTTTTCTCAAACGATATCTGCAAACCAGTTTGTTCGGCAATTTCCTTTAAAATTTCAACTTGAGCTCTAGCGGTTTCTATGTCTTTTGAGAGAACAGCAATATCATCGGCAAATGCTAAGCAGTCTGTTGCGATCTCCTTGGATTTGGTTCCTATTCTCAATGGACTATAGTTGGTTTCCTGTAATCTCACCCGCCAGGTTCTGATGATCTTTTCAAGAACACAGTTGAAGAGTATCGGGGATAGCCCATCACCTTGTCGGACTCCTGTTTTGATGTCAAAGGAATGCGAGAGATATCCGTGGAACTTCACCTTGGATGTTGTTTCGGTCAGGGTGGCTCTAATTAATGCCAGCAGTTTCAAATCAACTCCAAATTCATTTAAGATGTTTAGCAGGACTTCCCGGTCAATGGAGTCGTACGCTTTCTTAAAGACCACAAAGACAGACACATACTTCTTGGACCTTAGTGTACAATATCTGATGATCGTTTTGAGATTTTGGATCTGTTTAGCTGTTGAGCGATCTTTTCTGAACCCTCCTTGGTATTCACCTATTTGATGTTCGACTTGTGCTTCCAAACGCTCCAGGATGGCAAGTGATAGAATTTTGTAAGTCACGGGTAGCAAAGATATTCCTCTGTAGTTGTTGATGTTCTTCATGCTGCCTTTTTTGTGTAATGGATGGATCAAAGCTATTTTCCAATCTTCGGGTAGGGTCTCCTTGTTCCAAATTTCTTCTATTTGCTTTTGCAAGATATCAAGTGATTCCTCTGGGGCATATTTCCATAGTTCTGCTACTACTGAGTCTCTCCCCCGGCGCTTTGTTATTTTTGAGATGGGCAATGTGGTGCTTGATTTCATCTCTGTTGGGTGGTCTGGAATCTGGGTACCTGAGTAAGGTTTCCTTGGTCTCAATGGAGCTTTGCGGTTTAGAGCAATTAAGTAAATTCTTGAATTAATCTGCCAGAATGCTGCAATTTTCTTCATTTGACGTCGCCAGTGTGCCATCCTATCGCTCAAAGCATAGAGATGGTGGTTTACAGCCAGTGAGTTTGCGTTTGAAGGCTCTGTAGTACTCTCTGCTTTCATTCTTCCTAAAGTTTTGTTCTATCTTTTCAATGAGAGATTTTTCGTATTTACATTTCTCAGTTCTGAACACCCTAGCTGCTTGGGCACGTTGGGTTTTGTAGGTTTCCCAATCATTTTCTGATTTCGTGGAGTAGTACTGTTTCCACGCATTGAGTCTTTCTTGGAGGACTGATTCGCAGGTACCATTCCACCAGGCATGTTTTTTGCTTCTCTTGATTTCTGCAACGCCTTTGGCGGCCTCAACAAGGAGACTTTTGGCGTTGTTAAAATCACAGTCATTTGGTCTAGCATTCTCCTGGAACTCCTCGACCCTTTGCCGAAGTTTATCATTGTCGAAGCGTGTGATCCCTTTGGTTGTCTTCCTTTTGTTTGCAGGAATTGGTTTGAATTTGATAAGAGACGTATAATGATCTGAGGCCACATTGATGCCTTTCTTTACCTTGACATTCATAATCTCACGGCTGTTTCTCCTGGAGATTGCAACATAATCAATTTGGAACTCTCCGAGAGCTTGGACGGGAGAACGCCAAGTCATTTGCTTTCTGGGCAGATGGCGAAAGTGGGTCAACATGACCTGCAGGTTGTGATTTTCGCAAATGGACACCAGTCTTTTGCCGTTGGGATTGGTTCTTTTGTGAGCAGGGTAATTTCCTATAACTTTCTTGTACTTCTGTTCACGACCTAGTTGGGCATTGAAGTCACCCAAAAGAAGCTGGGCATGGTGTTTGGGGATTTTGTTTATTTTTTCATCCAGTAGGTCCCAGAAATTATCAACTTCGTCTGGATCAGACTTGTTCTTATCGTTTGTACGAGCATGTGCGTTAACTAGGGCGTAGGTTTTGTTCGCGCATTTAATTGTGAGTATAGACAATCTGTCATTCACAGGTTCGAAATTTGCAACTGATTTAAGGATCTGGGTTCTAACAGCAAATGCGGTTCCAAGCATCACAGCTCCATTGAGGATTCCTTTTTGCGCTTTGCTCTTGAAAAATCGGTAGCCTTTGGATTCAAAAATCTCTTCATCTGGGTACCTTGTTTCCTGTAGGGCCATTATGGATATCTGATTTTCATGAAGAGCTTTGGTGAGAGTTTTCAGCTTGCCAGTTTGTGTAAGTGAATTTATGTTGAAAGTTGCCAGAAAGGTTTTAGATTTTGGCCTGAGTTTTTGACCCTTCGGGGTACACCAAGACGCTCCGACTCATCTCTTGCATGATGTCGAGTCTCCCCCAGAACAGTTCAACAATAATAAAGGTGTTTTAATTTGTTCCACCAATTCAATACTTATATTTTCACTTATAGTGGTTACATAATTAGATTCTTAGTTACATGGGACATGTTTAGGCTGAAGATGCCCTTAATTGAGGGCTAAACATGTCCCATGTAACTAAGAATCTAATTATGTAACCACTATAAGTGAAAATATAAGTATTGAATAGGTGGAACAAATTAAAACACCTTTATTATTGTTGAACTGTTAAGTTTTCAATACGGACCTAAAATGAGGTTTATAACATGTAATCTCCCCCAGAATCCGAACGAGACTCGTGCGCCATGGCATTCACGACGAGGGATTTATCCGAAAATTTACCCCCTGGGGTATGTTTCTTGAAACGTTGTGCCATCATGCTTTTTGACTTGACTTTGCTTTGGACGGGTACCCATCCTTTTACAACTAGGGTTGTTAGCCCTAGAGGTTGCCTCAAGATGTTTTCTGGCTTCTGGTCATTTACCAGTCTTTGCCGTAACCCTGGCAAGGGACCAGGTTTTTTTTTCACGGTGGTATTTTATTTCCCTACTACCCTCTGACTCTGCTGGCGGCAGAGCCAGCGAGCTTCCCCAATTCCAATGGGACGCGCCCGGTGGAGGTAACCGGTAAATCCCCACACGGGTTATTATTATTATTATTATTATTATTATTATTATTATTATTATTATTATTATTATTATTATTAACAAATACATCACAATTGGGAAATATCTCAGTGTCAATGGTCACTAAAAGAAGTGTGATAATAAGGTAAAGTTAAAACTTAATTACCCAACAACAACTACAATAGGAGTACATCAAGACAACTCTCCCAAGGTATTTGAATTTTCGTAATGTATTGTCCATCAAGTTGTATTTGGCAACCAGTATTATCTCTACTCATTTTCATGACAGCAGGTTTTGCTTTGCTCACTTTTATATAAAAATTACCTGAACTTGGGTACCCATTTGTTGAGCAAGTCTTGTACCTACCTCTTTTTCTGTCTTCCCCCAAATAACATCAGCAAACACCATGACATTCAACTGTCCACTTAGTTCTTTCTTCAAGTCCTTTATTAGTGCATCTGAACAAACAACAGAGGTGAAAAAGCATTTCCCTGTTATGCTCCCTGACTTGTCTCAAACCATTCTGAATGGCCATCACCAATTCTGACTCAACTGTAGCACTTATTGCATAACATTTTGATCTTGCCAGCAAGGTATTCTGGTATGGCTAGTTTGTCTAGGCTTCTCCAGATGACATCCCTGGAAAGACTTCATTAATGCACACACTCACAATATCTTCATTAACATCTGCCACCATGTAAGGTTTATGGTCAGAAGAAACCACAAGACACATGTTGACACTGTCACTGAAAACGTCTGGAGGAATCCCAAACACTACTGGAGTCTCATCAACATGAGGAGAAGGACAGAGTGGATTCTTGTCCGCGTGAAGCACAACAACACAACAGCAAATGGCAGATTGCAATGAACTGTTCAACGGATATTTCTTCTCCAACTTCTCCCCTTCCTCACAAAAATAATTGCTCCATCCCATAGGTACAGTTTCAAACAGAACCCTATCAAGTATAACTACCACAACAAGTGAAGTTCATAACCTTCTTCAAACTCTTTGTACCAATAAAGCTAACAGTCCTGACACTACCACTTTTCTTGAAAAATACTGCCAGAAACCTTTGTGTCCCTCTCTCTAAATTATTTAGTAGATGTTTTGCCATGTGCTATCTTCCTACGATCTGAAAGCAGGTAAATATTATCCCACTACTAAAATCAGGCAACAAATTGAATGTTTCATCTTAGCGACAAATTTCTATTCTCCCCACATAATCCTTTATCTTAGAGAAGATTATACACCAATGTCTTCTTGTGTTCACCTTGCCCTATATCTCAACCAATTAGCATTGTTTCCTACCATGTGGCTCTTGTCTAACAAACCTGGTCACTCTGCATAGTTTTGCATCACATGCCATTGCAGCTAAATATATGAATTGTTTTCTGTTTAATTAACAATTTATGAACTTTAATTCACTGAAGAAAACACCTGCATCTGCTTAGCCATATACAGGTGGTTGATCCATAGCAGAATCGTTGACGGTGAGAGTTTAATTTCTTAATCAATAGATTTGAGTCTCTCCCTCTTCCATATTTTAATTTTAGTCATAGTCAAAGCCCAGTTCATACAAACATGTATTTAAAAATGGCAATAACACATAACTACTATTTTGGAAAATAGCCAGGTATTCATTCATTATTGCCAACCAAAATATATTTAAATGTACTTTGAGATTGAAGGTATTAGTAGAGTTATTTACTTTAATAGCAGTGGTTTTCTGAATTGAAGTTCATAAATTGTTAATAAATGCATAAATTGGTTTCTGTTTATAATAATAATAATAATAATAATAATAATAATAATAATAATAATAATAATAATAATAATAATAATAATAATAATAATAATAATAATAATAATAATAATAATAATAAACAACAACTCACTGCATTACATAATTGCATTATGAGATAAGTCTTTGAGGGGATTAACATTCTGATGAACTGTGTAGGGTCATAGGTAACTGATGCTATTTCACAAGTAGAAAAACATTGCAAAACACTGCTCTACAAACTCAAAAAAATAATTTCTTCTACTGTATATTATTCACCATGATAAGATTTTTGTGCATTTGCTTACCAGTGTGATTTGATGATGTTCAGGTACCACTAACAACCATGTTACAAACATATTGTGGTCATATTTTAGAGGAAAATTAATGCTTGAAAATTGTCCAGATTTGTCATTCAATATGTGATTATGAGGCCCAATTCCACGGCAGGTTTTCTTATCAGAATTCAATTCATAGTCAGTGGGACATGAGCAAACAACAAAACCTTCTTCAGATTCCTGGCAGTATACTTGACAACCTCCATTGTGAACTTTACAGGTCACTACAAAGAAAACAAATATTTTAAATATATTAAATTTATGAAAAATGGATGACTTCTTATATTCATAAACTGAAATAGAATAAGCTAAAGTAAGTAGTAGGGGATGAGAAATAACAGAAACTGTCAAACTTTACATTATTTTCATTATCATGACAATAATATCACAATCATTTAATTCATAGTCTTATCCAGGGCATTTTTTCAGCCAGTATCTTTTCAGAGACTATATGTGAGAGGGAGAGAGAGAAAGAGAGAGAGAGAGAGAGAGAGAGAGAGAAAGAGAGAGAGAGAGAGAGAGAATCTGCAAGGGATAGCTGTCCGACAACAAAGTTTTTAATCATGAATTCACTACAATAGAACAGGTCCTGGAAGTTTTACACATTTCACAAAAGGGCACAATCCTTAACATATTGGGGAACATATTCCCATGGATCAATATTGTAACCCATCTGACAATTTGAATGAAATCAATGACTCTGCAAACAACATACTAAACAATATCATCCCATTAATTTCTGATAGGTATTTCAAGAAGAGTAAGATCAATACTTCATAAGTCAGTCTTATTCATGATGCAAACCTCTCGACTCCTTCGCCTCCTCCCTCCTCCTTCCCATTCCAATAATGGCAATTTAAAACCTGACAAGAGTAGCACTCAAACTGTCACATATTCATAAGCTGTGGGCAACTCCTAATCCAGTGGGGCCAACTCCTGAGTGAGTTTCCAATCTATATTTTAAAGTAAATTTCTCTAGCATCTATATTTATTCTCACCCTCAGATCTTTTGTGTCTTTCAGGCGTTCACCTGCTTTGTAAACCCATCCGTTTGAACAATTTGGGCCGTATTGACAGAAAATCATAAGATAAAAAAGTATCCAGTTTGTTCCAAGAACGTACTGTATACCATACAAATCAAGAATCTGTTTTGTCAAGTCAGCAACATGTTGACCACATAATATTTATTATCTACATTTCTCAACATCTCAATTCAGAAATTTTCACTTCTATTTGAAGGACTCAATCAAACCAAGGTCTATGTCAGCAAGAGAGGATGGTTTCCTAGTTGTACTTCCTCTTAAAACAACAATCACCACCACTGTCAGCAGCCCTGAAGATGGTTTCCCATTTTCTCACCAGACAAATGTGCTAGAGTCACTTCCTTCCCAGTCCTCTAGTCCTTTCCTAACACATCATTGCCATAAGACCTATCTATGTAAGTATGACATAAAACAAATAGTCATCATCATCATCATCATCATCATCATTGACCATTTCCCACTGCCGGGGTGTGGTATACGAGGCCCCTCCATCTTTGTCTATCCAGGAGCCACTGTTCTCTCGTGATCTCCCAATCTTGTCCTCTCTTCTCGACATCTTTCTTCACCAGATCAGTCCATTTTCCTCTGGGTCTGCCCACTAGTCTTCTTCCTTTTACTTTTCTTTCATATACCCTTCTTGCAGTCCTGCTTGCACTCATCCTTCTTGCATGGCCAAACCTCTTCAGTCTTGCTTTCTGGATCCTCTGTAGTAGGGAGTCTCGTATTCCCACCTCCTCTCGGACTTTTTCATTCCTGAACTGAACTTGTCCTTCCTGGTCTTCTGTATCATGGTGCATAGGAACTTCATTTCTGCAGCTTGGAGTTTTGAGTTGTCTTGTCTTATTAACATGGTAGTTTCCAAGCTATATGCAAGATGGGTGTATAATATGATTTATATAATGTCATCTTAGCTTTCAATGGTTCATTCAACAGCATGTGTTTTACTTGGTGGTAAAACTGAGTTGCCTTGCTAATTTACATAAAATAAGCTTCATGGTCTGTATCACACTTAAACAGGTTCACAACTAAGTATTTTTTATTTTCCACCTTGGTGATACACTAAATTGCTTAAGGCAATCGATGAGTTAAATCAAATTATTAGATTAAATTACCACCTAATCGACACTTTATTACATGCCTTTGGCAAAATTATAAAAACATTAACAATCATATACATGTTTTGACCACTTAGTGGTCATCTTCAGCTGTGTCCAACAAACTTAGATGATAATACATGAATAGTAAGCACGTTAGGAAACCTTATTCTTTATTCCCATGGGAACCTTAAACATTTAAATTTAAAAATGTAATCTAATAATTTGATGGTTACCAATAGTAAAAAAACAAAAAGAACCACGTATTTAGTGAGTGTAAGAGACTTCTTCCAAATGAACTTGATAATTACACCAGAACTCTACTTGTTAACACTGTTCTTCATTAGGATTGTTAGACCTCCACTAACATCTTTTCATCCTTAAAATTATGTTAAGTCATGGTTTCTTGAAGGACACCATTCTGGAGTAGACACCAATAATAAACATGGGACATGTCAGAACTGTCTGGTTCCATGGCTAAATTGTTAGCGTGCTGGCCTTCGGTTCAGGGGTCCCTGGTCTGGTTCTGGATTTTAACTTTCATTAGTTAATTCCTCTGGCTCAGAAGCTGGGTGTTTGTGCTATCTTCAACATTAGAATTCATCTAGGTAGGCCCAATTCTTATAGACATGCAGGTCGCCTATACGGCATCAATTATAAGCTATAAATTTTATTTTATTCCATACTGAAGTGCAATTATAAGAAATAAATTAACAAGAGGTCCACATTTTCACATCAGTAATGATGATGTAATATTATTTACTTGATATATTGTATTGAAAAGGTTTTATTGTATTGACCCTCTTGTCGATTTATTTATTTCTTATAATGTACAGCGTCAACTCGAAAGACGTGCATCAGGCCACATATTATTATTATTATTATTATTATTATTATTATTATTATTATTATTATCTATGGAACATGGCCACAATATCATGGACATGGAGCGCATGCATGATACATGCAATAGAAGTATTGAGCAGAATGCGAAAACGAATCTGAGGCTTGATATCACTCAACAAATTATGGAGGATATGCTAAAAGAGGAAGAACAACTGGAAATCGCCAGGGGCCTGTTGAAAAGTATTCTTGCAATTCAGCAGAAAAATATGAAGATTGAAATTCAGCAAGGTTTAAAGAAATTGGATGAAGCCCTAGATGCGGGATCTACGCACAGAAAAGCTTGGAAAGCAACTAGGGCATTAATGCAAAAGGATTTGCCCGATCAAGAGAAAGTAGAACAGAGCACCACAAACAGAAACGTAGAACAGGATAACTGAGAAATAGCGTTATCCAAGAAGAAGAAGAAGAGGGAACAAAGGCAGAAGAAGGCAGATGAAGATGAAGGTACTCAACCTGAACCAGTACCGGTATCTGAAACTGTTGAAAAGAACGAGCAACGGAAACGTTCAACTATAAGAAGCCGCCCAGAAGCCGTACTCATTAAACCAATGAATGGCAAGACTTTTGCAGATGTTGTGAAGGATATCCGCAGCAAGGTGAACCCAGAAGACAGTGGCGCCAGTGTTAGATCGATCAGGAAAACTATGTCTGGAGCAGTTCTCCTTGAATTTAATAAGGTCACGGAAAAGGAGAATAGAGACAATTTTAATAAATCACTTAAAGGCGCTCTGGGATATGATGGCGAAGTAAAGGTTTTGACGCCTAGAACTACATTGGAAATTCGGGATATGGACAGTGCCACCACTGTTTCCGACGTCGAGGAGGCTGTAAGACGAGAATTAGAAAATCTTAATCAAGAATTGAAGGTCTCAATCACAAATCCGAACAGCAGGGGACAAAAAATCGCCATCGTGGAGATAGAAGATAGCGAGGCACGAAAGCTGTTAGACATAGGCAAAATTAAAGAAGGCTGGCTATACTGCAGAGTAAGACGGTGGGCCGTACTTCCTCGGTGCTTTAGATGTCTGTCATATGGGCATCAAGCACGAAACTGTCAAGGATTGGACAGAAGTAAACTCTGTTTTAAGTGCGGAGAAGCTGGTCACAAGGCAGTAGGATGCAAAGCGAATCCACGATGCATAATTTGCACAGATATGGGCGTTGAAGAGTCAAAACGACATCATGCTCTTGGCTCAGGCAAGTGTATTGTGTTTCGTGAAGCACTAGAAAAGGCCAAAAAGCAGTGGTGAATGGTACAGATCCTTCAAGCCAATATACACAGGAGTCTAACTGCCAATGATCTATTGACGCAGATGATCTATGAGATAGGAGCAGACATCTTGATTCTCAGCGAACAATATCAAGACAGAGATCAACCAGGTTGGTTTTCAGACAATCTAGGGACAGCTGCGATATGGGTACCAGACCTTGGAAAATACTCAGTAACAAATCAAGGATGCGGAGATGGGTTCGCCTGGGTCCAAGTTGAAAAGGTAATTTTTGTCAGCTGTTATTTTACCCCAAACGAGGCTATTTCTGACTTCCAGACAAAACTAGATGGGCTTGAAGATACTCTGCAAGGGATGAACACTAACCTAGTTGTTGCTGGTGATTTTAATGCTCAAGCAGTTGAATGGAACATGCCTCAAACAGATTCTAGAGTGCGGCGTACAATGGAGATAGTCGCGAGATTGGGATTAATGGTTATCAACGTTGGTAATGTGACAACCTTTCGGCGACCAGGGTGTCAGGGAACTATACCAGATGTAACCTTTGCTTCTGAAGACATTGCGTCTAGGATAACTGAATGGCGAGTAATTGAAGAATATACTGGAAGCGATCATCAGTATATCACTTTTCGTGTACTTCAAGAGACTCCGAATCTAAGGATTACCACGCCCAAGCCAGAAAGATGGAACATAGCCACTATGGATAGAGAAAAATTTCATGAAGTAATACAGAATGGAATGGATTGTATGACGGATACATGTCACGGAGGCAAAAGAAGCATTATTGCTAATAAATGCGTGGAACACACCATGAGACTCCTTCAGCAAGCATACGACGCATCAATGACCAGAATCAAACAACGGAGAGGCAAGCGTCCAGCATATTGGTGGAATGAAGAAATTGCTGAGTTGAGGAAACAATGCCTGCGACTCAGACGGAGGACACAAAGAGCACAACATAACGATGAAGCTCTCTCAGTAGAGTACAAGACTATGAAGAAAAGACTGCGAAATACATTTAAAAAGAGTAAAGCCAACAAGTGGTGGGAAATGTCTAAGGAAGTGGATGAAAATCCATGGGGATTAGGGTATAAAATTGTCATGAAAAAATTCGGGATGCTACCAAGCCCTATCATGGATCCACGCACCATGGAAGAAATAGTACACACACTATTCCCTGATCATGCAGAGAGGATTGATGATGAGGCCGAGAAAGAACTAGACAATGTACCACCTTTTACAACTGAAGAATTTATAACAGCAATTAATTCCCTTAGAAATAAGAAAGCCCCTGGACCAGATGGTATTCCAGCAGAAGTACTAAAGGTGGCAGTCGAATTATGTCCTCAACTGCTGTTGAGAATGTATAATCATTGTTTGAAAGTGGAAATTTTTAGCTTTCGTTGGAAGATAGCTAGATTGGTTCTGATCAGTAAAGGGAAAACTGGGGGTTACAGACCTCTATGTATGCTGGACACTGCCGGGAAAGGTTTAGAGAAGCTCCTACAACCGAGATTACTAGCAGCAGTCCGATTAGCTGGCGACCTATCCGACCAACAACATGGATTTCGCAGAGGTCACTCAACGCTAGATGCTGTGAAGGAAGTGGTGAAGACAGCAGAACGAGCTCAAACGGGTAATCATTATACTAGGAAACTGATGCTTCTTGTGACTCTAGATGTTAAAAATGCCTTCAACTCGGCAAGATGGAGTGATATTTTGGAAGCTCTAGAAGAAACTTTCAAGCTACCAGAATATCTCATGTATATACTGCGAGACTATTTGAAAGACCGTACATTGTTATACGACATGGAAGACGGTCAGAGAAGAAAACGGCTCACAGCTGGTGCAGCGCAAGGCTCAATTCTCGGACCACACCTTTGGAACATCATGTATGATGATTTGTTACGGCTGGAGATGCCAGAAGATGTAAAACTTGTGGGTTATGCTGATGATGTGGCTGCTGTGATAGTAACCCGTAACCTAGAGCTGGCTCAATTTAAATTGAATCAGGTGATGCGACGTGTCAAAGAATGGATGATAAATCACAAGTTAGAACTCGCAGATCACAAAACGGAAATTGTCCTCCTGACGAGGAAAAGGATTAATACTGTTGTACCGATGCAGATCAGACAGATAGCCATCGAAACAACTAGGAGCACAAAATATCTTGGTGTAACGCTTGATACTAAGCTTACATATTGGGACCACATCCAACGGGTAACAGATAAGGCAGCGAAAACCATGACTGCACTGAGTAGACTCATGGGAAATATCAAGGGACCGATATCTAGTAAAAGGTGGCTTCTCATGTCGATAGTTCAATCGATACTGCTATACGGTTCGGAAATTTGGGCTGAATCATTAAAAATTGTGAAATATCGGACAAGAATTGCGGCTGTACAACGGAGAGCAGCTTTACGAATTGCTTGCGCATATCGCACAGTATCAGAACCTGCGATTCTAGTAGTAGCAGCAGTAGCTCCCATTGACTTGTTGGCCTTCGAAAGACAAGAAATTTGGCTCACACAAGAAGAGCTAGGAAGGAAAAGGGCAAAGGCTTTGGCTCATAGTCGCAGAATGCAACAATGGCAAACAAGATGGGAAGATGATTCTAGAGGGAAATGGACGAAAAGACTGATACCTTCTCTGGGCGTATGGGTTGCCCGAAATCATGGTGAAGTGAACTACTATCTCACACAGTTCTTGACAGGTCATGGATACTTCCGAAAATTTCTTCATAGGCTAGGGCTAGCAACTAGTCCGGTGTGCATATACTGCGGTGATATTGATGACGTATCACATACTTTCTTTGTGTGTGTTCATTGGCTACCACAAAGAAGATGCTTAGAAGTTATGCACGGAGAATTTGACGCCAGAAGGGATCGTGTCAGTAATGCCACGAAGTCGAGAATCTTGGGACCAGGTGGCAGTCTACGTAGAAAATATTCTGCGTCAGAAGAAGAAGGACCTGGACGATTATGACAGACAGTAAAGCAGAAGAAGGAAGATGAAGCACAAGATGCATTAAGCACGACATCCGCCCTGAAGTAATGCGAGAGCGGTTTCCGGGGCGGAGATAAACGTCGTGGGAAAAGGGAGTGTGGTTTTTAGTGGGTAAGAATCTCCACGCACTTGTTGAGTGCGGACCCTCACAAGCGTCTTATGAAAGATTTTCCACACTCCCTCGCAAAAAAAAAAAAGGATTATTATTATTATTATTATTATTATTATTATTATTATGTCAGAATTCAACTTTGGTTTTCAGAGATGATTTTCACCTTCTGATACTTTTTAGTGGCTAATCTATGATTACGTAAACTTAACTTATAGTCTATTTTGGACTTAATATCTAATCTTCAGCTAAAAAGAGAGTAATACAAAAACTGACACAAACAATAAAACATTAGGTGATTTAAAATTGTTTAAAATATGTTCATCCCTGGTAAAATATTTGGTGACACGTAAGAAAGCATGGCAACATTCCAGTCTATGAAGAATAATGTACACTAATGAAGAGTTTTGCTGACTGTTGTTTTTTTATCTTCCTCTTCCAGGATCAAGTTATTATTGTCATTAACACTGTGTTATAATTTGATGAATATTTATGGTATGTTGATTGTATATGTGTGAAATTAGTGCCATTTACTTAAGTTCTTTTGGATTTTAGCTTCTATTTGGACAGGGGGAAACTCCTTTAAACCATAGCTGAAGTTTGGTAGGAATATAGTGTTAACTTTTGATAATAATATGTAGTTAGGAGTCTGAAATGAAAAGAGAAGAAAAAAAAAGGTTGTAGAAGTGAAGAAAATGTTGTTGTAGTGTTGGAAACTGTAAAAGAAAAAAAAAGTCAAATTGCTCACCTCCACGCTGTTCTCATTGGGCTTGATTTTGCATATGTTGTCTGTTGGTTGAGTATGTGCTGAACAGCTGATCAGTGAGAAGGACAAGAGGGGAAACAGAGAGAAAAGTAGGGGTAGTGTTGAGGTGAACGGAACTAGTGGATGGTAGGGAGCTGGAGTACTTTTTGGATTCTTTCTTGTACTTTTTCTTTGTGAATGTACTAGTTTGTCATTAAGTCCAAAATCTATTTTAAGATGTATTTTATTGAAGTAGATCATTTCTAATTTTAAAATGTTAGCCCTATATAACACTTAAAAACTTTGGGTCAGTAAGCAGTAGTAGGTAAGCCAACCCAAGAGCATACAAACTATTCATCATTTTGCAGAAAACAAAAAGTTCCTGCACTTCTTTTCCTGAAAACAGAAATGCTGGTCTTGCCTCTTTTTCTAATGCATGTCAGCTTGTTGTACAGCCCTCCTTATTATATTAAAAATGATGACAAAGATAGTAAGAAAAGCAACAAGCTTGTAGTTTTACATAAGTGTTGATATTGTGCACATAGCCACAGAACCTCCAGCTGTATGATGATGAATTACAACCACAGGAAGGTGACTTATCATTTCAAAAATTTCATATGCATTGTCCCTGTTTCAACTAATTCCTTGTCAAAACCAATGTAAGTGCAATGATGTAGCAATAAAGAAATCACAACTACCAATGATTACCCGTACATATTTTCACTAAGCATATGACAGCTTGCCAAGACACAAACTATGGGAATGTCTGAAAAGAAGGAACATGCCAGTATATCTTACCAACAAGGTAAAAATGTTGCACAACCACGGCCAGAGCTCTATCCAGCTAGAAAATGGTTATTCTGACTGGTTCACTACAAATAAAGTCCGGCTCCATGGCTAAATGGTTAGTGTGCTGGCCTTTGGCCACAGGGGTCCCGGGTTCGATTCCCGGCAGGGTCAGGAATTTTAACCATAATTGGTTAATTCCCCTGGCACGGGAACTGGGTGTATGTGTCGTTTTCATCATCATTTCATTCTCATCACGACACGTAGGTCGCCTACGGGAGTCAAATCAAAAGATCTGCACCTGGCAAGCCGAAGTCCTCGGACACATCCCAGCACTAAAAGCCATGCACCATTTCATTACTACAAGTAAAGGAGTGCAAGAGGGCAGCACTTTGTCACCTTTCCTATTTGTTATAGTGATGGATGAAGAAATGAAGAGAGTGAAGAATGAATCTAACGAGGACTTCAATGCATTAATCTTTGCAAACAATGTGGTGATTTGGGGAGGAACAGGAGAAGAAGTTCAAAAGAAATTGTCACTCAGACTCAACAGTTTAAGCAGTTTGGACCTAAAAATCAGCAACACAAAAACAGTAGAGATGCCAGTCAGCAGGCAAGCCCTACAGGTTAACATCTAACTGGACAGCGAGAAACTAGAAAACATAAACAATTTTCAATATCTTGGTAGTATTGCAACTAGTGACACAAAGTCCTCTCATGAAATCACTAACAGAGTAAAAAAAAGAGCACAATTTGATCACCGAGTTATGTCTCTTCTATGGGATAACCAAATAACTTTAAGTACAAGAAGACCCTTAATCAGGTATATTTTGTGCTAATAACTAAACTCTTTTCAACTAGAGAATAAAGTAAGCATAAACAAAACCACGTGACTTTGACTGCTTCACACTTCTTTCCTTCTTCGTCCGCCTAGACAATCAGTGGCGTATGCTGAGATTAAGACATGGGCTACCACTAGACTTAGGTTATCACTTTTCGATGGTTGGTTTAGTGAAAGTCAAGTCTTCAGCGGTTTGAACTGCAGCCAGTAGACAACGGAGAAGCCTGCTGTGTTGTCAAGGCTTCTTGACAGACTACTGCCCTGCCTCTGCTACTGCCACAATGCTCGACCTCTGATCAGTGGAGATGGTAGCCTAAGGTTTAGCAAATGAAAGTCTGGCTTTGTGGCTAAATGGATAGAACAATTGCCTTTGGTCCGATAGTCCCGGTTCAGTTTTCAGAATCAACTCCCCTCATACTGTTAATTCCCCTGGCTATTATTATTATTATTATTATTATTATTATTATTATTATTATTATTATTATTTTTTTTTTACAGCAGTCGTACCCATTGTTCACTGGTTAATTAGCTTCCTCGGGAGATAAGTGGTGGTATCAGACCCATGATCACGGGTTTAATTCCAACCAACAAAGGAAAACACTAAACCTGAAAGATGGCATTTCATTTTAGCAGAATTACCAATAAAAATAAAACTATATTGCTCCTCCAACAGCAGCCCTGCAGTCTCTTCCTAGAAGGATGTAGAAGTAAACGGGAGTGTGAAATACCCGCACTCTCTTATCTATATCATTAAGTCAGAAGTATGAGGTGAGGAAATATATACGATAGTTAGCATTGGCAATCTGACGGACCGAAGTCTAGCACAGCTATCCTCCGGCGGTCCCCGCTCCTATCCGATATCCAGCCGCAAGCCACGTGTGGTGAGTCGACAGGAGAGGGGTGAGAGTCTGGGCTGCAATGACGGTTTCCGAAGCCTTGCTCTCAGAAATATGTGCGACGTTTTTTCTCACTGCTTTCAAGTTTTGTAAATGGAACAATGATTCAGATGTTTACATTATAATGTGCTTTAGACTTCCATCATTATCAATTGAGATTTGGGCTTCACTGATAGCCTTGGTAGCCCTCAGAATACACCAATGCAGACAACAGTCAATTTTTAAATTTAAAATGCGAGTTGTTTCTGAAAGTTTGAAGTTTAAAGTATGAAGTATTGAAAGCGAAAGCATTTTATCAATTGAAAATTTTATTATTGATCTAAGCTTCTGACCAATAAGTTAAATATTCAATATCTGTTTGCAGAAATCCCTATTTATCTGGTGTCGGTAGCTGTCAGCTGTGAGGAAAGTCACGCGCAATTGCACAACCTTGAGTCAGTTCATGTCAATCAAGCATCAATGGTAATTCTGTTGTAGTAATTAGGGTAGACTTAACTGCAGTTTAGAATTGTGTAATTCTTGTGTATTATTCTTGATTTCCAGTAATTAATAGCAATTTTCATCCTGTTAGGGTGTTGTAGGAATAAAAAATCATACAACTAAGTAGTATTGTAGTGTAGTAGTAGCTTATATTAATTACTTTATCGTTGTGTGATCTTTGTGAACTAACCTAGACAATATTTCCTTCCTTTCATTTTTATTTTGCACAGAATAAGTTATCTTATTTTTCCTTTTATTTTCATTATTCAGTAAAGAATGGCTAAGGAGTGCAAGTGTAGGAACTGTGGGTGTGGCCAGGCATTAAGGAGTATGAGGGAGAAGTTGAAGAGTTTGAGGGAGATAATTAGGATTCTCTCAGAGGACAGAAAGGAAAGTAGGCCTCCCTCAAACAATGTACAGGATACAGTAGGTTAAAAAGAGGGATGGGAAGGAAAGGGAGGAATTATAGAAGACAGGTGGTCTAATGTTTTAAGGGGAAGGAGATTTCAGGCTAAGGGCTCCATTCAGGTTCAGAATTCAGGACAGGTGTCTGTGAGAAATTGGTACAAGTCACTGCAGGTAGAACAAGCAAGGGAGGATGAGGAACAGGGTACTGTTGCTGAGAAGTGTGGAAGTAGGAGAAAGGGAAAAGGTAAGAAAGGGAAACCTGGAGTAGTGGATAGGAAAAGGCAGGTGGAACAGGGTTATGGGATGGAGAAAAGGGAAGAGAAAGCAGCTTCTGCAGCTGTCAGAAGAGACAGGACTGACCAGGAGGGGAGGGGATCAAATGAGGTGGGTAGGGTTGAGGCTCTGGTCATGGGCGATTCCATTGTTAGACATGTCGGGAAAGTGTGCGGAGGAAAGGGTACCAGGGTAGAGTGTTATCCATGAATTAGGTTAACCCATTAAGTGGGCAGATCATAAATGAGAAATTCCTGCATATTGGGGAATCATTTTCAGTAAAATTTTTCTTTAAAAAAGAAATAGTTTTTGCTGATCTACACCCACTTAAATATTATATTATGTTAAACTTAGCATAAAATTATACATTGCAGTGTAAATTGCGTTATTACTTGCAATTAAAATGATTTTTCAATTCATCCAGTGTCAGTGCAAAAATTGCATATGTGCCATTTCATATTTACTCCGATTCAGAGTATTATTTCTGTTACTTATATTAAGTGATCATTGAAATTCATAACACACAAATGAAAAAATGATCATATTCTCCAAATAATAGAGACACGTTCATTCAAATATCACATTTTCCTGAAGTAAAATAGAATGTACTCACCACATAGGCCTATAACTTGCCATTGTAGAGGGCAGCGAGTAATCCATGAGTTCGTTCATTACAATTTTGTCACCACATTATACAAAATTACACTACACTGTTCAACACTATTTTCACCAATTATTTACACTCAGTAGCTCACAAATGACTGGAGAAAAAGTTGAAAAAGCTCTTTCAGGATTGTCACTGATAGTTGCCGGCACACAGATTGTACAGCAGTCACCAAGTGTACACTACGAACTTCTCAGATTCCCCGAGCATAGAACCTGAGACTCACTGGCATATTTGCAATGCACATACTTCAGCTGTATGGTATAGCCTGAAGCAAGGAGAGGGACACAAAGCGGCATTGCATACTACACAACAATACTGAGTGTCCCGCCGCTGGCCTTTCGCCATGCAAACAACACATCTCTTATTTGCATGCAGTCTCGATTTTGAGGCTGGATTGAAATCTGGAATATGCCTTCTCGAGAATTGAGTTGACAAGTCAACAGGTGCGGGTCTCACTGATCGAATTGGCAAGGCTGCATTAGGGGTAGCATTTGCATACTTCTACAATAATTTCTGCACAATTTGAATACGAAACTTCAGCTGAGTGAATTTACCGCCGTGCTTCTTGTATATCACGAAAGCATTGACCATTGTTATGTCCAGTAGGTGTCTAAAAATCTTGTGGTAATACTTCTTCATTCTTTTTCTCGCCGTACTGTGTGGCACGTTACATTGGTCCGATAAGTCCACCCCTCCCATTGAGTCATTGTACTCAATACATACGACCGGCTTCTCTTTGGTTTCTCTTTTCTTGTTTAGAACAGTGCGAATTTCTGCATCATGAATGCTACTCAGCATGCAGACATCTCTCTTGTCTTTCCACTTCAAAGCCATGAGTTTGTTTTTATAGGCAAAAGCCACCTCCCCCTTTTTCAACTTTTTCCCCTTCAAAAGATTTTCTCTGTTGGATTTTACAGTACCGACTATGTCTGTCTGAAACTCATTGAGCTGATCGAACAGTTCCTGGCTACTGTAATAATTACCAGAGCTATGAGGTATCCCTTATTTAGAAGAGGTTCGGCTAGAGCAAACACAACTTTCGAGGGCTTGGTATACTGAGAAATATTTACCCCACAAACCTCATTTACTAGCTCAGTTTCCTTGCCTGTATACCACAGGATATTCCACACATATCCTGTTTTAGCCTCACATAATTTGAAGGATTCCATCCCAAAACGAGCTTTCTTCTTCGTAATGTACATTTTCCACCCTAAGCAACCTTTCCAAAGGAGTTAACTTTCGTCAATAGATAGAGGATCATCTGGCAAATAGGAAATGTTAAATTTCAATACTGGTTTCACTTTGTAGAGTTTTGGGGATGCTTGTCGATCGTAAGCCTCATTATCGGAGAAATGTAAACATTTCAGAAGAAGGAAAAAACATTTCTCGGACATGGTCTCGTAAAACACAGGCATAGCAAACAATCTATTACGTGAAAAATAATGAGATAGCTTGGGCTTTTGAATTACACCCTGAAGAAAAAATATCCCAATAAAAGTTTCATTTCTTCCTAGTTAGTAGGAACCCAATCCCTCTCTCTGCTTCTTCTTTTAATTTTGGCTGTTCCTATACTAGCTTGTATTGACTGCTGAGCATACAAATTAGTTTGCTCTGCAATAAGTTCCCACAGTTCATCATCAATGAAATGCTCAAATATTTCATCCGGTTCTTTTTTACTTAAAAGTTCACGGTGTATTCCACTTTGGTATGTAGCTGGAAATCAGGCTCTCTTACATCCCCTTACATCTCAGTCACTAGGTGGAGTATGAGGCAAATCGCTCTCACTTTCTGACTTGCTACTCTCATCAAAGCTCGAACTCAGCACCTGTCCACGGCATCTAGGCAGCAGGCCTACTCCGATGGAAGCACTCGTGCTTGGAGCATCTAATAGTGGAATAGTTCCACCATTACTATCTAAACTAGAATCGCTGCAACTATCTTCCTCACTGAGTTCCAGAACATCCTGTATATCATCACTCAGAAGATCTACAATTCTTTTGGACATGCTCACAACAAATAGGAAGCACTACATATAGAGTTAAAACAATAAATCACAAGAGATATGTATATACTGTACCCTTGAAAATTGGTAATTAGGCTGTATGGGAAGAATATTTTATTATCGGGGTGGAACAATGCATTAATTTATCATTCAGAAAGGAGATTTCAACTCTGCACTGTCTCCGCTCACCAGCGGCAGAACAGGTTTTTCCTGATGAGCCGGCAGCAGTCTTGGGTTTTTTGTGTCTTGTTCTAGACCTCAGCTGTGTGACACGTGACTACAGGTTTACCAGGTCAAGGGCGATCAATATTTTCAGAATTGATACGTCATGATATTTCATCAATTGGATTGGAAGGTTAGCTCGATCGCAAGATTTCAACCAATGGGATTCAACTAACAGACACACCTACGTCTTGAAGAAATAAATACCCGTGTATCTGGGGAAATTTGCTTTTTTTTTTATTCCTTACTTTTCTTCGCTTCGCTGACTTTATCTGTTTTACCTGGCTAATTGCTTCTTGCAAGAACTTGTCTTCATAAAATAAAATTGCCTGTACTACTGGGAGACGACCTACACGACGTTGGAAATTATAGGCATCAATTTGATGAAAGATGGCAATATTTCTGCTTCTGAGGAAATTTTATATTGTAATATTTGTTTGAAACGTCGCAGTTCAGATTTCATTAATAATCTGAGGAACATTAAAGTACGTAGAACTGTGCCATCATAAAGAATCGAGTGTGTGTGTTGGGAATTATTACTAAAACAAATTTATTAGTTTCAGCTTTTTACCAGAAGACGGAAGATCGCAAGCAGTCCTGAATTATTTCGAAGGATGGAACTTCAACATTATGAAGGAATCTATAACTGTTCCAAGCCTTCATCTGCTGCAGCCATGAATAACTAAAATGTGAGGCATCATTCAGCCAAGGGGAGAGTATTACTCAAGATGAAACCTGATCCATTTTAACTGATCATCAACCAAGTCCAGAAGCCATGTCCATTACAGATAAGATTTCAAACTATTTTTTCTGTTCATCTGTTGTAATTATATTGTAGATGTAGTCCTTGTTTAGATATTGGCGATAATTTCTACTAGTCTTTGTAGTTAGAAATTTCATTCTTCTTTCATTGATGTTGGTAGAATTTGATGTGTGAGAGAGTGTATTTGGGACCTGTATTTTGTCTTACTTGAGTGCATGCTTCGTGACATGTTCTCACTGTCCCAGAATTAACACAGGAGAGTGATAAAATTATTTGAACCACGCATTAATAATTATTAATTTATTAAATAATTTTCAAATAATTTTGGAATTATTTAGGACAGAATATCGAAGTGTTCTGTAAATTTAGGATTTTCCCTTGATGATATTTGTGATTTATCATAGATTCGAGATAGGATAGAGTCATCTATGATTTCATAAAGCTATAGCCTACGATGACGCGACCGCGCGCGCATAATAATAATAATAATAATAATAATAATAATAATAATAATAATAATAATAATAATAATAATAATGACGTTGTTATGGTCTAAAAGAATATGTAAGGGTCATGAGTATAATTATTACTGTGCTTACGAGTGATTAATATGTGCTCTATTTGAAGTAGATGTAGGCCTGGAATATGGTCGTGACTTGAAGGTTCACATTTTACATTTGCTGATATTTTGGATTTTGAGACTTGTAAATGGATTTTATGATAGGATTTTATTTGTGTGTCCGTTACATGTGTCGATTAAGGAAGAGAGTATGTTTTTGAACATAACTTCTTCTTGGGAAGCACATATTGGTCGATGTTTTGAGAGAATAGGAGAATAATAATATTGAAGTCGTGACTCATAGACCGCATACGCGAATGCTTATTTATCTGAGACTGTAGGCAAATTTAAGGAATTCTTAGTGATGATTTCTATTGTAAAATTCTCCTGGAACATCACTGTGAATTCTATTTCATTGAAAAGTGATAATCCTGATACCATCACAAGTCAAATGATCGTAATGGTAGTCCTTATATGACACCGTCATCGGGAAATTTTCTCAAATTTCAAATAATTACAAAAATAAAAATCAAGGGCTAGGTTTCGTTAAATTTATTTGATAATATTGCCGTGGACCTAAACTTGAATGTGAGATGGATGAATGGATGATATTTTGTAAATATGATTTTTCATGGTGATATTTCGTCATGATATGTGTACGCAATACGCGTAAATTTCTTCGATTTTTTGATGTTTTGCGGTGAGCCTATTTGACTCAGTTATAAATCTTTAAGCGATTTTATGGTGAAATAAGATAGATTAGGATCTTGTGCTTCGAGGAAAATGTTTAAGCAAGGATCATGTCAATGAACTAAGCTCACAAAGTGTAAAAAGAGTAACCTAATACATCGTAAATTTTAAGCATTTTATTGTGAGTTGTGCACAACATTGAGTCGACTTATACAAGATTAAAAATATAATATGTTGGATGAAGGATTTCAAAGTAATTTAATTAAGTAATTTAAAGTATAAATAACTTATCAGAATAATATTTAATCAAAAGAAATGATTATTCGATTTTTGCTGTGAGGTGAAAGTTGCATTGATTTATGAGTAGATAGCAAAATATTGTCAATTCAATTAATGATTTAAAAATCAGGTTTTTGATATATTGAGATAGGATTTTCTCAAATGTTTGTCCAACCCTTGTCCCGTTTCCCCACGGGGTCGGGTATGAGGTGAGATGAATTTGTCGTGGCGGTTTTTTATGACCGGATGCCCTTCCTGACGTCAACCTCATCAGAGGAGTTAATGAGAGATGAAATGAATGACGTGATATATGAGAGTAGGGAGAGGGTGAAACCCGGTGCCGGCACATAGCCTACTCCTATCGAATAGCACCAAGGGGTCTGCTCAAGGCTTAACGTCCCCATCCGACGGACGAATCACCATCAACAGCGTCATATGCCCTCACTCCATATGAGCACTGCGGAGAGGTTTGGAATTTAATCCAGGCTTTTGGCACGCAATCTAGTGATTAGAAATTGTATACCACCACCTCCCCTACCCTGCCGGCCAACATTCTGATGGTGAAAATTTTTTCGACCAACGGGACTCGAACCGGCTAACCTCGGTGTTAGACCGTTTTTAGACTTCAGTGCCTTAACGATCATGGCCACCAGGCGGGCTATAGGATTTTCTCAAATAAGGAGATAATTAATTTTCTAATGCAATTTAGTAAAATTCAGTTTCATATCTTTGCAGACCGTAATTTGGTGAAGAATTTCGGATGAATTCCAGCAGGGAAGAATTAATTATTTTATTCCGAGATTTTAAAATAATAGATGGTTTTTGGAAAGTGCTACTAATTTTTTAATAAATGTTAAAACCCATTTTTAGTGTTTTTCATTTGTTGTCAGTCCTTAGATTATCCCTGTCCTCAAAACTTTTGTGTTGCCGTTTAGCGAACGTTCCGCTCCCTGGGACTTTTGCTCAGCGGCTGAGCTACCCGGTAAAATGGGGGCAATACCAACAAAACAACTTATGAGAGCTGAAAACAATCAAACCGAGACACACAATACTATGCTCCACACCGCACAATGACTGTGTTTTTGCACCAGCAATAGCCAAGTGCCACATAGGTTCTTCTTGCGCTACGCAGCTATGTAGCAGATAACGAGGGGATTCCCAGATGAGAACTGCTTAGATACACGAAGGTGAAAAAAATCTGTCAGATGGCAGCACCTCTCGGAACATACGGAGAAAGTTTCAAACCTACTGCTTGTTTTGTAACGGAAATAAAAAGTCAAACTTTCCGCGGTTCACATGATGCGCGCCCACCAGCCGGTTCACTCCGGTCGCGTCGCCTGAAGCGAGCCCCACTCTATGGGTTAAGGCAGATCTTGAGGAAAGTAGAAGAGAAGGAGGAGGGAAAGGAGAAGGTGGTAGTGTTTCACATTGGTACTAACAACATAAGACAGTCAGGTATAAGTATCAACATACTTGGGGATAAGTGGTACCTGGTATATGCAGCATGGGGGAAGTTTAAGGAAGCACAGAGTGTTATCAGTAGAATAATATCTAGGAAGGATACTGACTGGAAGGTGATTGGGGATTTAAATTAGACTATTGAGTGGGTATGTGAGAAACTGGGAGTGAGATTTCTAGATCCGAATGGATGACTAGGAGATAGGGATCTGCGCTCAGATGGTGTTCACTTAAACCGCAGTGGTACACATAAGTCAGGAAATTTGTTTAGAAGCGTTATAGGGAGGTACATTTAGGGAAACAGGGTGACCTAGGAAGCAGTGATAAGGGAATAGAGAACTGGATATCAAGTAGGGAAGACATAAAGATGTTAGTGCTCAACTGTAGAAGTACTGAAAAGAAAGGAATGGAATTAAGTAATTTAACAGATACATACTTAACAGATATTGTAATAGGAGAAAGTTGAATCAAGGCTGAGAAATGATATAATGGATGCAGAAATTTTCTCATGGAACTGGACTGTGTATCGCAGAGATAGGATAGGAATGGTGGGATGGGGAGTATTAATTCTGGTGAAAAAAGAATTTGTAAGCTACGAAAAAGTTAAAGATGACAAACATGAAATTCTAGGTGTAAGGCTCATCTCTAAAGATAATGGGCAACTTGATGTCTTTGGAGTGTACAGACCGGGAAAGGGTAGTGCAGACACTGATTGAGAATTATTTGATAAGGTAATCAGCTATGTGGGAAACGATAAGAAAAGGAATGTGATTGTAGCGGGTGATCTCAATTTACCAAATGTCAATTGGGAAGGTAAAGCGAATGACAGGAAGCATGACCAACAAGTGGCAAAAAAGTTAATTGGGGAAGGGCATTTGATTCAGAAAGTGATGTAACCAACTAGAGGGAAGAATATTCTGGATGTGGTGCTGGTAAAACCAGAAAAGTTCTATAGAGAAACCGAAGTAATAGATGGTATTAGTGATAATGAAGCTGTTTTTGTCGTAGTTAAAAATAAATGAGAAAGGAAGGAAGATATTAAAATTAGAACTATTAGGCAGTACAATATGGCTGATAAAACAGGCATGAGGGAGTTTTTAAAAAGTAACTATGATCGATGGAAAATGGTAAATAAAAATATAAAGAAACTCTGGGATGGGTTTAAAGCAATTGTTGAGGAATGTGAAAATAGGTTTGTACCTTTAAAGGTGGTAAGGAATGGTAAAGATCCACTTTATTATAACTGAGAAGTAAAGAGACTAAAAAGGAGGTGCAGGTTGGGAAGAAATAGAGATAGAAATGGAAGTAAGGAGAAATTGAAGGAACTTACTAGGAAATTGAATCTAGCAAAGAAGTCAGCTAAGGATAACATGATGGCAAGCATAATTGGTGGTCATAAAAATTTTAGTGAAAAATGGAAGAGTATGTATAGGTACTTTAATGCAGAAACAGCTTCCAAGAAGGATATTCCAGGATTCATTAATGAACAAGGGGAGTGTGTATGCAAGGGCCTTCAAAAGGCAGAAGTATTCAGTCAGCAGTATGTAAAAATTTTTGGTTACAAGGTTAATGTCCAGATAGAGAAGGTGACTAATACTGAAGAAGGATTAAAATTTAACTATGACAACAATGACATTTACAGTAAGATACAAAAGTTGAAAACTAGATAAGCAGCTGGAATTGATAAGGTTTAGGGGGATGGTATACTAAAGGCAATGGGTTGGGATATAGTACCATATCTGAAGTACTTATTTGATTATTGTTTACATGAAGGAGCTTTACCAAATGAATGGAGAGTTGCTATTGTAGCCCCTGTGTATAAAGGAAAGGGTGATAGACATAAAGCTGAAAATTACAGGCCAGTCAGTTTGACATGCATTGCATGTAAGCTTTGGGAAGGCATTCTTTCTGATTATATTAGACATGTTTGCAAAATTAATAACTGGTTTGATAGAAGGCAGTTTGAGTTTAGGAAAGGTTATTCCTCTGAAGCTCAACTTGTAGGAATCCAGCAAGATATAGCAGACATCCTGGATCGCAAAACAGCTCAATTGACCTATGTAAGACATTTGATAGGGTAGATCATGGGAGACTACTGGCAAAAAAGTGTGCAATTGGACTTGACAAGAGAGCGACTAAATGGGTGGCTATGTTTCTAGAACTCAGAGAATTAGAGTAGGTGAAGCTTTATCTTTCCCTGTAATAATTAAGAGGTGAATTCCTCAAGGCAGTATTATTGGATCTTTATGTTTTATATATATCAATGATACATACAAATTATTTTAAAAAATCCACCTATTCAATACATAGTTTTATTTACACTGCGTGTATTTACATTCAAATATACAATTAACACTATGATGTGTAGTTGAATTACGCGAAGTGCTATGGTGCTAAAATGTTGCATATGAATGTGAAATATTACTTGTGGCAATAGGTGAGCCATATATAATTTAAGTACACAAATACATTAAAAAATCTGGGTATAGAAGTACAAATGAGATGCTCTATGTTGTGGATCGATTTGAGTTAAATTTTTTAGATATGTGGTGTTTCAGATAGAATTCAGTAGGTCCTGGCAATGCATTACGATTGTGGACTGAGTGCTATGATACTAAGAATGAACACAATATAACGTGCCACTTATAGTAAAAGTATACACGTATGTAAAAATGTTTGAGTAACAAATATGTACATGATTCTCTCTAGAAGTATCTCTGAGGAGTTGATTATATACTGTATCAGCTTGAGCAGAAATTTTGATCTTGATTTATTAGGTAACCAAGCTATGTTGATATGACTGAAAGATTGATTGTTGGAATTGTGCAGACTGAATATGAAGTTTTCAAATTCTTCTGGAGTTGTAAGTGGATACTGCGCATGGTGATATGAATGGGTGGAACTCTCAGTTCATAGCGGAACAAATTGGACCTTGTGCGGCGGTGTGTGCAGCTTAGTTGGTAGTGTGCAACTGGTGTCTAAAAAATTCCAATGTCCCCCAGTACAACTAACATCGTTTTCCTTGGTACTCTGTCATATGGCTTCTCTAGATCTATGAAACAAACATAACTGTTTATTCTTGTCATAGCATTTTTCTATTATTTGGCGCATACTGAAAATCTGATCCTGACGGCCCCTCTGGTCTGAAACCAGACTGGTTTTCATCCAGCTTGCTCTTAACCTCTGATCACACCCTCTCTTCCAAAATGCCTGTGAACATCTTGCCTGGTATACTGATCAATGAAATACCTTGATAGTAGTTGCAATCTTCCTGGTTCAAATATCTGGGATCATGCATCATCTCCAAGTACACAACCATTGCCAATGTCAGGATATTATTTAATGCCACATGCCTGGTTACTGGAGTGCTGTGTGGTAAGAGAATTCCTTTGCATCCAGTAACTAGTGGCTCTTTATGGTTCCCAATTCTGGCCTCTACATCAAACCATGAACACTCACTTCACGCAATCAAACTGATGCTGCAATGGGTCCATTGGTATGACTAGACTAGACCATGCAAGGAACTATGATGGTTGGATGAAATTCAAATTGCCCCAGTCACACAGAAAATGTGGGAATCATGCCTGTGATGGTATGGGGATGTACCTTCCAGCACTGATACCTCAGTTGCAGAGATGGTCCTACAACTGAATGTGGAGGGACAACAGCCTCGAGGACAACCACAAACACACTGACTGGACAAGGTGAGAAATGACATGCATCTTGCAAACCTGAACCCTCCTTACCAGGCGAGTTGGCCGTGTGGTTAGGGGCGCGTGGCTGTGAGCTTGCATCCAGGAGACAGTAGGTTCGAATCCCACTGATGGCAGTCCTAAAGATGGTTTTCAGTGGTTTCCCATTTTCACACCAGGCAAAAGCTTGGGCTGTACCATAATTAAGGCCACGACTGCTTCCTTCCAACTCTTAGGCGTTTCCTTTCGTATTGTCTCCATAAGACCTAACTGTGTCGATGCGAAGTAAACCCAATAGCAAAAAAAACCATACATTACATACATTATCATTATAGACTGTTATGCCTTTCAGCGTTCAGTCTGCAAGCCTCTGAGAATTTACTAAACGACGCCACAATCCTCGATTTGCAACTAGAGGTTGTGGCCTCATTCAGTTCTATACCTCTTATCTTTAAATCATTAGAAACCGAGTCTAACCATTATCGTCTTGGTCTCCCTTTACTTCTCTTACCCTCCACAGCAGAGTCCATTATTCTCCTAGGTAATCTATCCTCCTCCATTCGCCTCACATGACCCCACCACCAAAGCCGGTTTATGCGTACAGCTTCATCCATCGAGTTCATTCCTAAATTAGCCTTTATCTCCTCATTCCGAGTACCCTCCTGCCATTGTTCCCACCTGTTTGTACCAGCAATCATTCTTGCTACTTTCATGTCTGTTACTTCTAACTTATGAATAAGATACCCTGAGTCCACCCAGCTTTCGCTCCTGTAAAGCAAAGGTGGTCTGAAAACAGACCGATGTAAAGATAGTATCATCTGGGAGCTGACTTCCTTCTTACAGAATACTGCTGAATACAACTGCGAGCTCACTGCATTAGCTTTACTACACCTTGATTCAATCTCACTTACTATATTACCATCCTGGGAGAACACACAACCTAAATAAAGTAGAAGTCCGCTATAGGCACCGTGCGTGTCGCTCTAGCGGCCGGGCGGAGAACAACACGTGAGGCAGACTCCAGACTCGCAGTACCTAGCTGTTCTGTTATGATGACTTAGCGTGTAGTTACTCCGATGATAATGGCATTGCGTATGAAACATTTCATATTCCGGCCTAGTAAGGAAAGTGTTCATGAAACAATGCCTCCAGCATTTAAGACAATTTACGGTAATTGTCGAGTCATTATCGACTGCACGGAATTTAGGGTTGAACAGCCTCCCCAAGTAGATCAGAGAGTGTATTTCTATTCTCAATACAAGGGTTGCTACACTGCATAAGTGTTAATTCCAATCACGCCTAGTGATATGGTCGCTTTTAAATCTAAATGTAAAGAACTAACTTATCCTGCCGTGGTGTAATCGTGACACCACCGTCCTTACATGACGGGAGATTAACAGCTGTGGAAGCTGAGAGTGCTTACAATATTGCGAGTGATAGAATTCACGTAGAAAGGTGTATTCAAAGAATCAAAATATACAATATACGTGGATGACATTGTGCATATGTGTTGCGTGTTAACGAATTTGCAACCTCCAATAACTAAAGAATAGCTCGAGAATTGTTCTGCCATCAGTTTGTTTCATATATTCTTTGTCTACATTTTGATCTGTTCAACGTTCAACAAGCAAGAATTGACAAATAAATAATAATTATTATTATTATTGGGAATACCGCTAATTTTTGTCAAGTAATTATTGAAATAGAACTTTGTCATTTTGTTGAGACATTCCTAGACATACTTATTGTCCTGATAAATAGGTATTGTCAACTGTTGTGCTTTGCTGTTACGTATATTAGTATTTGTATTTGTGTGTAATACATATTACTTGTCTTTAACTGTATGTTATTTTGCTCGTCGAAGTAAAGATAACGTACTCGCACATTTCCTGACTCATCTACTATTGGTTTATCTTTACAGGAAGATGGACACTTAACTTCTAACACTCTGTCAGCTACATTTCCTTTGAGAACTCTGACATCTGGAGATCCACAAATCCAAGGCTGTTTCTTGTGGATTATTAACCCACATCGAGAACACGAACACCAAATGAACTTCCATAGCATTCTATTGCTTCACTTCCTTAAGAAAGGTTGTTCAAAGCAGCTCTCCCATTTGGAGATTCAGTTACAAATGCGAGAGCTAAAGTATCATAGTTATGTCACCTAGTTTTGATTCGATGTGCTTTCGTGCTAGCAGATAGTCTTATCTTCCTTTCTTGAAACCATCGAGGGCTTCCTGAATGAGATAGAGTGTCCAGGCAGATTTTAATTATATGATCTGTATCAACCTGCACTTTGCTGGTAAAAAGCATTTCGCCATTCACAGTGCAAAAGGTGCATTTTATCTGGCAAGCGCACGTCGTTAGAGACTTGTAAATGTAATAGCTGTATCACAATTTCCTCACATTCTTCTCTCTCCACATCATTGACTACCCTGTCTATCAATGAGGTGACTACGGCCCTGCACGATTGTTCGATTTCAGTACTTGCTTCTGCTCGAAGCATTGTACGAAGACTGCAAGGGATGTGTTTTAGTATATCCTCAGTTAATTCGAAGGAGGGAAGGGATGTGTCCAATGTCTTTTTTACCGAATAGTTCTTCTATGCGTTTGCCTTTTCTATGTTTTTCTGTTGACATTGTTTTCGGGCTCGGTTATCCCATTGTTGCGGACGGTCTGTTGTGGAGACAACACTTTCATTATTTATACAATACACTACCGCACCTATGTGTTTGCAAGTTTCTCTGGCGCCGGCAGGACAGGAACATTCGCTGATAGACACATTACGATTCTGGTCAACCTGAATACAAAATAAAAATGCGTGCAACTTAGCAAACATGCATTAAGTAATCCTTACTAAATAAACTTTATAAATTGTTACCTAACTACACCTTGCCCACCTGAAGTTTCACGATATAAGGCGACAAAGTGACAGACGTTTGTCGGGTGACTTTTCCTGTGATGTATCCGAAACCATTCGAAATTATTCTTCAACGCCGTTCACGTGGCCACTGACAACAAGGTTTCTTCCTTTATTGCATGATGATTCACTTAGATCTCCGAATTGAGTCGCTTTAAATCTGCTACTTGTTCGAATGTCACACAGGTTGTACTGAGACTCTCGCACTACGCCTCACCTCTTGTTTCGGAATGGGCCACTATGAAGCGCTAGTAGTAGCATTTCGATCTATCTGCAGGTGCCTATAGCGAGTACGGCATATAACGAGAACCCCGTTATAACGATGACTCTTGTCCGTCCCTTCAAAATTCCTACATCAAACTGTGTATTATCCTTCGGTTACAGCGAGAATCCTATCACTGACGCATCCGTTATTACGAGCGATTATGCGTGCTCGATTTTTCCGTTGCCGATATTTATGCAGCCAGTCATTATACTGCATGCGATCGATCATCTTCGGTACCGTATCGTTTTCTCGCTATGCCCACCAGCGAGCTCTCTCGTTGACATTCAAAGGCAATGTCGGATTCGATTAGTAATACCCATCGACTACTCTTCCACGAGAAAAATGAGAGAACATGCTTTCGTAATAAATGCGTAAATAACGTGTCCGATAGCCGTTTTTAACTCGTTAAAGATAAACGCTGAATAACGATTGCTTAATTTTAATGCTAAATACCGCAATTAAGTAAGAATGAGATGGGCCTACACCTCAAGATATGGCAAAGTGCGTCATTGATTACGAGGTTCGTTTATATTTTCTCGCGTCCGTTAAATTACGGAAAGGCTATTATCATGTAAATTTATAGCGAGAAGGTTATAATTTCTCTACTTCCGCTTGAAGTATGTTTTCATCATACATAGAGTACAAATAAGTTAGGATATGTGACGCTATTTGAATAACAAAACTGAAATGTTTGCCACAAAATGCGATCGATCATCTTCGGTACAGTAAGTTTTTGCGCTATGTACATTTGCGAGCTCTCTTGTCAACATTCGAAGGCGATATTGGAGTCGATTAGTAATACCCGTCGACTGCTGTTCTCAAAAGAAAATTCGAAATGAAAGAGGATAAGACGTTTTCGTAATAAATGCGTAAATAACGTGGCCGACAGCAGTTGTTAACTCGAAAAAATAAAGGCTGAAGTAGACGATCTCTTAATTTTAATGGTGTACCGTATACTGAAATTAAGTAAGAAAGTGATACACCTTAAGATATGGCAGGGTACTATCACTGATTTCAGAGGATAGTTTGTATTTTCTCGCGTCTAGTTAAATTTCGGAAAGCTATTCCCATGTCAATTTTTAGCGAGGATGTTATCATTTATCTCTACATGCGTTTCAAATAGGTTTCCATGATACATATACAGTTAGGTTAGGTGACACCGTTTGAAAAAGAAAACTGAAATGTTTGCCACAGAAGCCTCTGGAGTAATACCGTATTTCTTCTAATCCAAGACGACGTTTTTTCCTCAGAATATTGTGTGAAAAATCAAGGGTCGTTTTGCATTCGATGGCCTGATAGTAATGAACACCACTGGCAACTACCGCAGTAACCAAACCACGCTGTTTCTTTTCACCCCTCCCCCTCCACCGCGCGCGTGCGCTCACACACAAAACTCGTCGACAATAAACGACCGCCTCTTTATCACAGGCCTAGGCCTACACCGCTAGCCACGGCGACCGGTCGTACAGTGCCTATGTGTAACGTCACTGGATCTCAGAAAATAGTGAAGAGAGAATGACATTCTATTATCCTCCACAAAAACGTATCTCAAATCTGCAGTATGGCATCAAAACATGTGAGCCTATGAATTCTTAGAAAGGCCACGGCTATCAGTAGCAGAGTTATAACACATCTGATGTACCTGAAGCTTAGTAAAATTAAGTTTTATAGACAGCAGGAATATTTTCGTGATGGATCGTCGTATTGTAAAGATACGTCGAACAGTATTGCCGGAAAATTTTCAATGGGTTCTCGTCGATGTTATGATGCCAATTTTAAGTTAATGGCTATTAAATACTCAAAAATATATAATAATTGTGCAACCGCAAGAAAATACGGCATAGGCCTAATTAAAGCCCATATTCGGCATTACCGTGAAGACAAAGATAGCTTAAAAATGCGTACTGCACAAAAAATGCATTCAGTGGCCCGCAACAAGGATGCTTTAAAGTTGAAGATAAAATTGTGAGGTATGAGCACAAAAATGCATGGGCAAAATTGCCATACCGCGGCGCAATAAACTCGTTCGTTGACTTTCAAGTCCGCGATTAAGACCTATACGTCGCTAGCCGCTGAAGTTGGCCGAATCTGGCAAGCAAGACATGCGTGTAGCGGCAGCCAGTTATATCTGACGCTGAGTGAAATTACCGGCAACAGTTTTATAGTAAGCAAGAATATTTTCCTGGTGGATCGTCGTATTGTAGAGACGCATGGGATGTGTATTGCCGGCAAATTTTAAACGAGTCCCCCTTCGATATTATGATGCCAATTTTAAGTTAATGGTTATTAAACCCGCCAAAATAAAAAAAGCATAATTGTACAGCCGCAAAAAATACGGCATAACTAAAGCCAATGTTCGGCGTCTACAGTCTAAAAATGCGTACTGTATAAGAAAATACATTAATATGATTTAAGAAAACACTTTTTAAGCCTGATTAATTTTTTTGAAGGAAAAAGTGGGAGTCGTCTTGGATTCGGAGAAATACGGTAATATATATATTTCAGAATGACATTAAACACAAAATTTCACATAGTATCGGATTTTGAAAAACAACAAACAAGTGTGGACATCCGCGAAAACTTTTTCCGACTTTTTTTAAAAATCGGATATAACGACAATCCGTTATAGCGAGTAAATTTTTCGCCATTATGAATTCTCGCTATAACGGACTTCTACTGTACTTGAAATTATCGACCTGTTCCAGCTTTGTATCACCAGTCTGACATTCAATTCTGTTGAATTTCTTACCTACTGACATCAATTTAGTCTTCGAAAGGCTAATTTTCATACCATACTCATTGCACCTATTTTCAAGTTGCAATCTGCCAGTCTGCCATTAAGACCAAGTCGTCAGCATAGGCCAAACTGCTTACTACATTTCCACCTAACTGAATCCCTCCCTGCCATTTTATACCTTTCAGCAGATGATCCATGTAAACTACGAACAGCAAAGGTGAGAGATTACAGCCTTGTCTAACCCCTGTAAGTACCCTGCACCAAGAACTCATTCTACCATCAATTCTCACTGAAGCCCAATCGTCAACATAAATACCTTTGATTGATTTTAATAATCTACCTTTAATTCCATAGTCCCCCAGTATAGTGAACATCTTTTCCCTTGGTACCCTGTCATATGCTTTCTGTAGATCTATGAAACATAAACACAATTGCCTATTTCTCTCTAGCATTTTTCAATTACCTGGTGCATACTGAAAATCTGATCCTGACAGCCTCCCTGTGGTCTGAAATCACACTGGTTTTCATCCAACTTCCTCTCAACGACTGATCGCACCCTCCCTTCCAAGATGCCAGTGAATACTTTACCTGGTATACTAATCAATGAGATACCTCAATAGTTGTTGCAATCCTTCCTGTTCCCTTGCTTATAGATAGGTGCAATTACTGCTTTTGACCAATCTGAAGGTACCTTACCAACACTCCACGCTAATTTTACTACTCTATGAAGCCATTTCATCCCTACCTTCCCACTATACTTCACCATTTCAGGTCTAATTTCATCTATTCCTGCTGCCTTATGACAATGGAGTTTATTTACCATCCTTTCCACTTCCTCAAGCATAATATCACCAACATCATTTTCCTCCTCACCATGAGTTTGGCTGTTTGCAACACCACCAGGATGATTTCCTTTTACATTGAGAAGATGTTCAAAATATTCCCTCCACCTCTCCAGTGATTCCCTGGGATCTATTATGAGTTTACCTGAATTACTCAAAATACTGTTCATTTCCTTTTTTCCTCCCTTCCTAAGATTATTTATTACTGTCCAGAAAGGTTTCCTTGCTGCTTGACCTAGCCTTTCCAGGTTATTACCAAAATCTTCCCATGACTTCTTTTTGGATTCAACAACTATTTGTTTCGCTCTGTTTCTTTCATCATACAAATCCCTGTCTGCCTCAGCCCTTGTTTGGAGCCATTTCTGATAAGCCTTCTTTTTACATTTACAGGCTGTTCTCACTTCATCATTCCACCAAGATGTTCGCCTTTTCCCATCTTTACACACAGTCGTTCCTAGTCATTCCCTTGCTGTTTCTACTACAGCATCCCTGTATGCCACCCATTCACTTTCTATATCCTGAATCTGCTTACTGTCTACTGTTCGAAACTTCTCACTAATCATATCCATGTACTTCTGTCTAATTTCCTCATCCTGGAGATTTTCTACCCTTATTCGTTTGCAGACAGATTTCACTTTCTCTACCCTAGGCCTAGGGATACTTAGTTCACTACAGATCAGATAGTGGTCTGTATCATTGAAAAATTCCCGAAAAACTCGTACATTACTAACAGATTTCCTGAATTCAAAGTCTGTTTAGATATAGTCTCTTATGGATATGGTACCCCTAGCCTCCCATGTGTAGCGGTGAATAGCCTTATGCTTGAAGAATGTATTCGTAACAACTAAACCCACACTAGCACAGAAGTCCAGCAAACGCTTCCCATTCCCATTAGCTTCCATATCTTCCCCATATTTACCAATCACCCTTTCGTATCCTTCAGTTCTATTCCCAACTCTCGCATTGAAATCGCCCATTAGCACTATTCTATCCTTGCTGTTGACCCTGACCATGATGTCACTCAATGCTTAATAAAACTTGCCACCTTCATCCTCATCTGCACCCTCACATGGTGAATATACGGACATAATTCTAGTCCTAATTCCTCCAACTGACAAATCTACCGACATCATTTGCTCATTTACGTGCCTAAGGGAAACTATGTTGCGTGCAATGGTACTCCTGATAAAAGCCCTACCCCAGACTCTGCCCTTCCCTTTCTAACACCCGTCAAGTACACTTTATAATCTCTTATCTCTTCCTCGTTATCTCCCCTTACCCGAATATCACTTACTCCTAGCACATCCAGATGCATCCAGTTCTACCTTCTTCCTTCTATAAGCCGCATTAATATTGATAGCTCCCCATCGAATTCCATTTTGTTTGCCAAGTTGTTTCCAAGGAGTCCCTCGCCTGTCAAATGGGAGTTGGACTCCATTACTCCCATAGGTCCGACGTTTGCATAAAAAAAAATAAAAAAATAAAATAAAAAACTGAACCCTTGGGATGCTGGAGATCATTTGAAGGAGAAAATGCAGACACTACATAAGTGGGAAAATGCAAAGAAGCACTGTTAAATGTCGTTCAGTTTAATTTATCTCCTCCATCAGCACTAGAGGCAGATCATCATCATCTCCTCCTTTGAGATCATCAATTCGCTTTATGTTATCCTAGTTTGACATGTGATTCATACCATGAGTAAGCAAAGTTTTCATAACTTATCCTATTCTGTAATAAATCAGGTACAGGAAATAAAGTGAAATTTGAGTTTGAATGCAACCTTGTGTTAAAGAAAATTGAATGTGCAGAATAGAGTAGGAAAAGGATCCAAGTTTTCACGAAGTGTGGGACCTAGTGTGGGACAAGGGAGTAACTGTGAGAGCCAAAACATATGTCCTGCCTATCATGATGTATAATCTGGAGTGTTGGCTATTTAATAAAGAAGAAGTGAGGAAATTACAAGCATGTGAAATGAAGTCTCCATGGTCAGCCATGCAGAAGACTAGAAGAGATGAAATTAAGAATAAGTACAGTAAAAACATGAATATCACCATGTGCTGTCAAAGGTACAGGACTGAGGAGAAGGAGATGCAGGTGGGCCTGTCAATGGCACAGAGATTGAGTGCTACACGACTCAAGTAATCTGGACATGTGAAGAGGATGAGGGAGAGCTGAACACCAAGACAATACTTGGATAGGAATGTAGAAGGGAAAAAATCAACTGGATGACTCAGGAAGAGGTGGCTGGTTCATATCAAAACAGATCTAAAAACTAGAGGAGAAAACTGGGTAACTATAATAAATATAACAAGATAGAGCAAAATGGAGGCAAATCATTCATGACCATCCTACCGAGCTCACAGGAAGGATATCATGATGACATGATGATGACCTCTGTAGCAATATCTGCCTAATGCAAAATAAAAGTGTAAATTTCTATTGATTCATTAAAATTCATCATCATCATCATCATCATCCTCAACCTCATTTCCCTTTATCCAGCTGTGGCTGGATAGGGACAAATATGGTTCCTCTCCACTTTCTTTGGTCCTTCCACCACTCCTCCTACAACACTGTGTCCCAGTCCAGGTTTCTTTCTATAATACTGCATTGGATTGTATCCTTCCATCTCAATCGTGGTCGTCCACGGCCTCCCCTTCCTTGCATTTGCATTTCCATCACCTTTTTTGACATTCTTTCATCACTCATTCGCTTTACGTGTCCAAACCATCTTAATTGGCTCTTCTCTATTCTATCATTCATTTTATCCAGTCCAATCTCAATTCATTCTGTATTTCGCTTGATGTGTCTTCAAATCTCAACGTGAACTGGAGATGATCTCAAATGTACTGTTCCTGTTTTGAAAGAAGTACTAACAACTCTAGGTCATTGCACCTGTTAATCAAGTCTTCCCCTTCAAACAACCTCAAAATCCAAGCTACTTTTTCCTAAGAAAACACACAATGTCAACAAGTCTTTCAACAGTGAGCTGATTTTGTTTCATGACTTTGTTATGTTTAATGGCTTGAATTCTTGCACCTTCAGACAAAGAATGTTCTATCTTCCTGCGCCCCAGTAAATGGAATCGCTCTTCATTCTGAATATGATTATTTGAATTTTGATGCTTCTCCGCTTTTCTAAGAAAAGTTTTTGAAGTTTTCTCCCTACTTTACTGTCAAAATAGTTAATATCTAAATTATGCATACATCTTTTGTTTTTTGGCTTCACACTTCTCTTCGTAAGTAAAAGAAGAGAACGGTTTACATTTTAAAGAGTTGTAAAGTTCCTGAAAGGGCCTACTTCACTCATTATTCGAACGCGAGTTTGAACTAGATGATGCCAGTCTTGTTTTACACAAATAAGAGAAACACAGAATTTTAATTAGTTGTTTTCATGTCATAATGCCAATAGTGCACTGATTGTCTACTAATTCAAAATAATAGCATATAGTTAACAATGCAGAAGATCATTATCACCTTCGCGCTGGGAGTTTCTACACACTTAAATAACAGAGGAGGCATGCCTCACTGGGGCCTAGACCTTGTGGGTGATAACCTAACTTTTCTCTGCAGCCCCGCTCCCAACACAAGCTGGTGAAACGCAAACAAAATAAAAAGTCCTACGTGAGTCAAGTTACGTCTTGCCTCCCTGTCAGAACAAGTAATCTGCTTTCGCCATCTAGCGGGTGATCAGCAAAGCACATCGTCTGCTGTCATCATGTAGCACATATCAAATAGAGATTATTTTAGTTTTAGCAAAATAATAACAGCAGATAAATTTGTTATGATATTTATATAATTTAATCGTATTTCTTAGGGTAGGCATTGCCACAAATGACTCCAAGTAGTTTCACCACTGGTTCATAGGGTTCAATGCATTCTGCTGAAATATACTTCATTATTTAAAATAAAATTCTAAATGTTACCAAAACATAACATTGGTCAACACTGAGAAAAAAAGACTTCATAAGGAAATTCATATAGAACAATTTGTGATAGTTTATGGGAAAAAAGGATGTTGAGGGGAAGGGAAAGAAACTTAGATAAAATGTATATTTAAAATATGGTACATTACAAAATTTGTATTGAAAAATATACCCTTCCTACCTGCTGATGAAACCTCTAACTGTGGCAGAACATCATCCATGTTTGTATCTTTTATGTTCCACTCATCTGTTTGGATCCAGGAGCAATTAGGAGTAACAGGGACACAATGGAACTGAGGCATACCAACAGAAGGACCTACATCAAAATCAAATAATATTATAATGTGGTATTACTTATTTACTATAATTATAAATAAATACATAAAAAATAAACAAACAAACAAATAAATAAATAGATAGAAATTCATAAAATCTCAAATGATCATGTCAAGGTGTTATTAGGTGACTTTAATGCTCAAATTGGAAAATAAAAAAATATATAGGAAGATTGTTGCTGACTTCCCAGCCTACAATAGAACGAACAAGAATGTAACACAGCTAACTGAATAGCCTTTAACTTGAAATGAATATCTACTTAATTAAAAAAAACTAAGCAGCAAACAGAAGACCTAGTGGTCCTCTAATCCAAACCTAGGAGAATTCAAAATTGACCCTGTAAAAGCATATTAATCAGATTCATTCCACAAAACAGAGTCAAGAGAAGAACATTTAAAAAAGTTAGATATGATGTGGAAAAACTAAGAAACAAGTGGGTGACAAAAATTTAAAGTAAAACTAGGAAATAACTGTGCGGAGAATTAGGATGGCAGCTGAATGTTGCGAGGAAAACATTTAGTCACATTGTGCATAACAAATAGTGCAATTTGATTATTCCTGGCAACCAATTCATTGTTGTCACAGTTGCTAATATGAAATCTGTTGATTGATCCTACAAAGATTTAAGGAAGGCAAAGAATGTGGTATTTAATAGCCATTAACAAATTAATTCCACACCAATCATTTTGATGGGTGATGATCCTTCTAGGTAAAGAGTTAAGTTACCACCTCCACAAAAGAAATAAGTTTAAATCCTAATGGCAACTAATATCATTAACCCATTAGAGGTCACAAACAGAGTTTTCATTTGGGCTCTAACTAATTACGAACGTGCTTATGGGCTACCCCTCTCAGTACCTTTACCTCAAACTTTTGGCTAGTGGTGGGCATGCTTTCTGTGAACACCTGGAGCATTCGTCCATGTGTGACCCAGTGCATCTCTCCGCAAGCCAGAGTTTTCATCCATGTGCAACCTTTCATTCTTATTGAAATTATACAAACATTTATGCTCAGTGTTAAATATTTCAGTAGTGTAGTGTTTTCTGACATTCTGCATTGACAAGGAAGAAGAAAATGAAAGAATTCAGAGACTGTTGGACAGTGTAGAATGGAAGGAACAGCAAGAACTGCTAAATGCAAATAGGGGAGGTTCATTTTGAAGACAGTTATTTGCTGAAGAGACAGAAGAGACGCCAATTGATGGAGTAAATGACATTGATGATGACACCGATGTGTTAGAAGACGACTCCCATTCAGAAATATCTGTTGATGAATTATAAGAACTAGGTGAACCAGATGAGGAGGTAAATGCAATAAACCAACCCATGTACAAGTATACTGAAAGAGGCGGGACAACACACTGGAATGTTCACGCACTGCCTAAAAATGTCAGGACTCTTGCTCACATTGCAATATGAATCTATTTGCCTCATGTACAGAGACAAGCCATTGAAGCATGCATTCTAATAGATGTGTGGAAAATGTTTTTCAATGATGATATGGTAAGTGACATAACCAAATTTACAAACATATGGATAGAGAAGAACTGAAGTAATTGCTTTCAGAAAAGAGATACTGTGTACACAGCAACTGCAGAAATTCAAGCCATGTTTGGTCTTTTGTATGTGTTAGGAATTCTGAAAGCTTCTCACCTGAATTTGAAAGATCTTCGGGATCAGATGGCACTGCTGTGGAATTCCTTCAAAATTGTATGGCTCTCAAGCATTTCAAGTTCTTACTGTGAGCTATTAGATTTAATGACATAAATAGCAGAGAGGAATGAAAATCGCTTGATAAACCTGTGCCAGTCTGAGAAATGTTCAAGAAATTTATGGAAAGCTATCAGTGTAATTATGTAATAAGTTACGTTGAGCATTTTTATAGTAGGCAATTATTGTGTTTCCTTGGTGTTCTAATTACATCTTACTATTTCTATAAAATATGCATAGCTTTACAAAAATCATTTTCTGTTAGAAATATTTGCTGCAGACATATGATGCCTATGAGTATTTAATTATACAGTATATCACTTGTGAAATATCATTTGTGACACAAATATATCATAAGTGAAGTTCTATTTGTCTTTATAATGATCACAGAGGAAAACTCTGTGAGTGACCTCTGACATTCAAACATTCAACACGGTCTTGCATGGGTTAAAAATGATTACAAGTCGTAAAATGTTTGGCTGGATATGACAATATGTTAGATTTATTGCAGTAAGAAAAGAGCTCATCCTTCATAATGATAGGGTTCTTTTTTATAGAAGAGTTATTGCAATAAATTTAAGGGGAGACTAACTGCTTAGAAAAAATATATATGAATGCATCTTAAAGAAGAGTGTATATGGATTACTTGGACTGGCATCTCTCTTAGAGAACAGAAGACTTTTCTTAGAGTGATGCTCAATACAGGCATGAATACCAAAGCAGAAATGATGGATTATTTATAGAATAATGATTAAACAAATATCCCTTTTTCAAAGATGTGTTTTCTAGGGTCTGTTTCTTCATTAGTTTTTAGATGCTCGAGACAAACCATCCAAGTTTTACCGCAACTAGAATTAAGGAGACAAAATTCTCATGGTATTACAAAATTCCTTAGCTTACCTCTATAGAACCAGAAAAAAATCATTAAAAGAGTAATTCAGGTATCAGTAGTTATAATAAGATACTTACGAAGATATGAGCCAGTATCCTCTGTCAATAATTTTCCTAACACATTAGTCCTCAGATGAATAACATGAGATGCCAGTGTAAGCTCTGAAAAAGGAAAGAAAATGAATTCTGCATTAATATTTTTTCAAGTACTTTTCACATTCCTATTCACATTTTAGATAGCTTTAGACTTTTTTCTTTCTTTAATGTCTCCCTTTCCCTTTTCTATAAGTCAATATTAAGAAAAGAATGTGAACTAAGAGTTGTTATTTAATAGAAGAGATAAAAATGTTTATTATCAGAACAAACACTGCTTTCAATAACTATATAACACATACATATACTAGATCTTAGATAATCTCCATCCATACAAAGAATTTGCTATATATTCCAACAGATTTTCTCAGAAAGAAATATTCACTGTAGCTTCTCTGAATCAAATAAGTTATCAAGAATGTATTTGGCAAGAAGGCCTCCTTCACTGCCAATGTTCCAAGGAACTATTTAGAAGTAGGTCTATAAATTGTGGTTGTGTATATTACAGTATCCTTATTGTCTTCAGAACATCCAATTCAATGCTGATGAAATTACCTATACCCATACAATTCACATTTTTCCACTTCTTTTCAGGTCCTGTAACTTGATTGCATTTAGGAGATGGTGGTTTTGTCTCCACCAGTGATAGCCTTGAAGATGTATTTTATCATTTTCATATAGGTAAATGCCAAGGGCTTTCAGAGTGTCAAAAGGAGTGTGACAAGATTGCATTTTGCACACTCCCGCACCTGTTGTTCAATACATACAGGGAATACATCATCCGAAGGGGTCTGGACAGCTGGCATGGTGGAGTGTCAGTTAGAGGAAGGATGTTGCAGAATCTGCATTTTGCTGATGATACTATTCTATTGGCAAGCAATGAAGATGAACTTGCTGAATTGTTGCAGCAGATAGAAAATGAAGTGAATCGCAGGAAATCCATGAAGATAGAACCAGTATCATACCAAACCTGAAAGTACAGATCAGGACAGACAGGACTGAGTACAAGAAGGTGATGGGACTACATGGGTATGGCAGAAGAAACACGGAAGGGGAACATCTCCTTGACTTCTCAACGAAGACTGGTTTGGTAGTAAAAAACAACAGTTTCAAGAAAAAAGCCGGCCGCAAGATATGGTTGGGATGAACAACATAATACTGTAACAGACTATTATCACAGATGAAGAAAGAAGTAGACCTGTAACAAATCTCTTAGTAATACCTAGCGAAAGCCTTGACAGTGACCACCATCTTGTAACTTATTTATTATTCTGTATAAAGTAATAAATAAGTTACAAGATTGTGAGCAACTGCAAAATGACCTTGATAATGTTGTGAGATGGACAGTACACAATGGTATGATGATAAACAGGATTAAAAGTCAGGTTGTGAGTTACACAAATAGGAAAAGTTCTCTCAGTTCTAATTACTGCGTTGACAGAGGTGAAAGCTCCTTATGGGGATCACTGTAAATACCTAGATGTTAATACAAGGAAAGATCTTCATTGGGGTAATCACATAAATGGGATTGTAAATAAAGGGTACAGATCTCTGCACATGGTTATGAGGGTGTTTAAGGGCTGTAGTAAGAATCTAAAAGGGCACATAAATCTCTGGTAAGATCCCATATGGTTCCATGTATGGAACCCTCACCAGGATTACTTGATTCAAGAACTGGAAAAAATCCAAAGAAAAGCAGCTTGATTTGTTCTGGGTGATTTCTGACAAAAGAGTAGCGTTACAAAAATGTTGCAAAGTTTGGAATGAGAAGACTTGGGAGAAAGGAGGTTAGCTGCTCGACTAAGTGGTATATAATACCAATATAAATGGTCCGTTATTGGACATTATAAATTTTCCAGCTAACTCATTCCTGGTTGCCAGCATTTCACCCCAGTGTGCTAAGTTGGGCTCATCAGTTGGTAAATAGCACACCTACCAAGACACATAGATAGTGCATACCATGGAGGCCACTGCGTAGGCTACTTGCAGCCACCGGCAGTGCCAATGCACTATGAGAGACTTTGTCCCATTACCAAAAATTGATGCCTGCCTTGTCATCAGATGATATAGATGTTGATTCTCATAGGGAACCTGAAATATTTGTCCTGCTGGCAACCAGGAATGAATTAGATGGAAAATTTATAATATCCAATAATGCACCATTTATATTGGTATTATAAATTTACTCATTCGGGAAAAATATTTTAGGTTCTCTATGGGGATCAACATCTACGTACAGTATATCACTCATATATCATATGGGCTGATTTTCGTGTGTGTTTATAGGCAGCTGCACGTATTATATATGGTTCCTCTCCCTTCTTGGAGGTAGTAGTTTATCTAGTGTCCACTAAAATGTAGCAGTTATTGGGAAGTTCAAACCTAAACAATAAAAAGAATTGTTTCTCCCTGCCATGACCTCTATGGAAGCACTCGATGTGCTGGGTGCTGAGTGAGCCAAATCTGCCAGCTGTTACTGTACAAACATGTCCTCATGCTGGCTCAATGATGACATCTTCGATATTTTATTGGGAGAAGCGGGTTCAGAAATAGATGTTAATGACGGATCGCTCTGTTTTGATGAAGCTGGAAAGTGAAAACAAGAAATGGATTTAGAAGAACTAAAATTGATAAGGTGAGGTCCTGCCTATGACGAGATGGTCATGCCTGAAGGTGTGGAGAATATCCTTGTCCTTTTGTGTTTTCGTATTTGTCCCAGTCATTTCTTTCCCTTACTCTCTCTTTCTGCACTGATCTGTCTTTGTTGCTTATACTAATGTTCTCACCCAGGTTCCCATCTTTCTACAAATGATTTTATTTGACAATTATTTATTCCATTCCAATACTTATCATCTAGTTTCTTACCTTCAGAACTGCTGGGGTGAAGAGGCTGATGAATTCGATATATTGTAGTAATGTCGTCTAATTCTGAAATAAAAATGCAAAGAGATGTGAATCTGCATGAAAAATCAATTTATAACAGTACATTCTTCATTAACATAAGTACCAACATGCCAATATTAATATGATAAGCATTTATACATAACATATAATTTTTAGAAATATAAGAGTTATGTTTGAGGCTAACAAAAGTCAAATTTTTTCATTAGTTTTACGTCCCACCAGTTCAGACAGGTCTTATGACAATGATGCGATAGGATGGGGCTATGAAGGAAGTTGCCATGATCTTAATTAAGGTACAGCCTCAGCATTTGCCTGGTGTGAAAATAAGAAAACATCGAAAACCATCTTTGGAGCTGGCGACAGAATGGCTTCAAACACATCGATATAACCTAAACCATGCAGCCAGCCACAAAATTACTATTATTCATCCCTTACAAATAATGTCTGCCTGCCTTCCTTGCACATGTAATGTTCTGTTGCAATATGTTTGCATGCAAAATTAGCTGGATAAATTAAACTGAAACTTAGTACGGGTATAGTTGAGATTCTGGATGCACACTTTGGCTTAACTATCCTTTGATATCTTTTTGAATTTCTAGTAAACTCCAGGAAACTCTGAAAAGAAGAACAAAATGCTATCAAATCAAGTTAGTGTTTAGTGTTAAGCCATGGAAGTACTGCAAGGAAAGAAATAAAATTAATATATTGTAACAGGAGTTCAATTATTGCTGAGAAGTGATATTAAATGTGGAAATTATCTCCCAAAACTAGAGGTTTTATTGTAGAGACAGGAGAGAATAAATAGGAAGAGGAGTATCCATACTTGTGAAAGATACATTAGTAAGCTATGAAAATTAAGGATGGGAAACATGAAATCCTAGGTGTAAGACTCATCCCTAAAGATAATAGGTGACAAGGTTTTTCTCCCTTCTTCTTCTCCTTTTGTGGCGCTACAGTCCAGGGTGAACCTTGGCCTTTCCAATGAGCTTCTTCTGTCTATCAGGGTCACATGCTGCCCTCCTGCAGTTTCTGCATCCCAGCTTCCGTAGATCATCTTCCACTCCATCCAACCATCTTGTTCGAGGTCTAGCTCGTCCTCTTTGTCCTCCTGGGTTTACAATGACTTACTTGACTTAATTCCTGTTGTTCCTTGTGGAACATAGGGCATCAACAAAGCATCTCCATCTGATCCTGTTGTCAGCCAACCTCTTCACCTCTCTCCAGGTCTTGCCTTCTTCCATTGCCTCCATGTGTACAGATCTTCGCCACGTTTGTTTGGGCCTTCCTCTCCTCCTTTTACCCTGCGGGTTCCAATCCAGTGCCTCTCTCTCGATGGCTTCATTTCCTTTCCTCAACGTATGCCCTATCCATTTCCATTTCCGCCGCTTTATCTATATGGCCATCTCGGTTTCACCCGTCCTTCTCCATAGTTCATGATTGGAGATTACTTCCGGCCAGTAGATGTTTAAAATCTTCCTTAAACAGCGGTTGACAAAGGTCTGCAACTTGGAGGTAATCACTTTAGTCACCTTCCAGGTCTCGGACCCATACAGTAGAACAGCCTTGACATTACTTCGGAAAATGCGAAGTTTGGTCCTGATAGATATTTTGTTGTTCTTCCATACCGGATAGAGCCGAACAAAGGCACCGTTCGCTTTTTGTATACGTTGAGAAACATCCTGTACTGCTCCTCCATCTTTGGAAACTACACTGCCCAAGTAAGTGAAACTATCCACATCCTCTATCGGTTCATCGCTGAAGACAAATGGGTCTAGTTTGTTGGTGTTCATCCTTAGGGCCTTGGTCTTCTTTGAGTTAATCGTTAGTCCGACCTTTTTTCCTTCTTTTACCAAGTCTTCAATCTTTGATTGCATTTCACCATGTGCCTCAGACAGGAGACACACATCGTCAGCGAAGTCTAGGTCTTCTAACCTATTTGCCAATCCCCACTGGATACCACGTTTCACATTTCGCGTTACATTTCGCATTACCGCATCAATCACCACCAGGAACAAGGTTGGCGAGAGGATACAACCTTGACGTACTCCTGAACGTACAGATATAGGTTCAGATACACGGCCCTCATGTATGACTCTGCATGTATAATCACGGTATGTTTCCTGAATGAGGTTGGTAATTTGTGATGGCACACCATACCGCTTCACTTCCTTCCACATAGCTTCTCTGTTGATCGAATCAAAAGCTTTTTCGAAATCGATGAACACTGCATAGAGGCGAGATGACCATTCAGCACACTGCTCCAGAATTATCCTCAAGGTGTTTATTTGGTCTACACACGAGCGGTTTGATCGAAAGCCTGCCTGTTCCCGTCGGAGCCTCAAGTTGATATACTCCTTAATTCTGTTTAACAAAACCTTGGTGAAGACTTTGCCTGGGATTGAAAGAAGCGTAATGCCCCTCCAGTTGTTACAATTTGACGTATCGCCCTTCTTTGGCAACTTCACCAGCAACCCACATTTCCAATCTGTCGGCATTTCTCCATTAAGCCATATCTTCTCAAATAGCGGCTGCAACATATTGGCAGTGGTATCCATATCAACCTTCATGACTTCTGCTGGAATATTGTCAACACCTGCTGCCTTACCAATATGTAACTCTCTCAATGCCCGCTTGATTTCCTCCACTGTTGGAATGCAGACTTTAATCCTTGGGTCAGGCTGGGTTTCTTCCTCTTCTTCGCCTTCTCCTGCATCTACTTGCTCCTCCAAGGAGTGGTTTAACACTGCAGAGAAATGTTCCTGCCATCGCTTCAGTTGATCCTCGGAGTTTGTTAGGAGGACACCATCTTTGTTTCTGACTGGACGGTTTTTCTGCATCTGCTTCCTTGCCAGAACTCTGGTGATGGTATAGAGTTCTCTAAGATTTCCCTTTCTGGCTGCCTCCTCTGCTTGTTGAGATAGGTCATCTATCCATTTCCTTTGATCTCTCCTCACACTTCTCTTTACTTCCTTATCCTTCGCAGCATATTTGGATTGCAGTTCTGCCTTCCTTGCTCGTGTCTTACATGCATTCATTACTTCCTTTATCTCTTTCCTTTGTCTGATAATTTCCCATGTCTGGTCAGTCATCCAGTCTTTTTTCCTCCTGTCCTTAAAACCCAGGATATTTTCACTTACTTCAGTAAATACAGATCTAGTCTTCACCCATTTTTCCTCAATAGTTTCATCCTCCTCCTCAGTGAGTGCTTGGAATCGATTCTTTAGTTCTATCCTGAAGGCTTCTTTCACATTTCTGTCATCCCTTAGCTTTCCAACATCATATCGCTTCCTTATTTGCTCTATCCTTCTCTTTTGTGCCTGTATTTTCATTCTAAAGGTAGCCACAACAAGATGGTGATCACTACCAATGTCTGCACCTCTCTTATTCCTCACATCCAACAATGAACTCCTCCACCTTCGTTCAATAGCCACATGATCTATCTGGTTTTCTGTCCTATGATCCGGTGATACCCATGTCACCTTATGGCAGTCTTTATGTGGAAATATAGTACCACCAATAACCAAATCGTGGCTTGCACAGAAGTCCACAAATAGCTGTCCATTCTCATTTCGTTCCCCTAAACCATGCCTTCCCATAATATGTTCAAGTCCTTCGTTGTCCTGTCCCACTTTTGCATTCAAATCTCCTCCAACTAGGATGATATCCTTCCTTTTCTGTTTCTTAACCGTTCTATTAAGATGTCCATAGAACGTCTGTTTGCCTTCCTCCTCCGCTGACTCCGTAGGTGCATAGCATATTATCAACACAATGTTTCTAATATTGGTCTTAAAACGTGCCACTATTATCCTTTCCGTCACTGGGTACCACTCCATAAGGCTCCTCTTGGCCTCCTTATCCATTAATATACCCACACCTCCATAACTCGCTCCGTCGCCCTCGGGTCTTCCAGAGTATATAAATGTAGCTCCATCATGGGTTGCCAGTTCCCCAAACTCACTCCATCTTACCTCACTCAAACCTAGGATGTTCAGGCCATAACTCCTCATACATGCCACTGCCTGTCGTAGCCTTCCACTTTCCCGCAGAGTCCTCACATTCCATAGCCCAATTTTCGTTAGCCTTTTCAAGCCAAAGGTCGTCATCTTCGGATCCGTCCGGTTTCTCATTGTTGATGTTTCTGTAATAAGGTAATTTAAGGTTGTGCGAGTTATTGGCCCACAGCACCCGAGCTTGGTGGTGGGGCTGCCACCTACGCCTCCAAGCCTGCTGTTTTCTGTTGGGGTAGTCTCCCTTAGCCTTTGAAGATCCCTCTTCACCACAAGGCAGTGGTTTTCCTCTTTATTTTACCCCAAGAGGAAGGGTTACCTCCTCCGCCAACTTTGCCGTACCAAAGGTCTCCTTCTCCGCCTCAGTTGCCGTTAAGGACTTCACCAGAGCCCCGTTAGCCGTTACTTTTCAGGGTTCCTGTAAGGCCTTCACAGCTACCGTAGCGGTCCTGGGGCACACAAGGTCCCCGCTGTACTTCACCCTTACAGGCTATCCCCTACTTCGTACCGTTGCCCGTCCCCCACGACGTGGACGAGGGGTTGGACTTATGGGGGACTGGGTTTACAATAATAGTTAAATATTTTATATTTAATGTCCACCTTTTCAATACAAATATAAATGATATACATATATATTAACATTCAGGGACTAGTTTTGACCTAAATTGTAGGTCATCAGCCATGAAGAAAATTACACAAATGTATCGAATAAAATAAACAAAATAATGATACAATGGTCTTAAAAAACTGTACTACAATCAATAGAATTTTAAGTTAACGCTGGTTGAATAAAATAATTTCTGTAAAACGTTTACTCAATGGAAGACACAGTGTAGTGTCAATAATATTAAAAATGATATGTACACACCATATGAGAAATAAGAATTTCATTGCAGTACATTAAACAGATCTTTTTAATAGAGGTTCCTAAAATACTGGATTGCTTCTCTATGTTAAAAAGTTGTTTTTCATAGATGTTCATAAAATGCTGGTCGTGGTTCACGCATAGAAATGTGATTGAAGTTGGCTCTCCAAATATGCTGCAGCCCATTAAAACTTCAAGTGATCTAAGGCCAAGGTGTCTTCTTAAGATATCAAAATGTTAAAGCTCTGTACACAAAACTATATATTCAGTTCACATAAATGCGATGCATGATGTTAGAAAAGGCTCTTCTGTATAATGAATCTTCCTTAAAAGAGTTGCTTTTAATAGAGGTTTGTAAAATGTTGGTGCACTGCAATATATTAAAAGCTGCTTTTGATAGATAATCATAAAACGTACGTTGCAGTTAACGCATAGAAATGCGATTGAAGCTGGCTCTTTAAACACGTAGTCTGTTCATTCTTTTTTTGCTACCACCTGTGGGGTCACAGGTGCGAACTGTGTCGCACATGTGTATTTGGCCCTGTTTCCCGGCCGGATGCCCTTCCTGACGCCAACCCTATATGGAGGGATGTAATCACGATTGCGTGTTTCTGTGGTGGTTGGTAGTGTGGTATGTTGTCTGAATATGATGAGGAGAGTGTTGGGGCGGGCACATACACCCAGTCCCCAAGCCAGAAGAATTAATCAGAAGCGATTAAAATCCCCGACCCAGCCGGAAATCGAACCCGGGACCCTTTGAACTGAAGGCCAGTACGCTGACCATTCAGACAGTCTGTTCAAAGATTAACTGAGTCAAAATCAAGGTGTCTTCTCATGATATTAAAATATTTTGGCTATGTACACAAAAGAAACTATACATTCAGTTCATGGGAAAGTGATGAATGATGTTAGAAAGGCTCTTCTGCTTAAACTTAAAGAATCTTGAATGATGATAACTGTAGCGCATGGAGGTCCAAATACGTTAGTAGTATCTATAAGGCAGTGGGATTTCGCAGTTCAATGCGGACCGTAAAGATATTATTTATATAGATGATGGTTAAGAGTAAAAAGATTTAAGATCGGGGGAATATAATAAATGACATATGTTGTATGGAAATCACCTCATGCTGCGTGTGGATTGAAGTTGGATGTACAGGTTTTGAAGACCATTGTGTCATTACATTGTTTATTTTATTCAATAAGTTTGTGTAATTTGCTTCATGGCTGATGATGACCTACGACTTAGGTTGAAACTAGTCCCTGAATGTTAATATAAATGTATACCATTTATACTTTGTATTGAAAAGGTGGACATTAAATATAAAATAATTTAACCATTATTGTAATTCACAGTTCAATACAGACCAATAATCATGAAATTCTTATCTTTTGATCCACCTCGGACACTTCCATTCTTGCCACATGACCTGCCCATCTTAACCTTCCTGATCGTATGATTTTTGTTACTGGAGCATTGGTGTATATAGTGTACAATTCTGCATTGTACCTTGTTCTCCATCATTCTTTATCATACATGGGACCATTTATCCTCCTCAGAACTTTTCTCTCGAATCCATCAAGCTGCCTTGCATCAGTTTTCATCAGGGGCCATGTTTCCAAGGCGTAAGTGAGGACTGGTCTAACAAGGGTTTTATAAATAGTAAGTTTTTTTGGGTGGCTGAGGAGTATTGACCAAAATAAGTTGCTCAAGGCAAAGTATTCCTTATTTGCTGAGATCAGCCTGATCTTAATTTCAGTTGAGACATCACTAAAGCAAGTTACTGTGGAACCAAGATACTTAAAACTATCTACTTTCAAATGTATATGTGCTCATGATGATGATGCTTGTCGTTTAAAGGGGCCTAACATCGAAGGCCCTGAATTGTATATCCATCCACACTTAAAGTAAACTCGTGTCCCCATCCTGAGGTGGTGACACACCCCCAATGGAGTTGAGCTGCTTGTACCATTTCAACCACACACCACCCCTCCTACCATTCTTAAATTTCTGGCAGTACCGGGAATCAAACCCGGGCCCCTGAAGATGGCAGCTAATAGTGCTAACCGTTATGCTACAGAGGCGGGCTCTATTCACACTGAAAGTCGTCGACATATTAGGTTGATAGGCTTTCCCACAGGCCATGTATTTTGTTTCTTCTTCATTTATCATTAGGCCCATCTTCCTGCTTGCTTGGTTTCAGGCGAGGATCTTCAAAAGAGAGAAGTATTCAGTCAGCAATATGTAAAGATTGTTGGTTACAAGGATAATATCCAGATAGGGGATATGAGTAACACTAAAGAAGTATTAAAATTTACCTATGATAACAATGACATTTACAGTAAGATACAAAAGTTGACAACTAGAAAAGCAGCTAGAATTGATAAGATTTCTGGGGATATACTAAAGGCAATGGGTTGGGATATAGTACCATATCTGAAATACTTATTTGATTATTGTTTGGTTGAAGGAGCTATACCAAATGAATGGAGAGTTGCTATAGTAGCACCTGTGTATAAAGGAAAGGGTGATAGACATAAAGCTGAAAATTACAAGTCAGTCAGTTTGACATGCATTGTATATAAGTTTTCGGAAAGCATTCTTTCTGATTATATTAGACATGTTTGCAAAATTAATATCTGGTTTGACAGAAGGCAGTTTGGGTTTAGGAAAGGTTATTCAATTGAAGCTCAGATTGTAGGATTTCAGCAAGATATAGCAGATATCCTGGATTCAGGAGACCAAATGGACTGTATTGCGATTGACCTATCTAAGGAATTGATAGGGTAGATCATGGAAGACTAATGGCAAAAATGAGTGCAAATGGACTAGAAAAAAGAGTGACTGAATGGGTGGCTATATTTCTAGAAAATAGAACTCAGAGAATTAGAGTAGGCGAAGCTTTGTCTGACCCTGTAATAATTAAGAGGGGAATTCCTCAAGGCAGTATTATTGGACCTCTATGTTTTCTTATATATATCAATGATATGGGTAAAGAAGTGGAATCAGAGATAAGGCTTTTTGCGGATGATGTTATTCTGTACAGAATAATAAATAAGTTACAAGATTGTGAGCGGCTGCAGGGTGACCTCGATAATGTTGTGAGATGGACGGTGGACAATGGTATGATGGTAAACGGGGTTAAAAGTCAGGTTGTGAGTTTCACAAATAGGAAAAGTCCTCTCAGTTTTAATTTCTGCATTGATGGGGTGAAAGTTCCTTTATGGATCATTGTAAGTACCTAGGGGTTAATATAATAAAAGACCTTCATTGGGGTAATCACATAAATATGATTGTTAATAAAGGGTACAGATCTCTGCACATGGTTATGAGGGTATTTAGGGGTTGTAGTAAGAATGTAAAGGAGAGGGCATATAAGTCTCTGGTAAGACCCCAGCTAGAGTATGGTTCCAGGATTACTTGATTCAAGAACTGGAAAAATCCAAAGAAAAGCAGCTCGATTTGTTCTGGGTGATTTCCGACAAAAGAGTAGCGTTACAAAAATGTTGCAAATTTTGGCCTGGGAAGAACAGTTAGAAAGGAGACGAACTGCTCGATTAAATGGTATGTTCCGAGCTGTCAGAGGAGAGATGGCATGGGAGGACATCAGTAGACGAATAAGTTTGAGTGGTGTCTTCAAAAGTAGGAAAGATCACAATATAAAGATAAAGTTGGAATTCAAGAGGACAAATCAGGGCAAATATTCGTTTACAGGAAGGGGAGTTAGGGATTGGAATAACTTACCAAGGGAAATGTTCAATAATTTTACAATTTCTTTGTGCTCATTTAAGAAAAGGCTAGGGGAACAACAGATAGGGAATCTGCCACCTTGGTGACTGCCCTAAATGCAGATCAGTAGTGATTGATTGATTGAATGAGAAAGCTTCTTGTAATGCTGGTATTGTTCGTGCTACAATGTCTCTGCATATGCCAAGATCTGCACAGACTTGTAGAAGATGATGCCTCTGGTCTGTAGGCCCGCATCCCTGATCACCTTCTCAAGTGCTATGTTAAATAATAAGTATGCCAATGTATCTCCTTGACGTAGCCCATTTTTATTTCCAGAGGGTCTGAACAATTTCCTGTAACTTGAATGCAGCTCTTAACATCAGACATCATCATTTCTACCATTCTCAACAGCTTTCCATGTTTCCCCATCGCCTGTAGAGCACAGTACAGATAGTCTCTATTGATGCTATCATTTGCAGCCTTGAAGTCAATAAAGAAGTGATGGTTTCCAATTCTGTATTCAACAGTCTTCTCCGAGATTTGGTGCAAGTTGAATATCTGATCTATCGTTGACTTTCCTCGTTGGAATCCACTTTGATCGCTCCAATCTCTCTATCTACCTGTGGGAGTAACGGATCTGAAATGATGTTAGATGGCACCATGTACCCCAGATTCAAAAGGGTGATTCCACAGTAGATTCTGCACTCCATTTGGTCACCTTTTCATGTATGGGACATTTTATTCCTTCATTCCACTCATCTGGTATCTTCTCCTGTTCCCAAATAAGAGTAATAAGATCAAACAAAAACTGCTCTAATGTTGGTCCTCTATATTTTAGCAATTCTGCTGGGATGCTATCAGTGCCAGGGGCCTTATTATTTTTCAACTTTCTTAATGCTTCTCTAACATCCTCTATCCCTGGGCTATCCAGTGACTTTCCATGGTCCAATCCTTGTTCACACTCATGGGAAGCATCACCTACTTGTTCTAGCTCTCAGTTCAGTAAATCATTAAAGTGCCTTCGCCATCTTTCCAGTATCTGTTTACTCTTGCTTATTATGTTTCCTTCTTCATTTCTAATCAAGCTAGTTATTAGAGTAAATTGTCTTCGAGCAATGTTCACTTTTGTATAGAAATTTCTGGTTTCATTCTGCTTCTTATACGGTTCCATACATTCCACTTCAAGCTTAGTCCATTCCCTTTTCTTTTGGCGCTGTATCGTCTGATCAATCCTCCTTTTCTCTCAGTAATCCTCCAACAAACTTCTTGTACAGTTTTTCTGTAATATCTTTTGGTATGCAATGTTCTTCTCTTCAGTAACTCTCCTACATTCTTCATCAAACCCTGTAGGTCTTTTGGATTGTCTTTCCATCCCTAGTATATCCTTAGCTGATTTGTCTACAGCTGATTTTATAGTTCATCTCTGCTCTGTGTTCTTACCGTCTTTTATTGTTTCTTGTTCTTGTCTAGGGCCTGAGAGTCTTTCTGGCAGTACAATTTGCAAGTTTCTGTTGATTTCAAGGATGCAATATTGCACCTTTCTCTCCTGATTTGTCTTTCCTTTCAGGCATTTGATATCCTCGCTCTTATATTAGCCATCACAAAAAACTGATCTGAATCCACATTAGGTCCACGGAGACTTCGTACATCCATCAAGTTTGACTTATGCCTCTGATCTATCAGTATGTGATCAATTTGATTGATTAGTTATGCCATCAGGTGACTTCCATGTGCCCTTATGTATCTCTTTATGAGGAAATCCGGTAGACCCCACTATCATATTGCGGGAGGCTGCGAAACAGACCAGTCTTATTCCATAGTCATTAGTAGATTAATGCTAGCTATGGGCTCCAATTATGGGTTGGAACATGGCTTCTCTTTCAAGTTGTGCATTAAAATCATCCAGTACAATCTTGATATAATTCCTTGGGTATTTATCATAACCTTTTTCAAGGGCATCATAGAACTTATCTTTTAGATCTTCACTAGATTCTTCTGTTGGTGCATGTCCATTAATTATGCTGTAATTAAAGAATCTTCCTTTAATTCCAATTACTGACAGCCTTGGGTTTATAGGCATGAAGTTAATCACCAAGTGTTTCAGATCTTTATGAACAAGAAAGCCTGTACCAAACTTATGTTTGCTATCATCACAACTATAGAACCACTACCTATCAGTCGAATTTCTTGTCCTCCCTACTGGTCATTAAATTGAGGAATGTAATTACTGGTCAAGGGGGATATAACTTAAGGGTCCCGTGTTCATTGTTTAATGCAACCCCAGCGATGTCTTGTTTTATGCTGTTCATTTTGAGGGTTCTCCAAGAGAGGCTACATTAAATATTTTCATTTTATGATAGAAGAATGTCAAAACATGACTCTTTTACATTTTATTTATTATTGTTGTTGTATGTTGGGTATTCAGCCCGAAGGCTGGTTTGATCCTCCACAGGTCCACCAACAGCTGTCAAGATAGCCTGGGCTTCACTGAAGAGGCATACTAGGGAAATGATGAGTGAGGTAGTTTCCCGTTGCTTTCCTCTATGAATTATTAGTGTTGCTTAATTGATATTCGCTTTACTCAAGGTTTTTGAAGCATTGTGGTGGTTGTTGTTGGCTAGCCAAAGCCGTTGTGGTAGCTGGTCATGACTGTGCAGAGGATTGATGTAGCGGGTGCACTCACCCTATATTTTGGTGAGGAGTATTCAGAGTTGGAGACTCTTCAGTATGAAACCATATTGGACATGGGTGCTGTGGAATAATCCAGCAATTACCAGAGTGGTGTACATAAATTAGGATGGATTAATATTTTCATGTTTTAGTATAGAATTGCTTACCTACTGTATGTACACTTTGATAGTAATTAAGGTTAGGGGTTACCCACCCTTAATATTTCATTTTTGATGTTTTATTAGTGACTTGGATTTAATGATATGGAGCAGTGATGAAGCAATGTTAGTAAATTGTAGTCATGCACAGCAGTATTTCCATATCAGAAATTTCACAAAACCAAGAGCTGTTTCACAAATATGACCAAATCTACAAGATGTGCAATTGTAAAATTAATTGTTAGTGAACTTCAAGGAAGGTTATAGTCATGTTTTCACAGTACTTAGAAGAAGATTAACAGATTTTAGGGAAACCATTCTTCAGGATTAGATAGTTTATTAATTAATAGATGATGAATTCAAATAATTTAACTGTTTCATAACTTAGATAAAATAATGTTTGAACATTAAAATTAAATCTAAGTAATTAAATTCAAGTTTGTCCTGGAAGTTTCAGGTTTTGTTTGTGGGGATTTAATTCAGTAATGTAACATTAAGGGGATCTGTTCAATTTAAAGGAACAATAATAATAATAATGTTATTGGCTTTACATCCCACTAACTACTCTTTTACGATCTTCGTAGATGTGGAGGTGCCGGAATTTAGTCCCACAGGAGTTCTTTTATGTGCCAGTAAATCTAACGACATGAGGCTGATGTATTTTTATTTTTGCTACTGTTGCACCGACACAGATAGGTCTAAATGGAATAATATCAATAAGTTAATTTATTGAATTTACCACCTAATCAATACAAAATGTCTTATTTTAGTTGGTTTACTTTGGCATATTAACCAACTAAAATAAGACATTTTGTACTGATTAGGTGGTAAATTCAATAAATTAACTTACTGATATTATTCCGTTCAAGTATCATCAATACGGATCAGAATGATATTTATCACATGTAACAGATAGGTCTTACGGTGACGATGGGATAGGAAAGGCCTAGGAGTTGGAAGGAAGTGGCCGTGGCCTTAATTAAGGTACAGCTTCAGCATTTGCCTGGTGTGAAAATGGGAAACCATGGAAAACCATCTTCAGGGCTGCTGACAGTGGGATTCGAACCCACTATCTCCCAGATGCAAGCTCACAGCCACGCGCCCCTAATCGCATGGCCAACTCGTCCGGTTGATGTATTTGAGCACCTTCAAATACCACCAGACTGAGCCAGGATCGAACCTACCACATTGGGGTCAGAAGGCCAGCACCTCAACTCTCTGAGCCACTCAGCCTGGCTATTTAAAGGAACCTTGTTGCTAACTGTGATGTTGGGGATTTGTTGTTTTATTTTGATGTTTGAATTTGTTGAGCACCAGAAGTGCTGGGGATTTACATAATGGACACTTTGGCCATCAGCCACATTAATTTAACTTTCCCTTGGCCGTCAGTGCACTTACTTAGATTTCTTTGGGCCATTGGCCTCAGTGACTTTATACTTGATCCATCAGCCACAGTAACTTGTGTTCCTTTGGCCATCAGCCACACTGAATTGCATTTTAGTGTAACATTGATAAATATCGGTCCATGACGTAGTCGCAGGTCATGCTGACTCAATTAAGGATCCGTGCATTGTAACCAATATCTCACATGTCATACATCGATTGGACAGCTTTAATTATACCCAGAGTCTGGAGCTCCTATCATGAGAGGTGAACTATCGTGAGTCATATGGTATTACGTGTGGTCTCACATGGAAACTGATTTAAGAGAATTTCCAGGGATTTCTTTCGGAGCTTCCAGGGAGGATACCACAAACTTCATACGACAAGTGAAGAGGCAATGAACTGGCTAAATTCTCTGGACATTAATTTATAAGTTATATTACCATCCATTGATCCTTTGTCTGATTGTTGTTCAATCTACTTTAAGTGTATATTGTTTTAGGTGTATATAGTGTGTATACATATAGTTTCTCCGTACCCTCTATATGCCATATGAAATAAATAAGTCATTTCCAATTAAAGTTACCCTTCAGGTAATTGAGTAAATACCTCCTGAACCAAACTGCCATGCTCTTAACAATTTTCACATATGCTTAAGGTTTAATTTACTTTGGTTCAACATCAGAAGCCATCCAAGTTATTTAATTATTGTCATGTTTTCTACAAACCTTTAATTTATTTTTCGATGAGTCAATAAATAATCATTTATATCAGCCTATCTTTGAGTTTGATTCTTTATAAAGTAGAATTACTGAACACCTTATGATACATCAACAAGTAACGAAGAGCATGTAAGTGACCCTGCAGAAGAGATCTCATGTTCATGCTGTCATTTAGGAAAGGTAAGATATCAGAAGATAAATAAAGAGTTCAGTACATACATTACAAATTTCCACTATCTAAATTTAGGGATGTCACCAATGTCCTCTGTTATTACTCTGTTAATTGTACAGTGTCCTAGATTGGGTCTTTGTGCATTCCAGCACTCTGATTGTTCCAATCTATATGAACTCATTCTAGCCTGTCCTTTTATGAAATTGCATAATGATGGGAGGTCTAGTAAAGTATTCAAGGCTTCTGTCGACGTAGTTCTCATAGCTCCAGTTATGGCTATGCATGCCATTCTCTGTAGGCTATCCAATCTACTGCTGACTTTTCTTTGACTTACTTTCTGCCACCAGATGTTTGCAGCATAGGCCATCAACGGTCTAATGATCATTGTGTATATCCACATTACCACTGATGGTCTTAGGCCCCATGTCTTCCCGATGGCTCTTTTACATGCATACAGCAAGTTCTTGGCCCGGGTTATGTTCCTTTCCATATGTGGATTCCAGGTTAGATTTTTATCTAACACTACACCTAGGTGCAGTACCTGTTCTTCCATATATATCTTGTCCAAATAGCTTCAGTGATCTCTTTCCCTCTAATTTTCTCCTTCTTGTGAAAGGGACCAGAGTTATTTTGTTCGGATTGACTGATAGTTGTTCTTCCTGACACCAGTTCTCCACAAGGTTAAGTAATCTTTGCATGAGGTCCTGGATAACACTCAATCACCTTACATCATACCATAATCACTAGGTCATCTGTGTATCCTTGTGTATAAAAACCCTGTTCGTTGAGCATAGCTATGATTTTGTTCACCACGAGGTTCCATAGCAGAGGCGAAAGAACTCTTCCCTGAGCACAGCCTCGGGTGGCCTAACCATCAGCATTTCTTCAAACAGGTTTGCTTTTATCTTCTTTCCATCTAACATGGATTTAATCCATTTGACGACGATTTTACTCACCTTGCTCTTTTCCAATGCTTGATCATAGAGTCATAAGTTGTATTGCTGAAGGCTCCTTCTATATTTAGAAATGCCGCCAGTGCAATTTCTTTATATTCTAGGCTTTCCTCTAGTTTACAAACCAACTGGATCTGCCAGGTCTATATGCAAACTGATTTTCATGTAACATTGAGTTCAGATGCACCATTCTTCTGATATATTTATCCAGAATTTTCTCCATTGCTTCAAGCATGAAGGAGGTTAAACATAATGGTCTGTATGCTTTGGCTTGGGCATAATTTGCCCTTCCAGGCTTAGGTATGAATACTGCTTTAGCTTCAGACCATGATTTTGGCACATACCCTAAAGCTAGACTAGTTCCGAAAACATCCGTCAGGGCATTGACGAGTATCTCCCATCCTTCCTGTATGAGTATCGGAAGTGTCTCTCTTCTTTTTCTTTTTTTTGCCAGTTGCTTTACGTCACACCAACACAGATAGGTCTTATGGCAACGATGGGACAGAAAAGGCCTAGGAATGGGAAGGAAGCAGCCGTGGCCTCAATTAAGGTACAGCCCCAGCATTTGCCTGGTGTGAAAATGGGAAACCACAGAAAACCATCTTCAGGGCTGCCGACAATGGGGTTCGAACCCACTATCTCCTGCAGGCGAGCTCACAGCTACGCGCTCCTAACCACATGGCCAACTCACCCGGTTGGAAGTATTTCATCTGCCCCCCGGAGCCTTTATATGATGAAACGTGTCGATTGCACATTTTACATGGTTTTGTTTTATTATTCTGTTGGCACAGTTCCAGTCTGCTCTTCGAGCTCCAGTCTCTGTTCCAACTGTTTCTTCTTCTGTCATCTCCTCAGCCTCAGTAAAGTGACACGCCATTAGTATCTCCAGCATGTCCCTACCCGCCTGAGTAAATGACCTATCTGGTTTCTCCAGTGTCCCCACTTCATTTATATGGGATGCTTTCAGAACCTTCGGGAGTCTTGCTGTTTCTCACAGAACAGTCTCCAAGATTTTCTTTTTGCTTTTACTCAGTGAGTTTTCTATGATATACGTCCTCCCACATACCATTTCTAGATGATATTCTATACAATATCCTAACATCTTTTTTCATTTTGGCTAGTTTGTTGTTCCACCACCTTACTTTTTTGGTATTTTTCTTTTCTTTGAGAGGACAGTTGTCATGGAATGAGCCTATAATGGCCTCTTCTAATAGTTCCACTGCCTCATTAATTCTTTCTGTCTTCACACGTTAGTTGGAATTTTATGTACAGCCTTCCCTAGAACTTCTCTGTATCCCTCCCAATTATTCAAAGATATAAGCTTCACTGTTGTTTCCATATTCAACTGAGATCACAGAGATGAGTTATTTATATTTATATTTTGATGAATGTTGAAACCAGTCCCATGTTAAATGTTGTAAATAACATCTCTACAACACGTAATTAGTATTGAATAGGCTCAACCTTATAAATAACTCATCTCTCTCCAAGTTAGTTCTTTTTGGGTCTCTGTACATCTCAGTCCCACATAGTCTTGCATCTATTGCAAACTGAATGTGCTAGTGGTCTGCCAATGATGGTTCCTCCAGCACCTTCCAGTCTTTAATAAAGTTTGCAATAAGCGTAGTGCTTAGTGTAATGTCTATTACCTCCCTATGATTTTTATTTATAAATGTAGGCTTGTTTCCTATGTTTAGTATCATCAACTCAGTTCCAATAATAAACTCTTGTTAAGACTCACCTCTTGCATTGCAGTTCATGCTGCCCATAGCCGTGTGGTGTGAATTTGCTCCTTTTCTTTTTGCTAGTGGTTTTACGTTGCACCGGCACAGATAGGTCTTATTGGGACGATGGGATAGGAAAGGCCTAGGAGTTGCAAGGAAGCGTCCGTGGCCTTAATTAAGGTACAGCCCCAGCAATTGCCTGGTGTGAAAATGGGAAACCACGGAAAACCATCTTCAGGGCTGCCGACAGAGGGATTCAAACCCACTATCTCCCGGATGCAAGCTCACAGCCGCGCGCCTCTAACCGCACAGCCAACTCGCTTAGTGTGTGAATTCGCATCTGCTCCAAGGACTAGAAGTTCGCCTTTCCTCTTTGCATTGCAAATTAAGTTCTCAACTTCTTCTGATGGGGGCAGATTAGTTGAGTCATATGGGAGGTATACAGAGCCTATGGTTATTTCTCTGGGTCCCTCCCAATTTCCAAGTTTAATCTTGGCCACGGTTAAGTCCTGTGAACAGTGTTCCTGCAAAATAAGACATTTTAGTTTCCTGTTCACAAGAAGACATGTTCTGGGTATTTCTGATGTTGTATTGTACCCATGAGCATACTTCCAGATTCCGCCAGTCCTGCTACTCTGCCCTTGACTACCCAAGGCTATTGAATAAGGGCCACGTCAATAGCCCTGGACTTGAACTTCCCGGCGAAATTGGCCACAGCTGCTTTTTTACTGAAGATTGGCCTGATGGACCTTCAGCACCATCTTTATCAACAATGGGTTTCATTTTCCCTCCGATGACCTGAAACTTGATCTGCCCAAATCCGAGCTTAGCCTTAAGACTTCTCTTTTTTCAGCTCTCAAAGACTCTTTCACCCAGGGCTAAAACAACTGTCCTTCCTGTGTTGTCGATTGAAGTGGCATTCAGCACTCTCCACTCTTGCGTTAGAAGTTTGGTATCGTGCTGACTGATTCTGACAAGAACATCCTCCACTTTTATCTTGTCAAAAGGAGGTGGGAACTTGGTGATGACCTTGGTCATGTTCAGCACCTTTCTTGTGTCCGCCACTCTGGGGTCTCCCCTTTCTATGGATTACAATTTGATACTGTCTGTTCCAGCCAACTTTTCGTTTCTGGATTTGCACAGATCAGTACCATAGCTCCACTTTCCAGCCATGGTGACTCAAGGAAGCCTGGCAGACATCCGTCAGACAGCGGCTTCATTTGTGCTATCAGAGCAGATGACAATTCAGTCACGTCTTTCTCCTTGAGTTTTCCATCTGGAAAGGTCTTAGGTATTATTGCGACCTTGAATGAGGATAGTCTTTCCGAAAAGGACATGACTTTTTCTTCCTTCTGTTTCTTGGAGGGTGGTTTTTTAGCCGAACTTGATGGCATGCTTTCCTCCGACCTTGGCCTTTTGGGTGTAGTCATTGGCATAGCGTCTCACTGATCCCTGTTCCTTGGCTTCTTCTCCACCCAAGTCCCAGCTGCTATCTTGGCTTCTTTCCTCACCTACTTCTTTTCCTTGTAGTAGGTACTTGTGCGAGGTGGTCTATCTATATGCATCCTATTTAGTTTCAATGCCGATATCTTCAGGTCTTTCTAAGGGAAATCTCCTGTTTTCTTTAGTCCACAAGTCTGCTTTCCTGTTGCTTGTTCTGTTTCTTCTTCAGATTTGGATTCAGTCTGCCCTACTGGGACTTCTGTCTCCATATTCTCCTCTTGGGCCTGCTGCTATACCTGCTCTTCAGGAGCTTCCATAGCTTCCCTTGGTATTTGTTTAAGTGGTTCATTTGGAATGTCCATGGTTCCATACGATGTAGGGTTCTTGCTCCTTCTAGGTCTTGAGTGGCATTCTCACCATCCATGATGAGGCATTCCGCCAGACATTGTCCTCCCGCAACTCAGGCTCTCCGTAGCAGGTGCCACGCCCCTCAGCTGTCCACCCAGCAGTCCGCCCCTGGCCCGAACCCGACCAGGTTTGTTCCACATTCATTAGACCTACTCACGTGGTTCCTACTTGGCATTCCCATGACTGAGTTCACAGCCATGGGTTCCCCCTAGGTTGGGTTTGCCCCGTTCCCAACCCGCGGCTCGTTCAGGCTACGTAGGGCAAAGTGATGTGGTGGTTCCAGCATACCGCAGTGAGCTTTCACCTCAATCACCAGCACCCACTTTCCCTGAACCACTGTATCATCCATGCGGATGTAACATGGATGCCTCTCTAGCATGTAGGGGCGAGGTTTCCACTTCCAAGCCTTGGCTTGGACTAGTAACAATCACACTGCCTCAGGATGTTTTCTGGCAATATCTGTTTTTGGTCCATGAGAATGTATTTTATTTCCCTCAGACCTTCCAGACAAGTCCGGAGGGCCTGCCCTATCCACTATCTGGGATGCGCCTGATAGGGGAACAGGCAAGAAAACCCCCACAGGCAGTCTTTTGATAGACCTAATGTTAACAAAAATATTTGAGAATGATCTTCCTACAAATACCAACTCCATGTGATTACCATGACATCATATGCACGTGATACAATCGTGAGTGAGTAGAATCCAAATACGCAGTTTGGTTGAAATAAGTCCTGCAATTTCCCATTTCTGTTACTGGCTGAAGAGCATGAAGCCCATAAAAAATAGTAATTTTCTCCATCATTTGAAGAGCAATCAAAATTATGTACATAACAAAAATGATTTAAAATGGTCCGACTCGTTGGCTGAATGGTCAGTGTACTGGCTTTCGGTTCAGAAGGTCCCGGGTTTGATTCCCGACCGGGTCAGGGATTTTAACCTTCTTTGGTTCCAATGGCCTGGGGACTGGGTGTTTGTGCTGTCCCCAACATCCCTGCAACTTACACACCACACATAATACTATCCTCCACCATAATAACACGCAGTTACCTACACATGGCAGATGCCGCCCACCCTCATCGGAGGGTCTGCCTTACAAGAGCTGCACTCAGCTAGAAACAGCCACATGAAATTATTATTTATTTAAAATGAAGGGGCGTTTCACATATAGCCTACAGATTCAATAGTGTAAGAGAAAATTGAAAAAAACTCTTCTGGTCTTCCTATAAACTCCCAGTCTGATCAGAGATTTTTAAATTATATCCATATCAAAACCTGCTCCTTGACGAGTAGATTACAGATATGAAGTTTGGTCGAGATATAACCAATAGTGTATGAGAAAATTGAAAAATCTCTTCTGTTCTTCCTATGGGTAAACCTCAGTCTGTTTAGCAATTTTTAAATGATATGTATATTAAAACCTGCTCCTGGATGAGTAAACTTTAAATATGAAGTTTGGTGGAGATATAATCAATAGTAAGACATTACAGACAATGGACCCCCCTTGAATTTTATGTATAAGATGATCAGACTATGGGCTCGGAGCAGCACTATCACAGTACCAACCTGGAATGTGTCAATTGGTAGGCAGAGAGACAGACACGGACAGCAATACTTGCACAGGTAGGACTAGTGGAAAACAAAAGCAAGAGATGTGTATTTATATTTTAAAATATACCGCTGCTTGAAAGCAAGGAAAGTTTGAAATTATCTATTGATAAGCCAGTCTAACGAATGTCAATACTGAGAAACAGACTTGAGCAACAGACTACAAATATAAGAAACACCCCAGATGAGGATACGGGAAACCATGAAATGTGATTGGCCAGTTATATGAATATTTTTTAAGATGTCTTAAAATCACAGAAACAAAATTCACACCATAACCCCACCCACAAAAAAAGCATCATCAGTATTATTTTCAACTGAATGGTTATGAAATAAAAACAGGCACTAAATGAGGATAAGCCAGTTTGAAAATTTGTGTGTTGATAAAAAAGAAGACAGAAACTAATATTCAGGCAGTTTATTTCAGATTTGTTCTGACACAATATATTTCAGAGTCATATTCTCAGTCCTTACTATATTTTGTGTTTGAAGCACACTTATTCATAATTGTCATAAAAGACTTCCTTTCATTCTTCTAAGTTTTTAAAGCTCCCTTTTTTTAAATTTAGATTAAGACAATCTGAAGCATACAATCCCTCCAATTTTATTACCATATTATAATACCTTGTAGGATACTACCATTTGTTACTTCTGTTCTGTGTCAGCTTGTAAGCAAGATCAAATTTTCTGGCTCTTGGCTTGTTTGTTTCCTTATTCAGTCTGTGAGATTGGATCCAGTCTACCAGGTAGGGCCTATATGAACTTCTCTGTCCTCTTAACCTTCCCATGTTTACCTATTTTTTTTTCAGTAAAGTCATGGCATAATATTGAGTATTCGTCAGTTTTATCTGTGGATGATGGCAAGTCTTCACGCATCCAACTTTCACCGATTCCAATAACACCATATGCACATGGTTTACTTAAAAAAAAAAAAAAAAAATAGCCTATACCTCTTCCAGATGAGCTAATAGTGACTGTCCATTTAGGTGGGAACAGTGTAATGACTTCAAGTGACTACTGAGCTGCTCTTTCAACACAAATCCCATTGAAAGTGGTAGGGACAAAGCAGAAGGTGTAGATGAGGGCTATGGGGAAGGGATGCAGGTCAGTGGCATTACCTTTGTGCTAGTCAACAAATATATGGAAGCAAGCAGTAGGAAATAATATTAAATAAGTAAAATGAGCTTACCCGAGCACCTGGTGAGCACGCGCACGCGCGCGCACACACACACTCTCTCTCTCTCTCCCAAGTTCACGAGTTCATTGTACTTCCTGCAATGTTTTTTAACTGCACCATTGTGCACATTTGAATTTTACTTCTGTATTCCCTTAAAACTTAAATGCATCCATTTTGAGTCCCACATTTCTGCAATCCTGAGAAAACCCTTGCCTGATTAAGGATGTACTTCCTCTCACTTGTGAGGGACTCTGTTAGCATGAGCCCACTCTTTTTCAAAGCTTGCTTTGTTCACCACACTTGATCACGATCATGGTACCGAAAGAAATAATGATAGGTTGATTTCCATGTGAGACTATCTCAGCAGACATTTGGTTTTGATGGCCCAGGCTGTAGCAGCCATCCACATTTAGATGTGACAGTTTTATTGAAAGTTTATTTTCCAGTGTCTCTAGCATTTTGTTGTAATGTTCTCAGATGGCTGTTCCGGAACACCATGCAACAAGAGACAGTTCCGGTGACTCTACTCTTCGGCATCATCAAATACACTGTCTTGTTTCTGAAGCCGATCTTCCAAAGCCTTCAACTCCCCTTTGAGCTTGGAGATGTCTTCACTGACCTGTTTCTTGAATGCCTGGAACTCACCACATAGCACTGAGAGAACGTTCAGTGGGTTGGCAGTACTGACTGCTAAGTCTAGGCAAGCTTGGAATTCCTTCATGAAATCTTTGAAGGCTGATATCTTCCTAGGTAATTCCCTCAGAGACATGCTGTCTTCTTTTAAAAGAAAAAGGCATTTAAATTTATAACTTAGTTCACACTGATCAGCACTTTCTGCAACTTAACTTCCTATGTAAGCAGGGTGCAGCAAGAGCAACTTTACTCGGAGTCTCACTTGCCTCCATGACCATTTTTGGCCATAATATTATCAATTCTTTCGAAGAGGTTCATGAATTTTAATCAAATCATAAAGCTGGATTTTGAGCATTTCATCATTTCTTAACAGCCACTCTTTCATCACAACCCTGGTGCTGCTATTGGTTGACACTTTACCTAACTGCACATTGTAGTATGATCCATTGTCTATAACCAGGAGTGAATTGGGAGCCAGGTAAGGAATTATTCTCTTAGTTAGCCAATTTTGACAGTTGTCGACATTCATCTCTCAACGGTAGTCTCCAGTTTTGTATTGGGATTTGAACACTAACCATGTTCCAGGAATGAAACCAGTTAATCCACCTGCATAAACCATAATTAGCTTCTGGCCCTTCAAAATTAGCACTGTATGACCTGCTGTAGAACCATCAACCCAGTTCTTTGGTCTAGTACGACTGCTGTGAATATGTGTCATCTTCATAAATTATAGCTAACCCTTCCTCCCCATACATCGAAATTGCAAGCAAATATGCTATACTCTGAGATCTAATGATTTCTCTCTCTATCAAGGTTGCCCTATGTTTTCTTTTTCTTCACTTAAAACCCATATTCCTTAATATTAATTTATCGTTGGTCCTCCCCACCTTTGAAGTTGGTACTTTTGCAAAGTTTCAGCAACAATTTACGAATTGTAGGTACTGCCTTTTACTTAATGTAAAAAAAACATACAAAGTCTACTGAATCACACACTGTCAAAATCATCTACACCTGTCATGGGTTTAGAAACCTTGTGATATTTGCCAGTGTACCAAAGGAAGTACCTTCCTCCTCACACTGAGAACCTTCCTCGATGATTCTCTTAACACACATTTTCAACATACCTGTTGCTTTTGGCAGTTGCTCTTTTACCTTTTTTAAAGGCCTCACTTTTCATGAAAGTGTTAACATTTGGCTGTGAAGTGTTTTTGAAGAAAGTTTGGAAAAATTAGGCAGCATTCCGTTTATTCAATATTTATACCGAGCTTAGTCAATAAAATTAACTTTCAATTTGTAGCCCTAGAATTAGCTCTACAACACTTTATACTTTAACACACCTAAAGTAGTCCTAGAACAAGAGATACATGCAAGTATTTCAAGGAAAGTTACAATTTTGTCACAATGATGACACCAGAAACAGTCAAGCTCTTATGATGACAGGCACATCTATACAGGCTGAGGAACAGCTACACACATGCGCAGGTTTGGCAGGTCCACTGACTGGCTAACAGACTAGTGTGAAGATGAGGGCAAGGGACCTAAACAGAGCATCTGAGCTGTACTTCAAAAATTAAATACAACAATTCTTTCTGGGGTGCATTCTGATGTACCGTACTAGACAAGTTTCATAACATTTTATACTTTGTTTGATTACCTTTTCAATCCCAGGCCAGTAACAATGTCTCCATGGTAGCTGCTTAGTCCTGACTACACCTCCAATGCCCTTCATGAAGCAGTTCTAGAACTGGTTTCCAGAGAATTCGGGGAACTACCATTCTGAATGTTTCTCCTGTTTCTAGTAGGATTACTCCTGTTCTTACTGTAAGTCTGTCTTCTACTCATGTGAATTCTTCAACATGTGATGTGAACACAGCCTGTTAGAATAGTTTCACTGCCTGCAAGGTCCGCAACCTTATGGAAATCAGTTTGCCACTACATGGCAAGCCAGCCATCATCGTCATATCCTGCTACCTGCTACTTGAAAAACTGAATATAGATGAACTTGTGGAAGACTCTACGTACTTGTGTTGGTATGCAGATGGGTTGTCCAAACTGCTGATAAGTTACAGACTGTTGCCTTCCAATACAGTGCAAGTAGATTTTGTAGTTTTAAATTGTGTCGACTTGTGTTTTTGCCGGAACTCTGTGTTCTGAAGAAAGACAGTTTTCTTTTCTTTTGGTATCTAATTGTGTTAATAATAAAGATGAATTGTGAGAAAAATATATTTAATTTGGACAAAACATTTCTAATACAAGTATTTCTTATTCTGTCACATCTGTTTCCTCTGCCTATACCCCTAATAAATCTCATCTCAGCAGGCTGGGTCCTTCTCATCGTCTTCATTCAAATTTCATACTCGTACTTCAGAATCTGTATAAAAGATACAGATAGATGGCTTTCACATTTCAGTGACATATTTTGGTTCCATATTAGGTCTCTAATTGCTTGATAAAAGTTTCCTACGGCTTGAATTCAACTGGTTACTTCTTCATCTACCAAACTAGTATTTGATACCACTGTCAACAAAATCAATATATATCACCCCTAGATAGCAGTACTACTGTAGCAGAAACTAATATAATAGGCACAACAGCTAGTCCTTTCTAAGTTTATTTTATAGTTTCCAAACAGATATGTTGAAAGGCTTACCTGAGGTCACTGTTGCTACCAGGGCTGATAACACGAATATCAAGATTCTTCGATCCATAGCAAAATTCTAAAAATAAAATAACATGTCATTAGTTAACTAGAGAAAACCAATATAGAGTGTTTCCTCTATAGCTAAAAGCAAGGAAGTGATGAGGAAGATAATGAAGCAAAGATGAACAGTCCAATTCACTACGGTTCTTGCTCTATATCTTTATGCTGTTAAGACAGCAACTGCGTACCCAAGTCTGCATCTGATGATGCTAGAACAACTGTCAGTGCTAAACAACACTCGTAACATATGCAGTTTAAGTGGGAGTCTGAATAATGGGTGTGTGTTGTCAAGTGCGCCTCATGTAACAAGGTCTACACTGAGCCAAGTGAGAAATATCACAGCAGTTGCTTGAAATTAGTTCTGTCAGCACACAAGTGACACTGTAACATGATGAGCGTTCTCCTCCAATTTTGATAAACTGTAATTAACAACAGTAGTACCGGTAGTTTATCGGGTCCAACTCATTGGCTGAATGGTCAGCATTGAGGCCTTTGGTCCAGAGGGCCCTGGGTTTGAATCCTGGCCGTGTTGGGGATTTTAATCACGTCTGATTAATTCTTCTGGCCTGGGGACTGGGTGTTTGTATTTGTCCCATCATTTTCCCCTTCATATTCAGACAACACACTACACTACCAACCACCACAGAAACACGCAATAGTAATTACATCCCTCCGTATAGGGTTGGTGTCAGGAAGGGCATCTGGCCATAAAACAGGGCCAAATCCACATTTGTGACAATTCGTACCTGCGACCCCACAGAGGTTGGAAAAGCAGTGGAAGAAGAAGTACTGGTAGTTTATTAAACCAAACTTCTTGGATTACTATACTACTTATCATCATCCTAGTACCTCCCTGCATTTTGCCACAGAGGATAGACTCACTCTGAATGTTATTGGAAATAGTACAAAGACACAATTTATTTTAACCCTTTAAGTGCTATATACTATGGTCGTCTGACGAGAAGTCACGTGGATGCAGGGTAAGAGGTGCGAGGGGTAAGTATGGCTGCCGCACATGCGCCTACCTCAAGTTTCAGGGCCCAACAATAAGCATCTGTTCCTTCCGCGGTGACTCTTGCGAATTAAGCTGCTGTCATGAAGTTTCAAAATGGTACTGCAATTGACCTTAGTTACACATTTACAGTATTGCTGCATAATGAACAGTTTGATAATGAATTTGCATTGAAGAGCTCGCACTGTCTGTCACAACTGATGTTTGTAACTAAGAATGTAGTATCTGTTCCTCGTGCTGTACCTACAAGCAGCCAAGACTTCTCGTCAGACATACTTAGGAACTTGAAAAACGGAACTTATCTTAATAAAGACCTTTGTCTCCACTCTAGATATTACACTTCGGATATTACAAACTACTTAATTTTCACAACATTTCACACTTTTTACATTAGCACTTAATGAATATCACAGGAGGCTAATCTGACTCTAAATGTCTGGAATGTGCATCAGGATAATCTTATATGAAGTAAAGTCTCTGAATAAATGCAGCACTCTTGCCACTCGAGATGTTTTACTAGGTTATTATTTATCACTAACAATAATGTCTTTCAAGATACTCTAATTCATTTCCATACTTTTATTTCATCAAAATCATTAGCTTACATTTACTCCCTAATACATTATAAGTTGACAAAGTAGCACTTCCCCTCCCTGGTGCTGTGTAAAAAAGCAATGCATGAAAATCCACATCTCAACATCTACAACCAAGTTCAGGATAGTCTGATCTTTAGTATTCTTCTCTCATTCTTTTCAGTTTTACATTTGTCCAAATCATAATTTTTATCATGTCTTTGGTAAAGAACAGGTCCCATACTGTACACGATTGAACTTTCTTACCAACTCTCGCTGAAGGACATATTGCTGGAAGATGAACACACATAATATTATGGCTTATGGTACACACGCTTCTTGCCATTCATTTATACCCATTTGAACCTGTCTTATCCATAAAGAGTTCTGGGCCTCAGTGGCACCTCCCCTTTCATCACTACTTTCTGACAATTCAGCATTGCTCAGTTCTTCCTCAGTCACTTCCCTGTCTGCCTCTGTCACTGTCATGTTCACTTTCTATCATACAGTCACTGTCAGTATCACTACTATCTTCTTTAAAAAGTTCTCTAATGTACTGGGTGTATGCATAAGTTTTTACCAGTTTTTGTGGTAAAGGAAACACATACTTTTCAAGGGAAATTAATTTTTTGTTTATTCAAAATATTTGCCATTAGCTTCTATAAACTTTGTTCATATTTCAGGTAAGTTATGAACACCATGCCAGAAAAACTGCTTGTCTTTTGTAGCAAACCATTTGTTGAGCCATTTTCCAACTTCCTTGAAATTGCTGAAGTGCTGCTCTGTGGTGCATGCCCCATTGATGCAAAGAGATGATAGTCAGATGGTGTCAGGTCGGGGTAGTACAGTGGATGCAGAAGGATGTCCCATCGAAGCGATTTAAAGGTGTCTTTCACTGGTTTTGCTGTGTGAGACGGTGCATCATCGTGTAACAAAATCACTTTGCCATGCCCTCTGGCCCATTCTGGTCTTCTTTCGATCAATGCGTGATTTAAATTAATCATTTGTTGGCGCTAGCGTTGTGCATTAACAGTTTCACTGGGCTTCAAGAGTTCATAATACACAATACCGCTCTGGTCCCATCAGACAAAAAGCACACGTTTAAACTGTTGAAACCATGTCTCACATGTTCTAATCGATATAGCATGTTCATCATATGTTCCTACCAGCAAATGATGACTTTCCACAGCCTTTCTCTTTTGATTAAATATGAAAAGAAATGCATGCCGCAAATGTTCATTTTCAGGCACAAGCGTTGACATGATCACTGAATGGAACAACATAGATGCTAGTCTTTGGCAGGCTCAACTTGTGTGTGTTGGTAGGTTGATGTCAGACGAACAAACCGACGTATGTGTCACATTCATATGCTGCGTACTGTTCACTGGCGCCATTTCTTAATGAAACCGGAAAAGACTTATACATACATCTGGTACTCTTCAGATTCTGGATCTGTTGTCTTTATCATTTGGAATGGGCTGGCTATGCTAACAGCTGCATGCTGTCTGAATGACCTTCCAGAAACTCTGACTACCTGCAGTGAGTAAACCAACACCACTAAACCCTTGCCCCTGAGGGTAAGACAGAAAAGTATCATAAAGCACAGTTCCTCAAGAGTTTCAGTTTGTAAAGCATATCTGTTTCATGTTTTTCTGGGAATCTGGGAGACCACTTCACCAGCTGAAGGTTATATATTTCTCCTGCTTTTCTAATGGATAGCCTTTCCTAATGATCCCTACTGAAATATTTCTAACAGAGGACAGGAATGAAAGTAGGTCTCCCTCAAACAAAGTACAAGATATGGTAGGTATACAAGAGGTAGGGGAAGGAATAGGAGAAGTTATGAAAGACAGGAAGACAGGAAGACAGGAAGAAAATTAAGGGACAAGAGATCTACTCAGAGAGGGAGAGTTAAGGAAAGATATCTTTGAGAAATCCATATGAGTCACTGCAGGTAGAACAAACAACAGAGAGAATATGTGGAACAGGGAAGTGTTACAGGAGAGGAGGTAAGGCAAGAGGAAAGGGAAACCTAGAGGATAGGAAGTGCGAAGGCAGAACAGGGTCATGAAAGGGAGAAAAGGGAAGAGGAATTAGGTTCTCCATCCATAAGGGAAAATAAGAGAGACCAAGAGAGGAGGAGATCTAAAAGAGGTGGTGGTGCTGAGGCAATGGTCATAGGGGATTCCATTGTTGGGCACATGGGTAAAATAAACTTATGCAGAGAAAACAGAACCAGGGTAGAGTATTATCCAGCCACTTAATATCTCTAAGCTAAAAGAGCTCACACAAAATTAATAATACCTTTTCTTTGCAAACTTTGGTATTGTTACAGCCTCATGCAAAAAAAGTCAGCAATTTGCTAAGACTGGCATTCTGTAAAGTAATTCTAATTTTACTGGTTACTTGTTCAAAAATTAATCTGTAACTGTAATTGAATAAAATATTTCTCAGGTAACTGGTAATTCAGCCCAATTACTTTTTTCTTGCACTTTTTCCATCACTGCTCATTATTGCCCATGTAACCTGACATACAACCCATTTAAAAACAAGATATTTTCTCCATCAAAGCAATAAGAATGTACTCACAGAATAACTCATACAAACATGCTGTGCTGACTAACAACAATAAAGCAAACTATATGAAATGCTGTCTAAGCACCATACCTAGTATTATCAGTGTGAGTGGTATCTCACCAAATCTAGCCTTTTTTGAAGAGGGTTGTAGAGGTAAAATTTATTCATCATATCACTATTACTGAAAAATCTGGATGTTTTTCAATGGTGAGCTAGCATCTGTAATAGATTCAGCCCCTCAAAATGCATAAACAGTAAAAAATGGCCTTCAGATTGCCTTTGTTTTATTCAGTGTGGAGGTTTAATGCATTATTTTCAATCAAGGGAATGTCACAAAAACATTCGGAGATTCACGAACGTTTAAAAATAAACTGAACTTCGGCATGTAATATGAGGTGCTGCATTAGCAACTAAATCAGCTAATGGTGCCAATGCTACAGTTTCGGCCAGACACCATGGTGCCTGCCACAGACAATGACAAGTGTACGGACGCACGGAGAAGTAATCACACTGTCTCTTCTATACGCTATGCTGCAAGATTTCATTCTGTTCTTATGCAACCTTTAGCAAAACTGTCATACCAGTAGACTTATTCCCTATGATAAAATGCATATATACCTAATGCCTAGCCGAGGCGGTAAAGGCGTGCTCAGTTCGTCCAGAAGGACGTGGGTTCGAATCCCATCAGGGAGTTGTAAAATTTAAGAAACGAGATTTCCACTTCTGGAGGTGCATATGGTCCTGAGGTTCACTCAGCCTACCCAAAAAATGAGTACCAGATTAATTCCTGGGGGCAAAGGCACCCGGGCGTAGAGCTAACCACTCTACCCCATCATGTGCCGAGGTTAACAATGGTGGAAGCCTTTACCTTCCACTCCTCCAAGGGCCTTCATGGCCTGTACGGAGGTGACTTTGCTTCTTGACTTTGCTTTTTTACCTAATTATGGACACTACAAGGTTATTCAGCTAAGATATCTACCTGAAATAACTCTTAAACCATAAAAGATATCCGAATACAGTATTCACTTTCAGTAATGTTAGCAAGGGGCTCCCAAATGAACTTCCAATACCTATTCAGGTTATCAGTATCTGCTGAGATAACAATACTAATTTCATTTTCTTAAATGGAACTACATCATTTTATATAAGTAGCCAAAAAACTTATGGACATTACAAGTTCAACATTGTGATTTCATTATTTTTAAAAAAAGGCAACTACTTTGTTACGAGATGGACAGCAGACAATGGTATGATGGCAAACAGGATGAAAAGTCAGGCTGTAATTTTCACCAAGAGGAAATGTCCTCTCAGTATTTATTATTGTATTGAAGGGGTGATAGTACCTCATGGGTGTTAATATAAGGAATAATCTTCATTGGGGTAATCATATTAATAAGATTTTAAAGAAAGGTAACGGATCTCTTCATATGGCTATGAGGTTATTTAGGGGTTGTAGCAAGGATGTAAAGGAGAGGGCATATAAGTCTCTGGCAAGATCCCAGTTAGAGTATTGTTCCAGTGTGTGGGGCTCACACCAAGACTACTTGATACAAGAGCTGGAAAAGATTCAAATGAAAGCAGCATGATTTGTTCTGGGTGATTTCAGACGGAGGAATAGTGTTACGAAAATGTTGCAAACTTTGGGCTGGGAAGACTTGGGAATAAGGAGACAAGAAACTCGACTAAGTGGAATGTCATTTGAGGGTTGGGGCAAAAGTGATGGCAACTATTTTTTTTATAGAAGATACTAGTCTGTTTATTTAACGTTAAGAATTTAATTCTTTATTGTGATACCAGTCTGGTTGGGAAATGTGACATATACAGACGAAAGGACAAGGTGTTAACTACATGTGTGGACAATGAATAGCACTGAAATATCGTAACACACTAATTTATTACGGTAGTATACAGGGCAATATGGCCTTCCCGGTGCAAAAGAATAACACAGAACACATAAAGTTGATATGACAAACCTGGGCCTAAAGACCCTCAAAGTGGTCCCCTGCTACTGACACCACATGCTGCCAATGATGTGGGAGGCGCTGAATACCATCTATCTCAGCATTTGCTGCACCATGTGTGAATCGGGTCACCTGTTGGCGCACAGCATTAGCAATGTCCTCTCGTGTTGCAAACTGCCTACCACGTAGTGATTCCTTAATCTTTCTTATGAGATCAAAGTCACAGGGCGAAATGTCAGGAGAGTACGGTGGGTGCTCCAATTCTTTCCATCCCCAACGTCGCAGTAGTTGCCCTACATACTCTGCTTTATGTGGTTTTGCATTGTCGTGCAGAATTACTGCACTGTCCACAAGATTTGGGCATTTCTCCCGAACGCCACGTCGTACCTGTCGCTCCAGGAAGTCCCTGTAGACCTGTGCGGTCACTGTTCTGCCATGTGGAACAAAGTGGCAAACAATGACACCCCTGACATCTTACACGATGATCACCATCAATTTGACTGGGGAGGGATTCTGACGGACCTTCTGCCTCCTTGGTGATCCAGCATGTCGCCACTCCGCGGACTGTTTCAGTTCTGGTTCGTATGCCCTGTCCCAAAATTCATCGATGGCGATTATTCGTGGCAAGAATTGATTACCGTCCTGTTGCCAGCGTGCAAGGTGGTTGGATCATATTGCATAGCGCACTCGTCAGTGCATGCGGTACCCACCGCGATGCAATTTTGCGCAGTTGCAGCTCATTACGCAATATCCTGTGGATGGTGCGTTTCTCGATGCCACTTGCCCTCTCTAACTGCAGTAGCGTCCATCATCTGTCTTCATCCAAGAGCTGCTCGATGACAGCACGTGCCACGTCGGTCCGCATACTTTTTTTTTTTTGCTAGTTGCTTTACGTCGCACCGACACAGATAGGTCTTATGGCGACGATGGGACAGGGAAGGGCTAGGAGTGGGAAGGAAGCGGCCGTGGCCTTAATTAAGGTACAGCCCCAGCATTTGCCTGGTGTGAAAATGGGAAACCACGGAAAACCATTTTCAGGGCTGCCGACAATGGGGTTCGAACCTACTATCTCCCGAATACAGGATACTGGCCGCACTTAAGCGACTGCAGCTATCGAGCTCGGTGGTCCGCATACTGACAGGTCGTCCTGAACATTGCTCATCACTGGTTGACACACGTCCTTGATGAAACTTTCCTATCCCCTGTGCTACTGTACAGTATGGTAGGGCATTATTCCCAAGGGCTTCCACTAATTCACTGAAACATTCCTTCGCATTTTTCCCTCGGAGAATGGCTATTTTGGTGTTAGCATGCTGCTCAACACAGGTTACTTCCATCTCGCATGACACTCACCAACTGACTGATTTCACAGCCCTTGCTGCACTACTACCAGCTATCACAGAGCCATCTGTTGTTCTGCATACACACTATGTCTGCAGAACTTCCACACGACACATATACATTTGTGATCCGTTCACATATCTACAAGAAAAAAAATAGTTGCCATAACTTTTGCCCCAATCCTCATAGATATTGATTCCCATAGCGAACCTGAAATACCTGTCCCGAATGAGTAAATTTATAATACCAATGTAGTTGGTCCATTATTGGACATTATAAATTTGCTCATTCAGGACAAGTATTTCAGGTTTCCTATGGGAATCAACATTTATGTCATCTGATGGCTGGGCAGACATCAATTTTTGGAAATGAGACAAAGTCTCTCATAGTTCACTGGCACTGCCGGTGGCTCCAAGTAGCCTACGCAGTGGCCTCCACAATTTGCACTAGCCATGCGTCTTGGTGGGTGTGCTATTTACCAACTGATGAGCCCAATTTAGCACACTAGGGTGAAACGCTGGCAACCAGGAATGAGTTAGCAGGAAAATTGATAATGTCCAATAACGGACCAACTACATTGGTATTATAAGCGTAATGTTCCAAGCTGTTGATGGAGAGATAGCATAGAATGGCATTGAAAGAGGAATAAGCTTGAATGAAGGTTTTAAAAGTAGGAAAGATCGTAGTATGAAGATAAATTTGGAATTCAAGAGGACAAATTGGGGCAAATATTCTTTTACAGGATGAGGAGTAAGGGATTGATATAATTTATGAAGTGAATTGTTCAATAAATTTCCAAATTCTTTGAAAACATTTAAGGAAAAGCTAGGTAAACAGCTGATATGGAATCTGCCCTAATTGCATGACTAATTGATTGACTGACTGAAAATGGAATGTATTAAAATATGCTTAATTTGCCTTCCATGGGCTGCCCTGTTTGACTGAATCACAAACCAGGCAGCCAAGAGGTGCGTTACGTGGGAAACATGAGCTGTTAACATCCAGAGTTCCTTCACCTTAGGTATTCGCTCTACTGTGATTGCAAATACACTATGCTAAATTATATGATTTAAAACCTTTGATATTGTCCTAGACAACAAGTGAAGGAAAAATGTATATGTGATGGCCTCTGAGGAACAATGTGACATGATATTAAACCATACAGGATTGTCTGAATTGGCTGCATGATATGGGCCACGTACCCATTTGCTTAAATTTAGGAGATGGTGGGTTCAGACCTCACCATTGGCAACCCTGAAGATGATCTCCCATTTCTCAGAACAGACAAGTGCTGGGACTTTGCATTAAGGGCAGCACTGCTTCCTTCCCAGTCCTATCCCTTTCCTATTCCTATCCCATCATCACTGAAAACTTATCCAAGTTGGTGCCACATTAAAACACCAGCAAACAAACAAAATGTTGGCATCAGAAAGGACATTCAGTTGTAAAACTGGGCCAAATCCACATGTGCAGCACAGATTACATGCATGTCCACTTCAGAGTGTTAGAAAAGAGGCAAGGAAAGGAGAATAAACATGAACAAACATAAATTTAAAAAGGCCTAGTATGCAGGATAGTAGGAAACATTACACTGAATGTTTGAAATTACTGGTGGTGGAAGTGATTATTTTTTTATGAATAAATACAAGTAGATAATCACTTCCTCTCAGCACTAATTACATGGAAAAAAGGAAGAGGTTCAACCCTCCAAAGAATGAACATATGAAAGAACATAATAAATAGGAGACACTGATTAACGATAGGCTGTGGGAAAAAAGAGAAGATTGGAAGAGGCTCTGTGAACGATCTGCATAAGGAGAAATGTGCAGGAAGGAGAAGAAGATGATGATGATGAAGAAGACACAATGGGCATGAAAATGAAAGAATCTTTAGGCCTCGGAAACCTAATCCCGTCAGCGTAGGAAATGAATAAGAGTTGACCAGATAGGAAACACATCAGATATCCATTTTTTCTTTACTTGTTACTTAGGATTAATGGTGTTAAATCATTCAATTTATCATAACCTACAGTATTTATGGCCATAGCACAGTGAATATCTAGCTACCAGAAAAAACTGAAGGAACTCTGCATTTCAACAGTTTATGTTTTACATGCAGCACACTCATTGGCCACCTACTTAGTGATTCAATCAAACAGGGCAGCCCATGCTTGAAAAATGAATCACATCATCAAGCAAAGTCATATATAGAGAGACCGAGCTCGATAGCTGCAGTCGCTTAAGTGTGGCCAGTATCCAGTAATCGGGAGATAGTGGGTTCGAGTCCAACTGTCAGCAGCCCTGAAGATGGTTTTCCATGGTTTCCCATTTTCACACCAGTCAAATGCCGGGGCTGTACCTTAATTAAGGCCACGGCCATTTCCTTCCACTTCCTAGGCCTTTCCTATCCCATCGTCACCATAAGACATATCTGTGTCTGTGCGACGTAAAGCAAATAGCATATATAGATAGCTAAAACATGAAAAGGAACATATTATAGGTCAAACAAAATAACATATCATGTGAGGTGTAGCAAACACTGCAGTGTGGTTCCATAAAATAAAGAAAACGATATCTTAGCAGATACCAGTACTGTCCAGCTCCATGGCTAAATGGTTAGCGTGCTGGCCTTTGGCCACAGGGGTCCCGGGTTCGATTCCTGGAAGGGTCGGGAATTTTAACCATCATTGGTTAATTTCTCTGGCATGAGGGCTGGGTGTATGTGCCGTCTTCATCATCATTTCATCTTCATCACGACGCGCAGGTCGCCTACGGGTGTCAAATCAAAAGACCTGCACCTGGCGAGCCAAACGGGTGTCAAATCAAAAGACCTGCACCTGGCGAGCCAAACATGTCCTCGGATACTCCCGGCACTAAAAGCCATACACCATTTCATTTTACCAGTACGGAAACTGTGGAAAAGTACTGCAAGTTCAATTATGAGCCCCTTGGTAATGCACCGGAAGTAAAAACAGATTTGAGGTACCTTATATAGTTCACAAGTTATTTGTGGAGGACATCTCAGTTGAATGACTCTGTATATCAATGCTCTACTGTGATCCACACTCTAACTTCTCCTAACCAGCAAGTTAAACTCAACTCTAATCAGCTGTGGCTAACAAAATATCACTTCCAATTAAAATAAGATTATGCTGAGGTAATTTGACCAATTCTACAAATACAGAATGGTAGAACACAAAATGAAATTAGCAGAATGACAGGCCAATGTAGGACCAGGACATCTCTACATCTTCATATAAGTTGTCTTCAAACAGCTAGGTTCTCTCAGCATCAAACTCAGTTCTTCCACATCCATTTCTTCTCAGTCCCCAAAATGTTGTTTCTGCTTTCCAGCTTCATCAGGAGGGTGGAGACTGTCTTTGTTTTTTATTGTCCTTTTTTAATGTTTGTCCTGATCTCCTTTCTAATTGTTCCTTCCTCTGAAGCTGATTAGTAATTTTCTTTGCACTATTGCAAGTTTCTATTCATGTTCTTATGACTGATATGACATCACTTATTTGTTTCTTTCCATTACATAACCTATACTCTGCTAACCTAACATAACCTAATCTAGCATCAGAGAGTATAAACTCTCAAAAACTCTTTATTGATTTATGAGGTACCGTATTCATGCAGTAAACAAAATGTCATTGACAACCATTATATTGGGTTGAAGGGTACAGGTAGTCTACTGTATCTCAACAGTAAAGATTACTACTTTTAACAGTTTTCTGGATACATTAGCCTATCCAGATGTAGCTGGGTCTAATATTATATGAACAATGTTGCACAAGTACCAGTCACTTGAAAAAAAAAAAAAGTTACATGCAAAAATACAAATTTAAAATTCCTTTCATATATGGAATCCTCAGTGACAACATAGACCCAGACGATCAGTGGAATTTTATGCTTATTTCCATCTTAAAAAGAAGATCAAGAGTAAAATTTGGTGCCCATTAGTAAATATCATTACTTAAACATAAAGATTGCATATAATCTCATAAAATAACTTTTACATCTACAGATTGCTGAGATAAATAGGCCTATTGTGGCTTAAGATTTTAGGTTAGCTCCTTCATCTCAAGCAAAATATTTTACCCCTTAAAATGCCAATGGCCAGAACAAACTATTAAGACAATATATGAGATATAGAAAAATTAACATAAATTATTATGAAGAACATAATATGAATAAGGATAGATTATCAAAATAAGAAAGTTTGTTACCAGGCAGATAAACAGCTCAAAATTCATACTGCTAAACAGTCACTTCAAGAAATGTACACCAAGAGATAATTAAAATTATCAGAGATTACTTCTTTTATTTCTGAATAAAATATCTTATGAGATTCGAAACTTAAGAAAAGTGTACATATTTCCTGAAACCTACAGACCTCAAAGTAAAAGCTTTTAACATGCAAGGCCACCTGAAGAGTTACATTACCTTTATCAATATTTTCAATGATCATTAAATAAATGGTACTGATACCTAAAGGGAGGATCTGCCATATACAGAAAGGTCAATTGACACTCTTAATAATTTTTTGATTATAACATACATTAAAGCACTTTGGTGATCTGTAGCCTATTTATGTTCAAAGGCTTATTATTATGTTCATGTTTACATGCTACATGTTATATGTAATGGAAATGGAACACACAAGTGTATGAATATAAATCACTGTAGGTAGAAAGTTAGAAAGGAATTTAGGAGCAACACACAAAAGGATTTATATAATGGTAGACTAGAATGGGCAGAGGGAACAACAGAGGATAGATATCTTTACCTCCTGCTGATTTCATAGATGCCCGTCATAGATAATCATGTTTTTATGTTTGTTCCTTAACTGTAATTTCTATTGCCTGGTGTTCACATCCCTCTTCCTAGCTATCTGTTTTGGATCTCTCTATATAAAAGGAAATGTACTGACTGACTTATCAACATAAGACCCAAACGACTAAAACTAATAACATGAAATTTGGATATTTACGTAGTGGAGAGGAACAAACAAGAGCCAAATGAAGTCATATATTTCATATAGAGAGAAACATGAAAAGGCAGCCCATAATAGGATAAACACATGGACAGGTCAGTGTAGGAAGAAGGAGCAACAGAAATAGGAGACAAGACCGATCATGAAAACACAAAAGATAAGAACCAACTCTTCATACACTGCTGTCTTTGAATACTCTGGATTTTTCTTCATGATAATGATGCTTGTTGTTTAAAGGGGCCTAATATCTAGGTCATCGGCCCCTAATAGTATGAAATGACATGAAATATAATGACAACTAGCTGATATATTACCGGGCGAGTTAGCCGTGCGCGTAGAGGCGCGCGGCTGTGAGCTTGCATCCGGGAGATAGTAGGTTCGAATCCCACTATCGGCAGCCCTGAAGATGGTTTTCCGTGGTTTTCCCATTTTCACACCAGGCAAATGCTGGGGCTGTACCTTAATTAAGGCCACGGCCGCTTCCTTCCAACTCCTAGGCCTTTCCTATCCCATCGTCGCCATAAGACCTATCTGTGTCGGTGCGATGTAAAGCCCCTAGCAAAAAAAAAAAAAAAAAGCTGATATATCCGTGCATCGCTATGGGATTCTCAGAAAGACTGACTTCGTGGTTTTCCTAACTGAAGTCAACATAGGTCATTACAAAAACATCAGTAGGAATGTAGCAATTAAAAGCAATGTTATCATATAAAATACTCAATCAAATTAAAAATGCGCATTTTCTCACTGTTAACGAACAGCAGGCCTACTACAATGTCGATCTAACAGTCCAAAGTTCAAGAGATGGAATGACCAGGCTGCAGAGAGCCATGAACACTCCTCTGCCATTATTTCATTAAATATGCATACTACTCATTCCAGTCAATACCTCACAGTAGGAATTGAATATCTCAAACGCTATGATGAACCAGTGTGTTACATACCAGTAGTATCAGAAAATTTATGAACCAGAGGAATGACATGCTAAAGAAGAAAGTTATCTAACTCCCCAGCTACTTCCTGCCAATATTCAGGCAGGCTGTTACTCTCGGTACAACCAGGTGAGTTGGCTGTGTGGTTAGGGGCGCATAGCTGTGAGCTTGCATTCAGGAGATAGTGGATTCGAACCCCCACTGTCGGCAGCCCTGAAGATGGTGGTTTTCCGTGGTTTTCCAATTTCACACCAGGCAAATGCTGGGGATGTACCTGAATTAAAGGGCCTTCCTTCACACTCCTAGCCCTTTCCTATCCCATCATTGCCATAAAACCAATCTGTTTCGGTGCGGCATAAATTAAATTTAAAGAAACATACTCAGTAAGCAGCAGTAATCCTATCTATCAGAGATGAGTGGCAACAGAAAACACAAAGCACATCACAACAAACAATAGTCAATGTAATGTAATGTTATTGTTGATCAGTTTTATGAGCTTTCTATATTGTAGCTCTTCACATTGAGTTTTCTTTTGACTCTGCAATATTAGGGCGTCTTATAAAATTATTTATAGTGTAGACTCAGTTTCTCGTTCTCTGACTTTACAAACCGATTTTCATTAAGTTCTGTTCACCTCTTTTCTCGTGACTCAGCGCTGATATGGACTTACAAGGGAGTTAGCACAACTTGCGATTGCAATTGCAAAAACTTTCTGGTTTGTATTTAAGGGCTTTACATGTACATTACAAATATGTGCACAATATTTGCCATCAACAATTACACTGCACTTTACAATCATGCTCATGTTCAGGCACCGAGTTCAAAATATGAGTTGTTGGTAGCTCCTGGCAAAAGATTACGAGGATGAGCATGTCCACAGAGTATAAAGTGCTGAAAACAGAGTTGCTTATCACAGTAGGAACACTTCATGAATGCTTCCAATAAGCAGTCTTCCAATTCACACAGCTTTTGAAGATCAAAAATACGTTCGGGTGGTGATTGAAACCTCTCTGGTCTGAAGTCATCATAACCACCTACAGTCCAGGAGTACTGAACAAAGTCAGCAAAGACTGGAGAACAGAACTGATTGTGTAGAATGCACTGCACATCAGCAATGAAATGGAATCCCTCAACGATGGTATGAACTGATAGTCATTAAGTATAATGTGATCTTCAATCCTCTTCAACACCGCCGTGAACTGTCGGAAGAATAGCACATCAAGTGGCTGAATGTAAGTTATGCACCCAGGAGGAATGGTCTTCACTGTATACACCATATTTTGAGGTCGGATAGCATCGATATGCGTTCTGTCACGATATGTCCTGAGGGAATCAACCAGAAGAAGAGACTTCTGTGCTGCATATGGGAAGTAGACATCTTGAAAGAATTGCGACGTGATTTGCTTCGTGAATAGGCCGGACTTTGAAGCAACTTGAACCAGATTTTGGGGTTTCAGCATGTGTTGCGCTACTCGCACTCCAAACTGACCATTAGGTTCCTGGTAAATAACCAGCAACTTTGGAAATGCATATCCACTTGCCGAAGTAACGGGTTGGATGGTGTAAGAATGTGTTGTCGCGTGATTGCTCCACACTGATATTCTTACCGACTTCTCTCCCTTGTAATGCATAGTTCGCTATGAGTGAAGTTCTTTTTGTATACCACTTTGAACGGTATTATAAATCTGTATATGTTTCATGGTATTCATTAAGGACATTACCTCTTTGCAAAACTCGTCACATCATTCCTTCATGTCACTATCTGTATTCCAGGTTTTAGTGGTTACACATTTTGTTATTGCCCGTGAACCAAGATGGTGTCTCTGTTTAAACCGTGCAATCCATCCATGGATAGATCCAGTGAATCGAGTCACTCTTATTTCTCAAGCCTTTCCTACACCCCAAGCACGAATATCCCTGTCGTGAACATTAGCGCCTAGAACATTTCTCACCACCCTGAATTTTTCCGCTACATAATCTTTCCTAAGATGCTCCATAGCAAATTGTCGTTTCATCCTATTTATTTTGTTGATATAGAGCTTCCTTCTTGCAGTTCGCCCGTGATAATCACCTCTATACAACACCCTCCAGATTGTACTTGCACTGATCTTCTTTACAAACTGCAGCAGCAATAGTGGTTGTAATAAGACGTGGATTTCTTTCCACTTTTCTTACTACTGCCCTCTCTTTTCTCCTAGTAAGGACCCTTGGGCGACCTGTCTGTGGCAAATTTTCAATTCTGTCTTGAAATTTGTATCAGCAGATACTATCGTTAACAGTACCTTTCCTCATGTTCAGCAAATATGCATTTTGATGGCATATTTTCCCCTTTTCATGATGGAATATTACTAATTGCCTTTGATCAAGTGTACTGTTCTTTCCTCTGCTTCCCATTTCACTCATGAATCATTGAATCTGCTTTGTGCATGAGGAAGGCACTGACTGGGACCTGCCTGCCCAGCGCATAACAAGTGCAAAGCATGCCTCGAGTAGCTAAACATCTCCTGTCCAAAAAATATTGACCAGCAAATTTTCGTATCTCAAATAAGTAAAAGGTATTATTAATTTTTAAACTCATCTACAAATCACAATTGGACAATTACAGTACCTACAAAGTGCATTAAATTCAGAGTTTAGTAATTTTGAATTTATTACCTGTTCTTTCTTTAACATCAGGGGTATTACATGTATAGACTATTCTGTCCGAAAAATTCTCACTGTCACTGTATGTGTTTTTTAAGGATTTTAAGTACCAGGCAAGTTGGCCGTGCAGTTAAGAGTGTACAGCTGTGAGCTTGCATCCGGGAGACAGTGGGTTCAAATCCCACTGTCGGCAGCTCTGAAGATGGTTTTCCATGGTTTTCCATTTTCACGCCAGGCAATGCTGGGGCTGCACCTTAATTAAGGCCATGGCTGCTTCCTTTCCATTCCTAGGCCTTTCCTATCCCATCGTCGCCATAAAACCTATCTGTGTCAGTGCAACGCAAAAAAAAAAAAAAAAAAATTTACATTGTTACAAAGCATTTTTGACGTGTAAACAAACATTTTATCAGTGTCCAACATACTTTTAAGGATCTCAAACTGCTTCAATGCATCTTTACTGTCTGTCATTTTTCGCTGCCAGGCTGAGTAGCTCAGTCGGTACAGCGCTGGCCTTCTGAGCCCAACTTGGCAGGTTTGTTTTTGGGTCAGACTGGTGGTATTTGAGAGGGTGCTCAGATAGTCAGCCCCATGTCAGCAGATTTACTGGCATGTAAAAGAACTTCTGCAGGACAAAATTCCATCACCTCAACGTCTCCAAAAACTGAAAAAGTAGTTAGTGGGATGTAGAAACAATATTATAATTATTTTTCATTTATTGCATGCATATTGTACCTGAGGATGTTTTGCACATGAGATGAAACATGTCCTAAAATAAATGTTAAGCTAAATGTTAGTTCTATATAATGTAGAACAATGATGATGATAATAATAATAATAGAAAGGGCTTGAAAGGTGGAAACTGCCTCTAAGCCAAAATTGTATCAAGGTCAATATGGATCATTATAATGAAGTTAATAAACTGCTCCTTGTGCCATAATTCTGGCTCCATCCAGCTAGGAAATATGCACTGCATATGAAACAAAAGCACTAGCTGAAGCTCATACTGCACTGTATACACTACTACCTGCCTTCACCTGAAATAGCATAGTTCACTCCAGGGTTCAAAATCAAATCAAATCAAAATCTCTTTATTTGCAAATGAGGTGTTTACCTCGGTGGCAAATGGTACACTAAAATACATTATTGTCAAGCACTAAATATTAAATTAACAAGAGAATAAAATTTTCCTATAATACAATATTATATAATTTATGCTAACATTTTTTCTATTAAACACACAGCTCATCCTTAATAAATTTATATTGTTTACAAAATTCTACTTATAATATCTCCTGTACTACTTACAAATATAGTCATCTGATATACAGTATGTGGAATTACTTCAAATGATACTGTACAACTGGTATAAGATTAAAATTTACATTGCATTTATTTACTTTTTCTTTTCTTTACCCATTCTGGAACCTAAGTAGCATAACGACCTGCTGCGTCTTAACCAGAGCCCCTTTTACCACCACTTTTCAGAGTTCCTGAAGGGCCTTCACAGCTACCGTAGCAGTCCCAGGGCCCTCAAAGTCCCCACTGTACTTCACCCCTACAGGCAGTCCCCTACTTTGGCTGTCCAAACTCCTTACACCAGGGGATGGAATTAATTTATTCACACACATTCTTTATTTACATTAACCTGCACTGGTCGAATGCCCTCTAACATTTCATTTATTTTCTCTGTTGCTGTTTATTCTCTTCTTGAATATCTGTACAGATTTTGGAAAAGGATCAAACACTACCCCTGGTAAACTGTTCCACTCCTTCACACCCTTCCCAATGAATGAAAATTTACCCCAATCGCTTCTGCTAAAATTCCTTCTAATTTTATATTTGTGGTCAGTCCTGCCGATATAATTATTTTCCAACTGAAGCCTCTCACGGATATCTCCCCATGCTGCTTCTCCTGTATAGGCTCTATATAAACCTATAAGTCTAGTTTTCTCCCTTCTCTTACTCAAAGTTTCCCACCCTAGTTTCTTTAACATTTCTGACACACTACTCTTTCTCCTGAAATCCCCTGTTACAAACCTTGCTGCTTTCCTCTGCACACTATCTATTTCTTTTATTAGGTATTCTTGGTGAGGATCCCAAACACTGTTTGCATATTCCAATAATGGACGAACCATACTTAAGTAACTTTTCTCTTTTAATTCTTTGTTGCATCCTTTAAGTAGCCTCATTATGACATTTAACGATCTGTATGCTTTCCCAACAATGTCAACCACATGACCCTTCCAGTGCAAATTACTTTCAAATCTTACACCTAAGTATTTGCACTTGCCATCTTTTGGGATAACTACCCCATCCAAAGTATATTCAAATTCAGTTTTAAAACTCCTGTTTGTAAATGTTGTAACAGTTGATTTGCCTCCATTAACCTTCATGTTATTCTCTTCAACCCATTGTTGGATACTCTCAAGGTCCCTTTGTAATTCTGAACAATCCTCAATGGTATTTATTTCCCTATAAACAATTATGTCATCTGCGTACAATCTTATTTTTGATGTTATATTGTTCCCTAAATCATTTACGTATATTAAGAAAAGTAATGGACCGATTATACTACCCTGTGCAATTCCCTTCCAAACTTTCTCTTCCTGTTAACACTGACTGCAAGCAGTGACATCTGCTGTACACAAAACAAGTTATCGAATTACTTGTACGGTATGTATACAGGGCTATCTATCACTTACAACAGGATTACAGCCGTAGATGCCCAAGAAAGATTTGGTTTACTCTGTCAACTAGTAGGCCTAGAGTAAAATGAGCGGACAGCCAGATGGTATCAAATTAAAATATCTGCACAATTTAGCTGAGATCATACGATTATTATTTCATCTCTCAGAATGAAGAAATATTGGGCTAATAGAAAAACAAAAAATCCTCTGTATAATTGACTAGAGTGGTCCAATGTAGACCATAAAATGTAAAATAAATTATTATTATTTTTATTATTATAATTTTTATTATTATTAGCCTATTATTAACAGGATCACACACACTCTACCACATAGCATGCCTAATCCTACAATATTCCAAACTTCTTTTTTGAGGTGTAAATAAATAACCCTGAAATTATCTTGGGAACATCAGAACTGCTAAACACTATTTGAATGGTGGCAAGAAGATGCCGCAAATCAGTCCTGGAGAAAATGTTATTGTGCATGGAGTCACTGAGTATCTAGGTAATGTAACGTACATAGCACCTTTCTAGTGGGGAGGAAACCCGAAACCGAGCACTGCGGCTTGAGAGAAAGCAGAGCTCTACATTTGGGAGGCGAGTAGACTGGTTCTACTGTCAGCTGTCCTGAGAATGGTTTTCTGTGGTTCTTATTCTGACTTTCAGGAAAATGCTGAGACAGTTCATTTTATAAGCCACAGATGATCCTCTTGTGGGGAATTTGAAGTGAAAGTCACACCTAAAAGGTCATGTAACACAAACTTTAATAAGTTTACTGGTACCTATAACTTGATTGTTATAAACAGCCCTGGGGGTCCCTTCTGATCACCTCTTACGACAGGCAGGTAATACTATAGGTGTTATTCTACTGCCCCCCACCCACAAGGGGACAACTGAGGCATAGAAATCATTGAGATGCAACATTTAACCTTTCAATATGATCATCGTCATTAGTTACTTGACTACAGTCCTGTGCCCGCTGACCATTTCCACAGAAAATACAATGGGGAGAAGATTTCCCTTTCAGTGGTTTGGAGGGCTTAGGAGCAGTGGCCTTAGTACAGACCTGAGTATACAGATCAGGCTGTGTAACACTCCCTTAAATCTTTTGGGCTGCAAGTGCTCCCTCAACCTTGTTATTTCAACATTGCATTCATTTTGTAATATCTCCCTCAGAGATGTTTTCTCTTTTGGCGTAAACAATTCACTGATAACAGTTCATTAGGATATGCGCAGAGGATCGTCGGTGTAAGCAGACGACCATTCAATATTTTCAACCAAGTCATAGAAGGCCTCCATTCAGTGATTGCACTCTACACAGGTTTCGTTAAAAGAGTCAGGAGTGAGGGTGTGGATTGGGGTTAAGTTTTTCAGATAGCCTAGATGGGCCTGGTTGATACAATTTTTATCACCGTATTTGGAAATGAGAATAAGCTGGTTCCCCTTCTGGATATCCCCTCAGCAATACGAGCTTGTTGATTTGGGAAACTGATGGATTCTCTTTGACTGAATTATTGTTCCCATAATCGAGACCAATGTTCAATATCACTGCTAAAGAGGTCTAATCTGATGGTAGGGAGCGTTATTGTTCATGTTATGTTTGAGGTTAAGTTTGAGTTCATGTTGAAAGGAGACGATATGAATGTCATATGTCGTAGTGTGGTTGAGAGCTTCTGTCTGTATTTGCTTCTGTTCAGTCAATCGTGATGCCTTCTGTAAAAACCGAGCGCATTTATCTGTGTACCGTACGTTTCGCAACTTTCAACATCTAGTGGGTATTCGTCATCATTCAGTAAATCGTGAGTTACCGTATATAATCGACAGACGTTAAACGGTTCAGAGAATCCTCTAAGCAGTGTTGACAGCAGAGAGGATAGAGGTTTACAGCGCTGATGATCGTCCTAGGAAGTCCATTCATGGAGGTTGTGCATGTCGTTGGAGAATCGCGTGGCATTGGAGCGTACCGGTAATGTAGATCGTTAGCGGTTCAGCGAGTATGGGGAAGTACTGTACTATTATTTAGTAAGTTCTGCCAGCGCAAGACTTTGGCCGGGGAACAGCAGTAGACATTAATCAATTTTGTCCGTAACGTTACGTCACAAACAATGAATGCATACCGGTACCGGTACGTAACGTTTCAATCTTAATTTCCGGAGAATTAAATCAGAGTTTACTTAAAGAAGATTCAGTGTACTGATGAAGATAATGAAGAATATACTTATCTAGATATTCGTTTCGTCTACCGGCATCAGCTGTGAGGCTGCAGTAACGCAACTCTTACATATTCTCTTTGCGCGTTTGTTTGTTGACAATCAGACACTTGATATTAAGTCCACTGTAAGTATTGCAGAAGTCCTTCAGAATTGTGTACCAATCCAATACTTCTTGGTTTCGGCACCAAATGTGAGTGATTTAACCATACAACACTACACCAACTCATATTTTACGAGCGTGGTTGGTTCTACTGTATTGCCTGGTTCAAACAATGTCGTTGACAATGCGGGAGTGATTATAGTTCCGTTTCTATGAGTTTCGACTTGACAGTTAACCGGATGTCAGACATTGGTGCCAAATGGTTACGAGTACAAACAGCTGATTCACAACACGTAACACGAACGGGAATATATAATATACTCGAATATAAGTCCAGAATCAATTATTCTTCGTAGCAACATGCATAACTTTTTTTTTTTTTGGTACTTGCTTTACGTCGCACCGACACAGATAGGTCTTATGGCGACGATGGGATAGTAATGGCCTAGGAAGTGGAAGGAAGCGGCCGTGGCCTTAATTAAGGTACAGCCCCGGCATTTGCCTGGTGTGAAAATGGGAAACCACGGAAAACCATCTTCAGGGCTGCCGACAGTGGGGCACGAACACATGCATAACTCACATAAGATGAACAATAACACATTACATAAGGATACGTCTATAAGATGAATATAGGGTCGGTAGATGCAGAGTGGGTTACGGCCCCTGGGTTCCGTCCCTTAAGAGGCCACGGCTTGTCCGTGGTCCAACAGCTCTGTACTCTGACCGGCCAACCGAGCAGAGGAAAGTTGGCCACGGCTCTACCGTGGCTCCACGCCTCTGCATTCGGGAGACGGGCACAGTGCCGGACTTCACGCCTGGCCCCACCCGTCGGCTGTCCTGAATGGTTTTCCATTCTCCTGCACTAAGGCGAATACCTGGATAGTTCGTAGTATAGGCCACGGCCGCTCACCCCCTCACCTTCTCCGCACATCCCCTTCACTGTAACAAGCCTCCCGGCCTGAGAGACGGCGTCACCGTCTAGGAGGCCCGCCTCCCCCTTCAGGGGAGAAATGAAAGCGTTTAGTAGTAGTATGAAAATAGACGATCCTTCGTCGTCCGACTGTTTGCAACACTTCAAGCAGCCACGGAGGTTTAGTGCCTCTTGAAAATTGTGGACTAGTCAGGTGGACGAAGGCAAATCAGTGAGGTCTTGCCTCGGGACGCGCTTCATCGCACTGCAGGTGGATCAGCTTGTATTCCGGCGTCGATCCGCATTCTGCGGCATTCTTTACATCTCTCTTGGGACTTGCGTCAACAATCATGTACCCGTACACGCCGTGTTTTCCTGTCAGTACTACTGCTACTACAACCACCACAACTACCTCAATTGCCACCTTCGGACAATTCGCCGCAGACACCGCCGCCGTTGCTTTTCACACAGCACTAACGTCGAACCATGCAGCTCCGAATTATGAAGCCCGCTTTCTACCTGTGACATCAGCTCCTCATCCCTACACCTCCCGAGCACCATCTACGAGGAGGGTCACTCGACCAGCCCACAGAGAGGAACCAGCACCACGTCGCCTGGCAGTGGATTCAGCACCAGCGCCAGCACCGCATTTGGCCACAGCAGACGAAACATCTCCTCTCATGGATACCGGAGTACAGCACTCTCCACCATCTACCACCACTTCCGCCACCACTACCAAATCTGACGCTCAATTTACACTTCCTCAAAACACATTCCGGTTTAAATACACATTTCAACTTTACACCTTTAGAAACTCTTGCATAACCCTTTTCATGGTATTTTTAGCCGCAGACACGTATCCAGTAACATCATATATTTCCATGTTGCATTGCCATGCACTAAGGACAACCACATCAAGCATAAAATAGGGGTGTAAGTGCACTCAGAACCACGCAATTTCCTATCCTGTATATGTATTCATAACCTAATATTTGTCGTGTATATCAAACGTGGGATTATAAGGAAAAAATAAAAAATGAGAGGAAAAAAGTTACTCCTGAAACAATATACTGATGTTGAATGTCTTTATCTACTTCTATATATTTAATTATTTACCTTGTCTAAACAATATTGTAATCAATTATGAAATTCAATAAAACTTAGCCCGATGGCCATAAATTCCCCTTCCATCTCCTTCATTTCTCACATCCTTTACCCCTCTTCCCGCACATCTCCCCAATCCGCCCGCATCTCTTGGCCAGAGAGAGGGTGTAACCCTCTAGGTGGCTCGCCCCACCCCTTCAGGGTGGGGAATGAAAGCATTTGATGATGATGATGAAAATAGATCAATGCTTGAAAAGATAAAACGCGAGAAAATGAAATGAAATTTCTACTCACCATCTAGAATAGCTCGTTTGTTAATAGATTCCATTTCTCTTAAGTACGGAAAAAATCCTACAAAGGGCGGGGAACAACTTTACGCCCACGCCTCTTGACTACAGTATTTCATCCACCACGTAAACTGGGTACTAGGGCTGGTTTTGTTTCACAAGATGCATGAGACCCCCCCCCCCCACTTTCTCCATGTCATCGCAAACCGAAATATTATGCTCCTTCAACCACTCCATCAACTCATTATTTCTACCCGTCATTGTTGGAGCTTTTGTCAAGAATGACCGAGTGAACTGACAAAGACCGGGAAAAGGACTGAGCACAATACAATACATAGCTGATGGCCCGTGGTTACAGAAAACAACAGATCGACAACATTGGTAACCGGAACTAGAGTCTCACGCGCTCCCGGAGCGATCGGCTGCCTATGATTGGCTGTTTATTAATTGACTTAGCTTCCGCTAAAAGGCAGCGCTCAAAGGTCAAGTCGAAACTCATAAGAACTGAACTATAGTGATTATGCATTGGACTAATACAGTAGTTTACTTGCATTTGGAACTACGTCTATACATATAAAATAAGAGTTTTTTGTCTGTACATTGCTCAGAATTTAAAAAGGATGGTATTTCTGTATCAGTCGTGTCACCAGTGAAAAAAGAAATGCACTTCTACTTTTCCGTAATGTCTGTCTGTCTGTCTGTCTGTCTGTCTGTCTGTCTGTCTGTCTGTCTGTCTGTCTGTCTGTCTGTCTGTCTGTCTGTCTGTCTGTCTGTCTGTCTGTCTGTCTGTCTGTCTGTCTGTCTGTCTGTCTGTCTGTCTGTATTCAACCCATGACCTTTGTGCCCTAAGAATATTATGTATTAAACTGTCAATTGGAATAAGAAGTTCGATTCTTGATAGCACGGAATTGACACGCGGCGAGGGTACCTTCTGTCCCACGCTCTGGGATACGTGATGTCATTCGCACGTGTCAACGGCGGAAGAATCTTAAGTCATTTTGTGAACTATTTCAGAAGAGCGTGTGTGTATTGCGTGCCCAAGCCAAGTCGAAAACATAGTGCCTATCAAATGAGGTCATTTATCCAGCTAATTGAACATGTATAAATTTTAAATGTCCATGACCACTACCGCCGGAAATGTAGCGAGTATGTAGTCACCTTCAAAACTCTTGTAATTACAGTTTAGTTAAGTCAGAAAAGTTACAGAAATTTTCTTGGCGGCAAGAGGAGATGCCCGAAGAGAGGGGGTAGCTGCTATAAATAAGAATTGACGCCATGACGAAGCCCCTGCATTTGGTATCACCAGACTGAAGACAGAGGGTTGAGCTGCTGTGTAAAATCGAACGACAAAAGTAGACTAAGTCCAACCCACAGATTTTAGCCATTGTGGCTGGGGTCTTGACTCCATGTGGAGATAGTTTTTCTTGAGTGGAAATAATTGTACCAAAAGGACGGTCAAAGGACCGAATAAATTGGTAGTGAATAAAGAAAGTAATTCGTGTGTGGAAATAATTACAGTCCACCGTGTGCGCTCAACAAAAACAAGTGAAGGGCATTTTCTTTTCTTTTTAATGCTTTATTTCCAGGAAACCGGAAGAATAAAATGATCTGTACAGCCAAAAATGTAAAAATGCCAGGGTCACTGGTGAGCCCAATGATGAACGATGGCGTGACATAAGGTATGTGACTTACCATCTTACCACCTATTATATATTGTTTCATGATGTCTAAAAAATGTGTATTTGAAAGGGGTATATACGACGCAGTTGGTCGGCCCTATGTGGTTTTTGTAAATGTCAGAATACGACGAAAAAGGGTCATTTGTTTTATTTTCCACTTGGATAAAATTTTGAAGTCTTGCGAGTGCCGTATGATGTTGTAAAAAGTTATTAAATAGGGTTTCGAAGTGTGATCACGTCCAATGTAGATCGTCATTTCCGTGTGTTTATTGCCTATATTTGTGATGTCAAATTAAGATGTTCATTCGACGTAAAATTTTTCTGTCTGAAATCTTGACGTAAATAATATGAGAAATCCATAGTTACCCATTTTCAATCGAGTGGAAGTGCGCTGTCGGGTGAGAGTATAGTGTGATGAACTTGGTCACGGAGTGAAACGTTTTCCTATGCCCATTTAAACTGTGTCTGACGGACAATAAAAAGGATTTAGTAGAATTTTCCAGTTATTTCGTGAAAATCCAGTTATTAAAATACGATATCATTTTATGCGAAGTTATTCATTATTAAAGCACTGTGCGTTATTAGACGTCGTGGATTCTAGTAAGGATTTTATTCCAGTTCTTTTGTCGGTGATAGTCGTGAGTTGGGAAACAGAGGTTAGTTTTGTCGTGTGAGTCGAGGTGAGATTTGTGAATCAGGTTGAAGACCTGTCAATGAAGCCGGGATTTGTGGAAGCCCGAGGAAGATTTTGTATAATGTTTGGGGATGGAAAATAGAAGTAGGGAATCCATGGCGGTATTAATTCGCGACGTGTATAATAAGTGTGGGCATTTTGAAGCATGCATTTTGTTGGTTAGAAATATCGTATTTGTTTAATTATGTCGGCAGAGTTTAAAGGTTGCATTCTGAGAGGCTAGTCAGGGTTTACGACCAGATGTCTCATGTCACTGCCAAGCGGGGTTGGGGGCGAAATGCCGTCAGCTGATAGGGGTTCGCCGCTGGGATAACGGGACATGCAAAGTGTGTTATGCGTAGAATTGAGATTGCATTTCTCGGCAGGGGATAACGTTAAATGTTGGATTTAGTTGAAAGTTTCATCCGGGAATAACGTGTGTGTTATTAGATACTGTAATATTTGTTTAATTGGGAGCGTAATGTGCATTTGGTGCCACGGAATTAGAGTATAATGAAGAAGATTAGCCAAATTCAGGGTTGTCCAAAATATAGAGCGATGGTAGTGATGATTGTTTGTCTGTGAGGGGTGCGCAAACATGTTATGACGAGATATGACATCGTAATTATATGGCGAGTTGCTTTTGGTTTGTACGTAATTATTAGGGTTATCCAAGTGTTAATAATGGCTAGGGTTAGATTAGATTTAAAGTGTGAGGTCATGAAACAAGATATAAACTGGACATGAATGATGTAATAATTCTTTTCCAGCTATCGGAATCAACAGATAAACATCACAGGATTAGAAATTTTACGTCACAATTGCGTAGGAATTTGTGAAGAAACCAGAGTCCGCGGAGATAGAATTTGTTGTTCTTTAATTTTTCATTAAATCATTTAAATTTATTTAATTATTAAATTCAGTGAAACCGCATTTTGAAATAACTTTAAATCAAGCGAATAACTTGGAGATGCATTCTGGAAATCTTAGTTTGTTTTCTGGGGAATGTGTAAATGTTAACGTAACGATTAAGGGGACATAACCGACAGTAATGGATTTTACTGCCACAAAGTATTGTGAGCATTGCTATTGTTGTATTATTTAACTTTGATTGATTGAGCAGTGAATGTGCTGGGATAGTAAAGTGGAAACTTTGTCATCAACCGATGTAACTTAACTGTGTTTAGCCTTCAGCTTAGAAACTTGGATGGTCAGGGGGTCATCAACCTCAGTGACTTAGATTAGGGCCATATGCCACTGTAGCATCATTTTCCTTGCGGTCATCATCCACAATGACTTTAAAGTAACTTAGAAGTTTAGATGTCGGTCCATGACATAGTCGCAGGTCACATCGATTCAATTAAGGGTCCATGCCGTATAACCACTGTGTGGCACACACCGATTGGACTGCCTTAATTATACCCAGAGTCCAGAGTTCGTGTTACGAGGGCTGGATCATAAAGAATCACTATGATGGTACATGTAGTCTCACATGGACGCCGAATTTAAGAATTTCCAGACTTCCCTTTCTTTAATTAATAATTGAGACAATGGTTTCTAGTAAGAATGCCCATCAGGCAGTTACATAAAGGCTCACACCAGTGTTCTGACCCTCTATGTAAAGTAATTGTGGTTTCCAGTGGACACAATTGAGTTAAATGATACCGTGGGTATAGCAGAAATGCTACATGAAATAATTAAATAAATAGGAACATTTTTTAAAACAAACCTTTCATTTGAGTAGATAGATTAGAATTACTGAACCCTACCTTTACCTCAGCAAGTGACGAAGAACCCGATACGACCCAAGAGACATATCTCATGAACTTTGCTGATAGGTAAGAAAGGTAGGTATCCTTCAGTATGGACAAAAAGGGTTCAGTATGTATGTATGTATGTATGTATGTATGTATGTATGTATGTATGTATGTATGTATGTATGTATGTATGTATGTATACACGCACCACGAGAAAACTGCTGGAAATCGATATGCAAAGTCGGAAAATAAGTTGCTACAATCTAGGCCATAAATAATTTTATTCACGCTGAGTGAAATGGTAGTTTAGGGGAAGGCCTAACATTTATTTCTGAAATATTTATGTTATTAGTGGTCGTATCTTAATGAAAATCTGTACACAAAGTCGGGGAATAAGTTCCTACGATCCAGACTATAAATAATTGTATTCACCCTGAGAAAAATGGTAGTTTAGGGGAAGGCCTAAAATTGTATTCTCAAATATTTGTTATTAGTGATGCTATCTTAATGAAAATCGGTATTCGGAGTTGGAGAATAAGTCGCTATAGTTTAAGCTATGGACAATTTTATTTACGCTGAGCGAAATGGTAGTTTAGGGGAAGGCCTAAAGTTTAATTCTCAAATATTTATGTTAGTGGTCGTATCGATAAATACTACATAACTAAAGTTATATAGTATTACATTTCCGATCATTTATGTCTTATACATTGTTACCTTACCGGCTATGATCACAGAGATATTCATGAATTTGAATTTTTGTTACCAAGTCCATATCAGCGCCGAGTCACGAGAAAATGGGTAAGCAGAATTTAATGAAAATCGGTATGTTAAGTCGGAGAATAAGGAACTACAGTCTATGCTATAAATAATTTTATAAGACACCCTTGTATCACAGAGTCGAAAGAAAACTTACTGAGATGGCGTACAATATAGAAAGCTCATAAAACTGATCAACAATAACATTACATTGCCCATAATAATAATAATAATAATAATAATCGTATGGCCTCGGCTACCGCGTGCAGACATTTCAATTTGACGCCATCTGGTTCAGCGGATCGGCGGTAGAGTGTCGGCCTCCGGATCCCAAGATAGCGGGTTCAAACCCGGCAGAGGTAGTCGGATTTTTGAAGGGCGGAAAAAAGTCCATTCGACACTCCATGTCGTACGATGTCGGCATGTAAAAGATCTCTGGTGACACATTTGGTGTTTACCCGACAAAATTCATTAAATCTCAGCCATAGACGCCCAAGAGAGTTTCGCTTTACTCGGTCTGCCATCTAGTGGGGACCTACAGTAAAACGGAACGTCGAAATTGACGAGCAGATAGCCAGATGGCGTCAAATTGAAATGTCTGCACACGGTAGCTGAGGCCATACGATTATTATTATTATTATTATTATTATTATTATTATTATTATTATTATTATTATTATTATTATCGCTAAATAGTGTTGTGTAGGTACCGGTAGTTTTCTAATTTGAGTGTGAAATTGTAAAATCTGCATTTCGGTAGCGTAGATCATATTTATCTGGTTCTGGAATTAACTACAACATGGATGGGGTGATTTTTGAATTTTACAGACTCTGTGATTTGCTCGAGGAATTTGACAAGGAACTAACCGATGAGAATTAGTGAAGAAGACGAAAATATACGGTACTTCAAGTGTATAATGTACAGTGTACAGGTGTCAATGATGTGGAACCCGATATTGAAGCAGCAGGTGAACACAGTGAAGTATCGGAAGAAGAAGAAATAGGCGCTGACTATGAAAGAAAACGTATACGTGTTCGGGCAAGGAATTCGCCGTCTTCTTTCTATCAACTAGGCCTAAGTGATAACTCGGATTCCAAAAATGAAACAAATGCTTTAGATCCTAGAATAATAAGTCAACAAAACCTAAAAACAGGAGAGTTTGCACTACACCGAGAAACAATGTTTGTTTTTATCCGGGTGTTATCCGAAATGAAAAATCTGTTAACATACCAAAACATTGTTTCCTTTTGTTTATCGGTGAAAACATTATTAAGTCCTTCACCGAGTTCAGTATTCCATGTTATGGAAACAGTATTGCTCTTATGGACCTACAAAGAGTGAACACCCCCCGCCCCTCCCCCGCCACTCTCATAAATAGTAGCGGCAATTAGGTGGGGCGGGGCTTTTTGGATAAAATATTGCATTTTTTCTCATTTTAGCTGGTTGAACGTAGGAATTATAGGCATTATTTAAGAAAGCAATTTGTACAAGCCCTTTTATCTTATCAGCTCATTTTTCCTTCATTTTCTTTAATTATTAGCAATATTATTACCGGAAATACGCACAAAATGTCGTTCGTCCCAGCTAACCGATTTGTATAGCGCCACTTTGCACGGGCTGTGAGGAAGGGTAGCTGGTATATACAGTGTATATATATATATAATATTTTGCCGAGGTCAAGGACACTAAGCTAAGATTCACCCGCTTGTCGTGCGCATTCGTCAGTCTGGCAGTCTCTTTAGCGTCTGTTAGTTTCTTAGTGTGTAGTCAAATACTAAATGATTTTAATTGTATAATTACGCCGTACTTCTATGTAATTGTAATAAATGCGTAAGATGGTTCATTTGGTGAAAGTTTTATTGTGTAGTATTGAAAATATTTAAAAATCTTATATTACAGCACTTAAATTGGTAAACTGTCAACCTTTCCCTCTCTGTTGAAATTCGCTCAGAGAGCATCAAGAAAACTTATCATATTGTAGCTTGTTTCTTCAGTTTGAATGTAAGTATATAACCTCCCACTCCCACCTCTGTCCGATACCGTATATCCAACAAAGCCGGGCACTGTTTGTTGTCTGTATATATTTTTTCCCCCCATCCCACACTTTTAATTGGCAATCGCCGCTACTGCTCTTAGGCACCCATAATTCCTCGTGATTACGAAATATTATAATTAACTTTATATTGTATTATGAAAGAAATAGGAAAGAATGAGAATTTGTTTGCCCATGCGTTGTTAAAATATCTACTGAAGCTTTTCCATTTTATAAATGCATTCGCAGGGAGGAAGCACAGGGCGGGGGCAGACATTGCTTCTTGCCTTCTTTCGCTCTGGTACATGTAACGCGTAATCCGTTCGTTTGTGAATCGTAGCAGCTTATTTCTGCTGTAGAGAAGTCATGTATTTTTGTGTTGTGTATGTTTCTTAGTCTTTATATCAGTGCGAACTTCTCTTGTGTTGAGTGAGTTATGTGATTAATTAACCTACGTGTGCGATTTCTTTCTTTAACATTAATACAGTGATTGATTTACTTTATGGATGAGGCTGAGGAAGAAACAAAAGTAAACTCTGCTTAATTTTCAGCTTGTTTTCTTCCCCCTTTTATCTTGAACTTAAAAACTGAACTTCACAAATTTATGTACGACCGTTTTCCCGTTATGCTACGAACATAAGGAATGAGTTTCTTCTACCATCTATTTTGAACTTAAAAACTGAGTTTCCCCTATGTACGTACCGTCGTTTTCTCGTTATGCTGTAAATAACTATAACTGGCCCCCTATACCCCCCTCGATCCCCCTCTAACGCCCCCCGATCCCCTAGAGTTCATGAATATAATTTTCAGCTTAGTTTCTTTCCCTTTTTATCTAAATAGTGAGTTTCACAAATATACGTGCCACCAATTTTCCATGATGCTGTTTATCAGAACTGTTCGATATGACAGATGGCTCCTCGGACGCGGTACAGCGCTAGACGACGATGACGAATGAAAGTACCATTTCCACTTCTATTGGGTAACCTCTAAATTCAAAGCTCATTGTTTTAGAAGCCTTTCTCGAGGATAGTCTAGATTTTCTTCTGCTAACTCAGAGCATAGTTCTCTGTGAAACGTAAAGAATTTCACCTTATTTTCTTGACACGGCACAAGCCCAAAAGCCTATGTCATGTCAACAAATTATATGTTCAATGCTATCCCGTATCTTGGGAAAATTAATTGATACGGTATCCTCACAAGCTGTGTAGCCTACCTTACCAAGAAAATCACAAAGCCTATGAATGGGTCAAACAGAAATGTGACCGTGGATGATTTATTCACGAGTCTTCGGTTAGCCGATGATCTGTTAAAACCACCGTTCAATCTGACACTTGTAGGAACACTTCGAGATAACAAGCGTGAGATTCCTCCGGAGATGCTTACTTCTAAACGTAGGATGGTAGGAATATCGATGTTCTGCTTTGATGGTACCAATCTCACATAAATGTAAACGAAACAAGGTGACAATGCTTCTGTCAATAACCCACGAAAACATGGACTTGGAACAGACTTCTAAGAAACCTCAAATGGTACTGAAGTATAACGGACACAAAGCGTGCTGTTGACATCTTAAATCAGATGTCCTGTAACGTATCTTACAGCAGGAAAACAAAAAATTGGCTCCGTGTCTATTCTATGGAATTTTAATATTGCTTCTGTCAATGTATACTTCATTTACTGCATCAATAAATTCACACATCTTTCGACTTGGCGCCTTATAGGCGACCTGCGCGTCTGTGAAAGTGGAACCCTACTTATGATGAATTATAACTATGAGTGCGGCACACACATCCAGCCCGCGAACCATCGGAATTAACCAAACAAGGCTAATCGAACCCGAGACCTCGTGGACCAAAGACCAGCACGCTAACCATTTAGCCATGGAGCTGGACAAAACTCGTGTCCTCGTTCTGAGATGGTGCAGCTCTTTTCAGACACACTCCAATGGGAGGTGAGCTGCATATATGATCACATCCCAGCACTCGCGCCACTCTTAAATCTCTGGCTGAACAGCGAATCGAACCCGGACCGTCAAGCACGGCAGCTAATAACACTAACCGTTACCCTACTAGGTGGACACTTGGGTGATTGAAAATCCACAGCCTGTTTCCAGTCATTCGACCGGGTCAGGAATGGAATGAATGAAGCCCCATCTAGCGGCGAGGATGGGAACTGTGCCGGCTGCCGAAACCTGTCGCACTCCTCTGGGGCGATGACTAATGAATGATAGATGAAATTAAATGATATTGGAGAATGTTGCTGGTATGAAATGTGACAGGGAAAACCGGAGTACCCGGAGAAAAACCTGTCTACCTCCGCTTTGTCCACCACAAATCTCACATGGAGTGACCAGGATTTGAATCACGGAAACACTTGGGTGATTATTATTTCAATTTTATCAAGCACAGTTATACCAACATCGCATAACTGCGAATGTTCTGTTGGCTGCCACTTACTACGTCATCAAATTCTGCACTTATTTTCCCAATCAATCAATCAATCAATCAATCAATCAATCAATCAATCAATCAATCAATCAATCAATCAATCAATCAATCAATCAATCAATACTGATCTGCATTTAGGGCAGTCGCCCAGGTGGCAGATTCCCTATCTGTTTTCCTAGCCTTTTCTTAAATGATTGCAAAGAAATAGGAACTTTATTGAACATCTCCCTTGGTAAGTTATTCCAATCCCTAAATCCCCTTCCTACAAACGAATATTTGCCCCAATTTGTCCTCTTGAATTCCAATTTTATCTTCATATTGTGATCTTTCCTACTTTTAAAGACACCTTCCAAACTTTTTCGTCTACTGATGTCCTCCCACGTCATATCTCCACTGACAGCTCGGAACATACCACTTAGTCGAGCAGCTCGTCTCCTTTCTCCCAAATCTTCCCAGCCCAAACTTTGCAACATTTTTGTAACGCTGATCTTTTGTCGGAAATCGCCCAGAACAAATCGAGCTGCTTTTCTTTGGATTTTTTCCAGTTCCTGAATCAAGTAATCCTGGTAAGGGTCCCATACACTGCAACCATACTCTACTTGGGGTCTCACCAGAGACAAATATGCTCTCTCCTTTACATCCTTACTACAACCCCTAAATACTCTCATAACCATGTGCAGAGATCTGTACCCTTTATTTACAATCATATTTATGTGATTACCAAAATGAAGATCTTTCCTTATATTAATACCTAGGTATTTACAACGATCCCCAAAGGGAACTTTCACCCCATCAACGCAGTAATTAAAACTGAGAGGACTTTTTCTATTTGTGAAACTCACAACGTGACTTTTATCCCCGTTTATCATCATACAATTGCCTACTGTTCATCTCTCAACATTATCGAGGTCATTTTGCAGTTGCTCACAATCTTGTAACTTTTTTATTACTCAGTACAGAATAACATCATCTGCGAAAAGCCTTATCTCTGATTCCACTTGTTTACACATATCATTGATATATATAAGAAAACATAGAGGTCCAATAATACTGCCTTGAGGAATTCCCCTCTTAATTTTTACAGGGACACATAAAACTTCACCTACTCTAATTCTCTGAGTTCTATTTTCTATAAACAGAGCCACCCATTCAGTCACTCTTTTGTCAAGTTCAATTGCAGTCATTTTTGCCAGTAGTCTCCGATGATCTACCCTATCAAATGCCTTAGATAAGTCAATCGCAATACAGTCCAATTGACCTCCTGAATCCAGGATATCTGCTATATCTTGCTGGAATCCTACAAGTTGGGCTTCAGTGGAATAACCTTTCCTAAACCCAAACTGCCTTCTAACAAATCAGTTATTAATTTTGCAAACATGTCTTATATAATCAGAAAAAATGCTTTCCCAAAGCTTACATACAATGCATGTCAAACAGACTGGCCTGTAATTTTCAGCTTTATGTTTATCACCGTTTTTTTATATACAGGGGCTACTATAGCAACTCTCCATTCATTTAGTTAAGTTCCTTCATGCAAACAATAATCAAACAAGTACTTCAGATATGGTACTATATCCCAACCCATTGTCTTTAGTATATCCCGCGAAACCTTATCAATTCCAGCTGCTTTTCTAGTTTTCAACTTTTGTATCTTACTGTAAATGTCATTGCTATCTTAGGTAAATTGTAATACTTCTTTAGTATTAGTCACCTCCTCTATCTGGGCATTACCCTTGTAACCGACAATCTTTACATACTGCTGACTGAATACTTCTGCCTTTTGAAGATCCTCACATATACACTCCCCTTGTTCATTAATTATTCCTGGAATGTCCTTCTTAGAACCTGTTTCTGCCTTAAAGTACCTATACATACTCTTCCATTTTTCACTAAAATTAGTGTGGCCACCAATTATGCTGCCATCATGTTATCCTTAGCTGACTTCTTTGCTAGATTCAATTTTCTAGTAAGTTCCTTCAATTTCTCCTTACTTCCACAGCCATTTCTAACTCTATTTCTTTCCAACCTGCACCTCCTTCTTAGTCTCTTTACTTCCCTGTTAAAATATAGTGGATCTTTACCATTCCTTACCACCTTTAAAGGTACAAACCTATTTTCACATTCCTCAACAATTTCTTTAAACCCATCCCAGAGTCTGTTTACATTTTTATTTACCATTTTCCACCGATCATAGTTACTTATTAAAAACTCCCTCATGCCTGTTTTATCAGCCATATGGTACTGCCTAACAGTCCTAATTGTAATCTCTTTCTTTCTTTCACATTTATTTTGAATTACCACAAAGACAGCTTCGTGATCACTAATACCATCTATTCAGCGGCGAAGCGTGAACTCAATAAGGGGGTAGACAGAGATTTTTTACTTTAAACTATTTTAATCATATTATATATTGAGTTTTGTTTTCGACGCATACAGATCTATATTTAATATTATATTAATGACTGAAAATAAGACAAATCCTATAACAAACTATAAGCCTTCGTGCACTCGTTTTATTTTAAATATAGACTAAATAGGCAGCGGGAGTTGTCAAATAACAACATACTTTTAGAATAAAAAATATCAATATATTTCATTTCTATGTAGATTTAAGAAATAAATAGGCTTTCGTACAAGTCACCTTAAAATATTCTTGTAAATGAGTTCAATCCGTCTGTTCTTCATTTCAGCAAATATATACATATTACTCCCGTTTTGAAGTCGGGGGTCTTGCTAAGATGCTACAACAGCTCCTTCTGGAGTTTCCAAGTTAGACACTCTATGGCTGGTCATCGAATTCCTTAAATAGGTTTTAATTCGTTTGAAGGCACTCATTGCGTGATCGCTAGAAACTGACGTTAATGGAATATACGGCATCAAGTTGAGCAATTCTGTTGTTTCCTTATGTACACTCTGGAGTTCATTATTAAGAATGTAAGCCAATAGTTGTTGGGGTTATAATATCGTGACTAATATTGGTGGGCAAGAAAATGAATGTACTTGAAAGGTTTTCATGCTGTCATTCATTTATTAGGAGTAAGTGTGCTATATTTCGTATTTGGATATTATTATTTTATTTTGAGACGTGCCTTATAATAAAGTAAATTCAAATTAATTACATTAAAAGCATGTCTGAGGTGGCAGCCAATAAGAACACATTTATACCTGAGATCCAAATACTAGCCAATGAGAGCAACAAGATACGCTGGCAAGTCTGTCTACTGGGCGGAGAAATCTCGCTATAGGAAAGTCATAGTTGCACAGTCAGCTCCTACAGATAGCGTTAGTGTTGATCTATCTGAAAGCTTTGAAAATCAAAGGGAACATACACAGAATGGACAGCGTCTACTTTCGCCTACGTGCTTCGTGTAACTGACGCGAGCCCTAGTATTGCCGAAGTTCGACGAAAATAAGTAAAGCGGGGAATACAATAATGTCATGAATGTGGAAATACTTATTATAAAAAGTTAATTAGATAAGATTTCGTTCACACAATGTTAAGGGTACACGCTGTCTACCCTGTCTCCCCTGACGCTTCGCCCCTGCATCTATTACTTCGGTTTCTCTATAGAGCTCATCTGGTTTTACCAGCACCACATCCAGAATATTCTTCCCTCTAGTTGGTTCCATCACTTTCTGAATTAGGTGCCCTTCCCATATTAACTTATTTGACATTTGTTGGTCATGCTTCCTGTCGTTGGCATTACCTTCCCAATTGACATTTGGTAAATTGAGATGACCCGCTACGATCACGTTCCTTTCCTTTTCGTTTCCCACATAGCTGATTATCTTATCAAATAATTCTGAATCAGTATCTGCGCTACCCTTTCCAGATCTGTACACTCCAAGGACATCAAGTTGTCTATTATCTTTAGAAATGAGCCTTACCCCTAGAATTTCGTGCTTGACATCTTTAACTTTTTCGTAGCTTACAAATTCTTCTTTCACGAGAATGAATACTCCCCCTCCTACCATTCCCATCCTCTACGATACACCCTCCAGTTCCGTGACAAAATTTCTGCATCCATTATATCATTTCTCAGCCATGATTCAACTCCTATTATAATATCCCTTCAATGAATGAATGCATGAATCAATCAATAAATTAATCATCACTGATCTGCACTTAGGCAGTCGCCCAGGTGGCAGATTACCTATTGTTTTTGCCTACTCCTTTCTTAAATAATTGCAAAGAATTTGGAAATTTATTGAACGGCTCCCTTGGTAAATTATTCCAATCCGTAACTCCTCTTCCTATAAACGTATATTTGCCCCAATTTGTCCTCTTGAATTCCAACTTTATCTTCATATTGTGATTTTTCCTACTTTTAAAAACACTACTGAAACTTATTCGTCTACGTATTGACGTCTTTCCACGTCATCTCTCCACTGACAGTTCGGAACGAACCACCCAGTCGAGTAGCTCGTCTCCTTTCTCCCAAGTCTTCCCAGCCCAAACTTCGCAACATGTTCGTAACGCTGCTCTTTTGTCGGAAATCACCCATAACGAACCGAGCTGTTTTTCTTAGGATTTTTTCCAGTTCTTGAATTATGTAATCCTGGTGAGGATCCCATACACTAGAACCATACTCTATTTGGGGCTTACCAGAGACTTATCCTACCGTACTCTTATCTCTCGGAAATCTAAATAATCTAGTCCCTTTAAAAGAGTAACTTCACAGTTTAGAGCGACACGATAACCCATTATAACTTCAATCACACTGCATTGGATAACATGCAAACGACAGAAAATAGAGCTCTATAGTCTCAAAATGGCCGCTGCCGCAAAGAATTCTGGGAGCGTGATCAGGCCTGTGTCTACAGCGTGATTCCCTTTCCCAGTACGTAATACGTGGATTGCTGAAGTGTTATCTGGTGCCTGATGTAGTGTTTACTATTAATAATACATGTATTATAATAATAGTAATAACTAAGTTTGGAGCTCGTGTCGATGAAATTGTTGCTGGTGATCCATCAAAAAATCGGGGAGTCTGGAAAGAACTTATCATAACAGGGAAGAAGGAAAGTTTAAACACTGTAATTCTTTCGCAAATTCATCATACGCTAATAAAATACATTCCGTGTTTTCTGATGCACACCACCAGGCCTACACGAAACCGACTATGAGAAACAGTTTATTGTTGAGGGAAACAGTATGAAGTGGTGTCACTATGAAAGGAAGCCTGTTCGCTGCTGACACAGTACAGCACATGCAACTCATCTAAGGGTACCGGTATTTTCTAAATTGGCAAGCATATGTGAATCCTAAAATTCGAGGCGAAAGATGGAGAGTGACATATGCAAGTTATTATAATCATTCGTTAATTCAACTGTCAAAGGGTTTAGCCTATATTTTATTCAGGACAACACGCCAATGAAGTACACTCGATAATATAATACTGATACCTCACCTTTATTTATTTTGAAAATGATAAATTTTTCGACACTTTAAACAGAAAATTTAGCGTAGAAACATTAAGAAAATATAGCACAGCTTTTGAGGTAATTGAAGAAGGATTAAAATGACTGGATTAGTCTCCGAAAATATCATGAGGGCAGTTTTTTAAACCAGTAGCGCAGCAGAAGGTTTGAGGGTAACCTTAAAATCAAATATAGGCATTTAAACATTTTTGCTAGAGTTCTGCAGTATTGAAACATGTGTTAATCTGCGAAATCCAGCCAGGATTCTTTAGAAAAGTTTTTCATAAAAAATTATAAGATCACAGCGTCCAGAATGACCACCCAGCAATTCCTACACGTTTACAGCTGTATCAATTGCTTAAAGCAACCAGAAGTCGGGAATTGCGAGACACTACAGAATGAAGACGAACCTTATTTTCCGAGCGGGTTAGCTACGCGGTTATATCTAATAAATTACTTACTACCTTCTCCATGCCAAACCTCGTGGACTTAACACAGATTCTGTCTTACGCCAATCGTAGCAACTAATCTACTGTAGACTTGCTACCTTTTCCATGCCACTGGCGTTAGCGTTTACTACGTTGTCAATGGAAAAAACAACTAAATTTCGATGTTTTTTTTTTTTACTTACTACATGATTTTGTTGAAGACATAGTGAAGATGTTTTTGGAGACGAACAACCCTCTTCACAAAGTGGACCATCCAACTTTTCGGGCGTAAGTGCCTCATTTTAAGGTTGTATACCGCGCATTTGATGTTATCCCACTCTTAAAACTCAGAAAAAGCCATGACTTTCATGAGGATATTTCGGCATGTATACCTTACGGAAGATGTTGACGCAAGTAGAAGTACGATAACAGGTATAACTTGAAAACAATATTCTCTCACCCATAGGTAACTAATGCAGATATCGAGCTCGAATAATAATAATAATAATAATAATAATAATAATAATAATAATAATAATAATAATAATAATAATAATCAATTATTTATAAAATATTTATAATCATTTATTATTATTATTATTATTATTATTATTATTATTATTATTATTATCATTATTATTATTATTATTATTCAATTATTATTATTGTATGTATAGCTGTGAAGTGTTACATCCGTTGGTATTATTATTATTACATGCGATATGATCGCGTTGTTTTTGAGGTTATGTCATGAAACAGGCACTGTATATAAACACTTATATCAGTTCAGTTAATGTAAGTAGCTGTAAATTAATATTATAATTTATTCTTTGTGAAACACACTGTAACTTCCAGAATGGCAATAGGTGACGAAAACGTTTGAGAATATTCCATCCATTGTAAACTGTGTATTACGCACTCTAGAATTTTCACGAAGATATATTTTTAATGTAACTTCCTAGAAGTCTGGACAGGCTCATATATAAGGGGACGATGTTGACGAAAAAAGTTAACTTAGTTAGTGTTTGGAAGTAGAGTTTTGGTGTAACAAGGTTATATCTGTGACCACGTGTCTGACATGCCGAGGTAGGCAGTCGGTAGTCATCTGTTTTCAACTGTATTTCAAAGTTGTAATCTCCATGTACAGCGATTGGTAGCTGTTTTTAATAATGGCGGCTTTGTTGATATTCTCGAAGTGAAGTGTTTTGTTGTGATAGTGTGATTAAGGTTATGTGCATGTGTTAATTTGTAAATATACATATACATACATACATTATCATTATAGACTGTTATGCCTTTCAGCGTTCAGTCTGCAAGCCTCTGAGAATTTACTAAACGTCGCCACAATCCTCGATTTGCAACTAGTGTTGCGGCCTCATTTAGTTCTATACCTCTTATCTTTAAATCGTTAGAAACAGAGTCTAACCATCGTCGTCTTGGTCTCCCTCTACTTCTCTTACCCTCCATAACAGAGTCCATTATTCTCCTAGGTAACCTATCCTCCTCCATTCGCCTCACATGACCCCACCACCGAAGCCGGTTTATGCGTACAGCTTCATCCATCGAGTTCATTCCTAAATTAGCCTTTATCTCCTCATTCCGAGTTCCCTCCTGCCATTGTTCCCACCTGTTTGTACCAGCAATCATTCTTGCTACTTTCATGTCTGTTACTTCTAACTTATGAATAGGATATCCTGAGTCCACCCAGCTTTCGCTCCCATAAAGCAAAGTTGGTCTGAAAACAGACCGATGTAAAGATAGTTTTGTCTGGGAGCTGACTTCCTTCTTACAGAATACTGCTGATCGCAACTGCGAGCTCACTGCATTAGCTTTACTACACCTTGATTCAATCTCACTTACTATATTACCATCCTGGGAAAACACACAACCTAAATACTTGAAATTATCGACCTGTTCTAGCTTTGTATCACCAACCTGACATTCAATTCTGTTGGATTTCTTACCTACTGACATCAATTTAGTCTTCGAGAGGCTAATTTTCATACCATACTCATTGCACCTATTTTCAAGTTCCAAGATGTTAGACTGCAGGCTTTCGGCACAGTCTGCCATTAAGACCAAGTCGTCAGCATAGGCCAGACTGCTTACTACATTTCCACCTAACTGAATCCCTCCCTGCCATTTTATACCTTTCAGCATATGATCCATGTAAACTACAAACAGCAAAGGTGAAAGATTACAGCCTTGTCTAACTCCTGTAAGTACCCTGAACCAAGAACTCATTCTACCATCAATTCTCACTGAAGCCCAATTGTCAACATAAATGCCTTTGATTGATTTTAATAATCTACCTTTAATTCCATAGTCCCCCAGTATAGCGAACATCTTTTCCCTCGGTACCCTGTCATATGCTTTCTCTAGATCTACGAAACATAAACACAACTGCCTATTCCTCTCGTCGCATTTTTCAATTACCTGGCGCATACTGAAAATCTGATCCTGACAGCCTCTCTGTGGTCTGAAACCACACTGGTTTTCATCCAACTTCCTCTCAACGACTGATCGCACCCTCCCTTCCAAGATGCCTGTGAATACTTTGCCTGGTATACTAATCAATGAGATACCTCGATAGTTGTTGCAATCCTTCCTGTTCCCTTGCTTATAGATAGGTGCAATTACTGCTTTTGTCCAATCTGAAGGTACCTTACCAACACTCCACGCTAATTTGACTACTCTATGAAGCCATTTCATCCCTGCCTTCCCACTATACTTCACCATTTCAGGTCTAATTTCATCTATTCCTGCTGCCTTATGACAATGGAGTTTATTTACTATCCTTTCCACTTCCTCAAGCATAATTTCACCAACATCATTGTCCTCCACCCCATGAGCTTGACTGTTTGCAACACCACCATGATGATTTCCTTTTACATTGAGAAGATGTTCAAAATATTCCCTCCACCTCTCCAGTGATTCCCTGGGATCTGTTATGAGTTCACCTGAATTACTCAAAACACTGTTCATTTCCTTTTTCCCTCCCTTCCTAAGATTCTTTATTACTGTCCAGAAAGGTTTCCCTGCTGCTTGACCTAGCCTTTCCAGGTTATTACCAAAATCTTCCCATGACTTCTTTTTGGATTCAACAACTATTTGTTTCGCTCTGTTTCTTTCATCTACGTACAAATCCCTGTCTGCCTCGGCCCTTGTTTGGAGCCATTTCTGATAAGCCTTCTTTTTACGTTTACAGGCTGCTCTCACTTCATCATTCCACCAAGATGTTCGCCTTTTCCCATCTTTACACACAGTTGTTCCTAGGCATTCCCTTGCTGTTTCTACTACAGCATCCCTGTATGCCACCCATTCACTTTCTATATCCCGAACCTGCTTACTGTCTACTGTTCGAAACTTCTCACTAATCATATCCATGTACTTCTGTCTAATTTCCTCATCCTGGAGATTTTCTACCCTTATTCGTTTGCAGACAGATTTCACTTTCTCTACCCTAGGCCTACAGATACTTAGTTCACTACAGATCAGATACTGGTCTGTATCATCGAAAAATCCCCGAAAAACTCGTACATTCCTAAAAGATTTCCTGAATTCAAAGTCTGTTAAGATATAGTCTATTATGGATCTGGTACCCCTAGCCTCCCATGTGTAGCGGTGAATAGCCTTATGCTTGAAGAATGTATTTGTAACAGCTAAACCCATACTAGCAAAGAAGTCCAGCAAACGCTTCCCATTCCCATTAGCTTCCATATCTTCCCCACATTTACCAATCGCCCTTTCGTATCCTTCAGTTCTATTCCCAACTCTCGCATTGAAATCGCCCATTAGCACTATTCTATCCTTGCTGTTGACCCTGACCACGATGTCACGCAATGCTTCATAAAACTTGTCAACTTCATCCTCATCTGCACCCTCACATGGTGAATACACGGACACAATTCTTGTCCTAATTCCTCCCACTGACAAATCTACCCACATCATTCGCTCACTTACGTGCCTAACAGAAACTATGTTGCGTGCAATGGTATTCCTGATAAAGAGCCCTACCCCAGACTCTGCCCTTCCCTTTCTAACACCCGTCAAGTACACTTTATAATCTCCTATCTAGGGATGGGCATGAGCGCAACTCGAGCGGCTCGAGCTGATGACGTCACTGCTCGATCTAGGTCGAGCAGTACTCGAGCAGGAGTATGGCCTGCCATCTATGAGTGATTACCTTGTACTAAATCAGATGAATGGCAATCTTTTTTGCTCTTTTAATACTAATGAAATGAAACCAGTGTGTGTACAGGAACACAACTGAACAAACTATATCCTCACCCGGCAATTTCAGAAATAGCTTGCTACATTTCGTACCATGAAAATAATATTTATAATGATAACGCCTTAACATTATTAACGGAATACATTGAATCCCTTACACAACATAGGAGTATATGGATTATATGGTTGTTATCCTAGAGTAATATTATCGCCTGAGAAATAATACGGCGTAATATGTAAGTATGTCCGCCTCTGTGGTGTAGTGGTTAGCGTGATTATCCGCCATCCCCGGAGGTCCGGGTTCGATTCCCGGCTCTGCCACGAAATTTGAAAAGCGGTACGAGGGCTGGAACGGGGTCCACTCAGCCTCGGGAGGTCAACTGAGAAGAGGTGGGTTCGATTCCCACCTCAGCCATCCTCGAAGTGGTTTTCCGTGGTTTCCCCACTTCTCCTTCAGGCAAATGCCGGGATGGTACCTAACTCAAGGCCACGGCCGCTTCCTTCCCACTCCTAACACCTTTCCTATCCCATCGTCGCCATAACACCTATCTGTGTCGGTGTGACGTAAAACCAATAGCAAAAAACCCAGTTATATTATATCGGACGCAGGACTTCAGGTCTGTTCACATTTTTTTTATTATGTAGGAGAAATAGTAAATATAGCATTATAATAAAACTGAACAGAATATATTATTAAAATGATACATACAATGTTCAGAAGAACCAAAAATGGAAGTAGCGACCAAGTAACGAAAGGAAAACCACACAAATACTATCACTATGCAGAGCTCATCGCCATGTCGAGCAGTCACTTCTATTTGATAAAAAAAGTAATTATTGGCATATATGGATTTAATAAACTGATGCGTCCACTATGACTTACGGTACGTATGTATTTCTGTAGAATGGACGCTATCACTAATGATTCTACTTCTACTCTACGCGTAGTGCCGGAAGGTGAATATCAACGTGAATGAGTGCAGACGGAATTGTAGCTCAAGCCCTAACACACGCTCCTGCTTAGCGCACATGCAAGCCTAGGTCACGAGGGAATTCCGTGTTGCTCGATCTGGCTCAACCACGCTCGACACACCAGTTCGTGACGTCAGCACTCGAGCCTGCTCGAGCAGGCGATCGAGTGGCCCATCCCTACTCCTATCTCTTCCTCCTTATCTCCCCTTACCCGAATATCACTTACTCCTAGCACATCCAGATGCATCCTCTTTGCTGACTCAGCAAGTTCTACCTTCTTTCTTCCATAAGCCCCATTAATATTGATAGCTCCCCATCGAATTCCATTTCGTTTGCCAAGTTGTTTCCAAGGAGTCCCTCGCCTGTCAAATGGGAGTGGGACTCCATTACTCCCATAGGTCCGAGGCTTGCTTAAAGTGTTCTGAGCTCGGTAAATTCATGAAGCAGGATGCTGCCCTACTTGCACATAGTCCAAGTGAGGATCTCTCCTCTAACGGGTTATGGACCACCGGTGAATTGTGTAGTAAATTGTGTTGTAAATATATGTGAATAAAATAATTGTACCAACTGACAGCATCTCGTGTGCGTCTGTGTGGATACGTTAATGTCTGTAATGCCTGAAAAGTAAAAATTAAATTAAATTTAGGGGGTAAGGTTAAAATAACACAAACCCATATGAAGTGCCCGTAATTAATTATGATTACAGCATGGTAAAGATCTTGTGCTTAAATTGTTTTAGTGAATTTATTTCAATTGTACGTTGAGGTACATGCCAGAATCGGGAGATCTGCCAAAGACAACTACATTGTGACAAGAATATGCACCTCACTTTGAAGAAGCAATGAAAGCTGAGATTAAGGAGCACCTACAAGGAAAGCCAATTGTTACAGTAGCAGACGAAACTTCAGACAGGCAGGGAAGAAATGAAAATATATTTGGTTTTGTATCAGATTCAGCTCGATATATGGGGACATGCTTTAAATCGTTGGAGACTATAATATTGGTGACCATCTTATGCACCTTCAGTGTTTTGCGCACAAGGTAAACGTCGTTGGAGATATAATTTTAAAAGAAATATCACAAATAAACAATTTCGTAACCAAATTGAAAATGGCTTCCTTACATTCAAATAAATTGAAAAGTTTATATTAATTTTCTCGAAGAAAGTTATGCAATCTTCTAGCAGTAGTATTTACTTTCCCAGTGATCACACGCTGGAACTCATGGTTTCAATCTGTGGAATATGCCAACAAGTATTTAGATGCTTCAAAAGTTGTTTCAATCTTTAGATGACAATTTGTTAAAGATCAGTTCTTCATCCCTTATAAACATTTTAAATAATAAATGTTATTATTTTGAAGTACAATGTGAGGCTACATTTTGACTCAGGTCTCAGTCAAAATCAATAAATTAATTACCCAGTTGGAGGTCTCATCCAACCCTTTTGCACATAAGTTGTGGGGTGTGTTTTTAACTTTATACACTGTGCTCGAAAGGTGTGCTTGAGGATGCTTACACACAGATATGTTGCGATTCATGGATACTTTTCCAAATGGAAGTGTAGAAAGTCAAATGCAAAACACGTTTATGGAGTGTATGCTTAAGTGCAACAAAAAGTTGAGCAGTCACATGGTAGAAAATGCCACAAATTGTTTTTTTCCAAGAGGTTGTCAAACTTTGTAATCCTGTCACTGCTGGCCGAGTATCACTTTTTGTTTTTACAATTTGTTTTACGTCGCACCGACACAGACAGGTCTTATGGCGATGGTGGGATAGGAAAGGCCCAGGAGCAGCCCCAGCATTTGCCTGGTGTGAACATTGGAAACAACGGAAAACCATCTTCAGGGTTGCCGACAATGGGATTCGAACCCACTATCTCCCGGATGAAACCTCACAACTGCGCAACCCTAACCGCATGGCCAACTCCCCCGTTGCTGGCCGAGTATTGTCAATAGATTTGAAATATTTAAGTGAAAGTAAAAGGAAGATCCCATAGTTTCGGTATGTTAATATGGATAAATTTGTTGTGGGATACGAATACTTTCATTCCCAACCGATACAAATTATGCAAAAAGATAAAGATGTAGACACTCTGCAAATGATGTTGGCAGTTAAGCTCAAATACCCAGAGTTTGCCCACGCAGCTCTGCAATGTATTTGGGCTCTTACCAATAGCGTAGATGCTGAAAGATATTTCAGCAAATACAGTTTAATTGTAAGCGAGAGGAGAACACGAATGCCAGAACAAAATATTTAATTTCTTTTTACAATTGGTTTTACGTCGCGCCGCCGACACAGATAGGTCTTACGGCGACGATGGGATAGGAAAGGCCTAGGAATGGGAAGGAAGCGGACGTGGCCTTGTTAGTTACAGCCCCAGCATTTTCCTGGCGTGAAAATGGGACACAAACCATATTCAGCGATGCCGACAGTGGGTTCGAACCCACTATCCTCCCGGATGCAAGTTCACAGCTTCGCGCCCCTAACCGCATGGCCAATTCGCCCGGTTAAATATGTTCTATGATTCCAGTCAACAGTGTTACTGATTCACGAGCTTGCATTACTTAAGTTAATTTTGTATACTTTCTCCTTATTATTCTAGTTCTGCATAAGTATGAATTTCTCTTTTTTTTCTATGTTACTGGTATGCTTTAACCTGTATCAGTAGTTCTATTTTTCTTTGTGTTACTTTAAATCATATTAATTTATTTAAAAATAAATGCACACTTTACTGCATGGATTTTTATCTCACTATTCAACTTTTACAAACGTGATTTTAATTTCACATTAATGTCTTTTCAAAATACATTACTTGTTTATCAGTATTATCCCATATAATATATTTCTCCAAAATGATACACGTAGTAGAGTCATTAAATTTGTGGACTGGACGTCTAGTGTCACTGTGGTGCACTGAAGCGGAGAATTTTCACCACAGTGTTGCTGTGACAGTTGGAGGTAGTTGCTTAAATGCAGTATAAGCACAACTACGGTCTCTGTTGTGAAGGAAAGTTGAATGTCAGTGGCAGAACTTGAGAATGTCGTAGTTTGAGCAACGGTTAAATTTCAAGTTCACCGAATTCGATAGCAACAGTCGCTTAAGTGTGGCAAGTATCCAGTATACGGGAGATAGTAGGATCGAACCCCACTGTCGGCAGTCCTTAAGATGGTTTTTCCGTGGTTTCCCATTTTAACACCAAGCAAATGATGGGGCTGTACCTTAATTAAGGCCTCTTCCTTCAGTCTCCTAGCCCTTTCCTATCATATCGTCGCTGTAAGATTATTTGTATTGGTGCGACATAAAGCAACTTGTGAAAAAAAGAATTCTGCTAAAAATTAGGCAAACCCGCTAGCAAAACGAAATGATCAAGTCGAAATTTCCCGGATCATCACGAGAGGAAATAGACGCGAAAATACAGGTCAAAAGACTATGCGATCCTTGCACTGTTAGCGCCAGTCCACGAATATATTGACTGCGGTACGTGCATAGATGTACACTATGCTGCCTACACTTTAAGCGCCAGCCAAGAAGTTACCAACTGTAGTACACGAGCGTGCACTGTGTTGCCTACACTGTAGGCGCCAGTCCACGAACTTATATATAGTAGTAAAACGCTAAATTGCACATTTATAATCTATCTATCTATCTATCTTAATCTGTTTACCCTCCAGGGTTGGCTTTTCCCTCGGACTCGGCGAGGGATCCCACCTCTACCGCCTCAAGGGCAGTGTCCTGGAGCTTCACACTCCTGGTCGGGGGATACAACTGGGGAGAATGACCAGTACCTCGCCCAGGCGGCCTCACCTGCTATGCTGAACAGGGGCCTTGTGGAGGGATGGGAAGATTGGAAGGGATAGACAAGGAAGAGGGAAGGAAGCGGCCGTGGCCTTAAGTGAGGTACCATCCCGGCATTTGCCTGGAGGAGAAGTGGGAAACCACGGAAAACCACTTCCAGGATGGCTGAGGTGGGAATCGAACCCACCTCTACTCAGTTGACCTCCCGAGGCTGAGTGGACCCCGTTCCAGCCCTCGTACCACTGTTCAAATTTCGTGGCAGAGCCGGGAATCGAACCCGGACCTCCGGCGGTGGCAGCTAATCACGCTAACCACTACACCACAGAGGCGGACGCAAATTTATAAACGCTACAAAATGCTAAATGTTCAAATAAAAATCCTAAATTTATGATTTCAAAATGCAAAAGTTACCACCCCTAATAATAACGTGTATAAAATCCATCACGTTTTCTGCCCAGTCGTGGGTTTGTCCGAAGATTTTTACTGACTTGCCAGCAAGCTAGGAAGTTCGTACTTTGCATACTTATTCCCTGTGCACTATAGTTTTGTAAAATTTACTGAAACTTTTGGTTGTTTGACGGAAATTATTAAAATAATAAGCAAAATGTTTGAAATAAGTTATCGCTGTCATATTTGTTCCGTCATTGTACTCCACAGCTAATGCGAGCGTTCTTCTCTATCAGGCGGTTGCATTATTCAATCTGCCCACCTCCATAGTTTAACGGTTAGAGCTATTGGCTGCCACCCTCGGAGACCTGGTTTCGATTCCCGGTACTGCCAGAACTTTTCGATTGGCAGCAGGGCCGTTAGGTACTTGACAAGGTAAAACAGGGTGCGCATGGAAGGAGCAAATCGGTTTTTTTAAGTATTTGTTATCCTTGCGTTATTCTCGTCGATTAAATTCATCGCTTAATTTCGTATTATTTGTAATTGTGATTACACAGACTACATAATATTTACAGAATTTAGGGTTGGCGTTTTGTGGAATTTATTTTCTAAGTTATATTGTCCGGAGGAGGATATTGACGCCTAGGTTGGATTCGTAGCTGTAATTCTTACCTTTCATAGTTCAGATTGTAATTATTTCCTTACTGTTTAATGGGTATATATTGCTGTATTGTAGTCAAAAGAATAACTTTCGGAACTCCCGAGTCCACTATTTCGTCCATAACCCATTTGCTTATTGAAATGAATTGTCTACGGGATGATGACCTAATGAGATTGTATTTATTGAACGATCGTATTAAAACATTAATTAAATGTTAGAAATTCGTGCTGCAAAATGCATTTTTCATGAAAGCAATTGCATTTTTACTCCTGTTAAAGGACTTCGCACTAAAATTCTTAGGGATAATCCTACTCAAGTAGATATTATGATTAGGATAAATATATACTTCGATGGTCAAGTCATTCGTGTTTACAACATTGTAAATATCAGAAGAGTTTCACTAGATCAACACTTATATCTGCCACCCCTGTGTTAAGCTCTTCAGTTCTTCTTGTTTGTGAAGAAGCCCAACAACAACCTAATTTATAATTGACTGCAAAGTTCTTCTAATTGCTTTGGTGACATAAAAAGCACACAACGAAAATCCGGCTTTTGGGAATTGTAACTCTTCTGAAAATGATAATTCATCTGCGAAATATGTTTTGGCATTTACACTGCACCTATTCCTTGTGATATGTATATCTTCAGCCAGTGAAGGAAGCCACTGCGAAATAATAAAGAAGAAAATAAGGTACCGATATGCCAAAACTATGCAATTTGAAGAAGAGATCGTATATTGAGGAATCGTTCTGGGAAGTACTCAACACATTCATTAGCAGCCACACCAGAGAAATATATTCGTTCAACTCAAGACATGGTCAGAAAATGGGAATAAAGGTCACTGGAATCTACAAAAGAAACATACCCTCGTTTGACTATAAAACAATATGCAACGCGCGTTATCTACAACCCGCAGGCATGGTGATGCCGAAGTTCAAATCATTAAGGGATCAAATCAAGATATTTTGTTTAGTGAAAGTGAAAAAATATTTACCAACAATATAATTTACAAAGACATGATACAGTAAAACGTTGATCTACGGTGATAAGAATATGCTTCAGGCTGCTTTCACAAGAAGTTATAGAGCCTACTTCAACCTACCATATTCTAGGCACTAATTCACTAAGGTTTCTACTTTCTATCCATGGCATATAGGCGAGGTTTGAAGGTATTTACACTCGAAGGACTTTTTTCCTGACGTAATGAGGCTTACAGCTAAGAAGAAGAATAATAATAAGAATTTACACTGTTTTGGTACTGCCTTTCTTGTTGAAAAAGCATAGGATTACACAAGCGATGTTGTAGAATTCTATGATCCCTCGAACAGACTATCAAGCTTGACGGATTCTTGTGGAAATGAATACTATGTTTTACTAAATTCCCATGCCCTAATACATCAAGATAATTATAGGAACTCTGAAAAATAAACACTTTCAGGCAAAAATCGAAAGAAAAAATATCAAAACTAAATTCAAAACGCATCAAGATTCTTTTAGGGGATTTCAATGCACAAATTGGCTTAGAGAAGAAAAATCAATTAGACTAAACAAAGGAAAGTTTCCATAGCACTTAAAGACGAACCAGAACGGGAAAAGACTTATAAACCTGTTTAAGACCCACAAACGGAAATTAATGTCAACTCGACCTAGAAAACATCCTAAAAATGACAAAGTTGAAACCACCTCATCTCGAATTGGGAGAATTCCGGCTTTATCATGTTGCAATATCTAAACTTAAACTAGTGGAGGTACAGAACGTTAAAGAAAGAAAATCTGGTTTTGATTCAGATCACTATCTAACTAAAAACTGAAGCTCATCTCCAAATTTAAAATTGAGGTAACCAAATCCATGAGAAAGTATAAAATAGAAGAATTGAAATTAAACGAAGAAATTCTTTCGGAATATCAAACAAAAGTAAACAGCATTCAAACATGAAACTACCGGGCGAGTTGGCCGTGCGCGTAGAGGCGCGCGGCTGTGAGCTTGCATCCGGGAGATAGTAGGTTCGAATCCCACTATCGGCAGCCCTGAAGATGGTTTTCCGTGGTTTCCCATTTTCACACCAGGCAAATGCTGGGGCTGTACCTTAATTAAGGCCACGGCCGCTTCCTTCCAACTCCTAGGCCTTTCCTATCCCATCGTCGCCATAAGACCTATCTGTGTCGGTGCGACGTAAAGCCCCTAGCAAAAAAAAAAAAAACATGAAACTGGGAAGAGATAAAAAAAATCGATAATACAGCAAATATAACATTCCACCAACGGGACTCGAACCGGCTAACCACGGCCTCAGACAGAATAAACCTGACGCCTTAACAATCATGGCTACCAGGTGGGCTTCTGGAATCTACTATGAGTTCATCTGATTCACGCAAAACAATACGAATTCCCTTTTCTCTCTCTTTCTAAGATTCTTTATCGGGCGAGTTGGCCGTGCGGTTAGGGGTGCATGGCTGTGAGCTTGCATCCGGGGGACAGTGGGTTCGAATCTCACTGTCGGCAGCCCTGAAGAGGGTTTTCCGAGGTTTCTAATTTTCACACCAGACTGTACTTTAATTAAGGCCACGGCCGCTTCCTTCCAACACCTAGGCCTTTCCTCTCCCATCGCCTCCATAAGACCTATATTTCCCTGCCGCTTGAATAAGCCTTTCCAGGTTATTACCCAAATCTTCCCATGACTTCTTCTTGAATTCAACAGTTATTTGTTTCGCTCTGTTTCTTTCATCTACATCTGCATCAGTCCTTGTTTAGAGCCATTTCTGATACGCCTTCACTTACTGACTAATGTTAGGAACTTTTCACTAATCAGATCCATATGTACACTGACTGACAGAGCAAATGCAACACCAAGAAGGAGTGGTTCGAAAGGGATGAAAGTTGGGGAAAAAACAGAGACGGCACGGACGAATAATTGATGTTTATTTCAAACCGATATGCAGGTTACACAATGCGCACGGCATCGACTCAGTAGGATGTAGGACCACCGCGAGCGGCGATGCACGCAGAAACACATCGAGGTACAGAGTCAATAAGAGTGCGGATGGTGTCCTGAGGGATGGTTCTCCATTCTCTGTCAACCATTTGCCACAGTTGGTCGTCCGTACGAGGCTGGGGCAGAGTTTGCAAACGGCGTCCAATGAGATCCCACACGTGTTCGATTGGTGAGAGATCCTGAGAGTACGCTGGCCACGGAAGCATCTGTACACCTCGTAGAGCCTGTTGGGAGATGCGAGCAGTGTGTGGGCGGGCATTATCCTGCTGAAACAGAGCATTGGGCAGCCCCTGAAGGTACGGGAGTGCCACCGGCCGCAGCACATGCTGCACGTAGCGGTGGGCATTTAACGTGCCTTGAATACGCACTAGAGGTGACGTGGAATCATACGCAATAGCGCCCCAAACCATGATGCCGCATTGTCTAGCGGTAGGGCGCTCCACAGTTACTGCCGGATTTGAGCTTTCTCCACGCCGACGCCACACTCGTCTGCGGTGACTATCACTGACAGAACAGAAGCGTGACTCATCGGAGAACACGACGTTCCGCCATTCCCTCATCCAAGTCGCTCTAGCCCGGCACCATGCCAGGCGTGCACGTCTATGCTGTGGAGTCAATGGTAGTCTTCTGAGCGGACGCCGGGAGTGCAGGCCTCCTTCAACCAATCGACGGGAAATTGTTCTGGTCGACATTGGAACAGCCAGGGTGTCTTGCACATGCTGAAGAATGGCGGTTGACGTGGCGTGCGGGGCTGCCACCGCTTGGTGGCGGATGCGCCGATCCTCGCGTGCTGACGTCACTCGGGCTGCGCCTGGACCCCTCGCACGTGCCACATGTCCCTGCGCCAACCATCTTCGCCACAGGCGCTGCACCGTGGACACATCCCTATGGGTATCGGCTGCGATTTGACGAAGCGACCAACCTGCCCTTCTCAGCCCGATCACCATACCCCTCGTAAAGTCGTCTGTCTGCTGGAAATGCCTCCGTTGACGGCGGCCTGGCATTCTTAGCTATACACGTGTCCTGTGGCACACGACAACACGTTCTACAATGACTGTCGGCTGAGAAATCACGGTACGAAGTGGGCCATTCGCCAACGCCGTGTCCCATTTATCGTTCGCTACGTGCGCAGCACAGCGGCGCATTTCACATCATGAGCATACCTCAGTGACGTCGGTCTACCCTGCAATTGGCATAAAGTTCTGACCACTCCTTCTTGGTGTTGCATTTGCTCTGTCAGTCAGTGTATGTGTATGTTCAGTCCTCAGCCCGAAGGCTGGTTGGATCCTCAAGAGTTCCACCATTAGCTGCCATAGATGGCCTAGGCATCACTGAAGAGACGTACTAAGGAGAAGTGAGGTAGTTTCCCGTTGCTTTCCTCACTGAGGCAGGCGTTGCTATTACATATCAGCCTGCCAAGCCCACTGAAATGCATGCACCAACCGACCCTTTGAACAATATTTTCACACCATATCAGGCGCATTTTTTTTTTAAGAATTTGCTTTATGTCGCACCGACACAGATAGTTCTTATTGCGAAGATGGGGTCGGAAAGGGCTAGGAGTGGGAAAGAAGCATTTGCCTGGAGTGAAAATGGGAAACCATCTTCAGGGCTGCCAACAGTGGGGTTCGAACTACTTCTCCCGAATGCAAGCTGCACGCCCCACTAACCACACGACTAACTCGTCCGGTATATAGCGGGTCCTTTTTTTTTTTGCCATTTGCTTTACGTCGCACCGACTCAGATAAGTCTTATGGCGACGATGGGATAGGAAAGGCCTAGGAAGTGGAACGAAGCGGCCGTGGCCTTAATTAAGGTACAGCCCCAGCATTTGCCTGGTGTGAAAATGGGAAACCACGGAAAACCATCTTCAGGGCTGCCGACAGTGGGGCTCGAACCTACTATCTCCCGATTACTGGATACTTATAGCGGGTACTGGCTGCATAAGGAGTGACATTACTAGCATTGATACCTGTCACTTTCATGTTGTCAAAGCCAAGGATAAGACTGAGACAGGTCAATGAAAGTAACTAAAAATGCTCTAGCCCATACTAGAAGACATATAAACACTAGGTCTCGCCAGCAAAGGCATCAGATCCATGTACTTGTGTCTAATTTCCTCGTCCTGGAGGTTCTCTATCGCTATTCGTCTGCAGACAAATTTAATTTTCTCTGTTCTAGATCTAGAGATACTTAGCCCAGTACAGGTTAGATGGTGGTCTGTATCGTCGAAGAATCCCCGAAATACGCATACATTCCCGACAGTTTTCTTGAATTCAAACCCTGTTATGATATAGTCTGTTACGGATATGGTGCCTGTACTCTCTCATATGCAGCGGTGAATAGCCTTGCTTGAATAACATATTCGTATCTGCTAATCCCATACCAGTACAGAAGTCCAGCAAACGTTTCCCATTCCTATTAAATTCCATATCTTCCCCACATTTGCGTAGATTTATATATAGAGGGAGCGCCCTGTTACTGCTGTTACTAATATTTAGGTCTATACATCAACTACAAATGAAATGACGTATGGCATTTAGTGTCGAGATCTGTCCGAGAACATCAGCTCGCCAGGTGCATGTCTTTTCACATGATACCCGTAGGCGACCTGCGCGTCGTGAGGAGGATGAAATGATGATGAAGACGACACATGTACCCAGTCCCCGTGCGAGGGGAATCAACCAATTATGGTTAAAATTCCAGACCCTGCCGAGAATCGAACCCGAGACCCATGTGACCAAAGGCCAGCACGATAACCACTTAGCCATGGGGCCGGACATCAACGACAAATAGGGATAATGAAGACAAAGACATAGCAAGGCATTCTTCAGTCTGTAGCCGACTGCTGACTGTGACTTCAAGTATAAAACACAACACCGGCCCCCAGACATGAAAAATGGAGTACTGTTCATAGAAAGCCATAGAAATGAACACTATTTTTTGAATTTAATCTCCTAGAATTACTTGAAATGATCTAACACTTACTTGAGTGTATCGTCCTATGCTCCATACGCTTTACCTACAGAGTTAATACTGCAGACCTCGAAGATCCATTCTCAACCTTGAGTGCAAGCCTATCCGTGTCTAAGGTAAGCTAAAAGTTTTCACTCCCCTCCGTGAGGGGGAGGGGTGGGCCACCTAGAATCCGTGTCTAACAGCTACAATGACAGCAGCGAAGTTCAAGGTATTCTCGCCCAGTCGACGATTGAAAATGCAACTTTTCCTTATCCAGTGTCCTGAAAGGAGACCCACGTACACCAGATACAGCAAAAATATTTTATGTATGCTATTGTTCTGCCCAGCGTACTGCTGTTGCTTGGCATTTAACGTACTTCTCGAAAGAAATACATGTAGAGGGAGTGCAGAGAACTTATCACGTCACCAAGATATTCAATAATAATAATAATAATAATAATAATAATAATAATAATAATAATAATAATAATAATAATAATAATAATAATAATATATGACTAACCCTCAGCCCCGTTTCTTGATACGGGGTCGGGGATGAGGTGAGATGAATTAGTATGCCATTACATTTTTACGACCGGATGCCCTTCCTGACGCCAACTTTAGTTTTCTTGCTATTGGCTTTACGTCGCACCGACACAGATAGGTCTTATGGCGACGATGGGATAGGAAAGGCCTAGGAGTTGGAAGGAAGCAGCCGTGGTCTTAATTAAGGTACAGTCCCAGCATTTGCCAGGTGCGAAAATAGGAAACCACGGAAAACCATCTTCAGTGCTGCCGACAGTGGGATTCGAACCCACTGTCTCTCGGATGCAAGCTCGCAGCCGCGCTCCTCTAAGCGCACGGCCAACTCGCCCGGTCAAACTTAGCTGAGGAGCTAATGAAGGTAAGATGAATGATGGTGAATAAAATTGGGTAAGGATTTGGAAGAAATATGCTGTGGCCTATGAAGAGGAACTGCGCCGGCATTTGCCTGGTAGTGACTTTTGTATTTATTTTTTAGAATTTACTTTACGTCGAACCGACACAGATAAGTCTTATGACAACGACGGGATAGGAAAGGCCTAGGAGTGGGAAGGAAGCGGCCATGGTCTTAATTAAGGTACAGCCCCAGCAATTGCCTGGTGTGAAAACGGGAAATCGATTAAAACCATCTTCAGGGCTACCGACAGTTGGGTTCGAACCCAATCTCCCGGATGCAAGCTCACAACTGCGCGCCGCTAACCGCACGGCCAACTCTTGCGGTGTAAGTGAAAATGGGTAACCACAGAAAATATTCTCAAGACAGCCCACGGTGGGGTTCAAACCCACTTGTCTCCCGAATGCAGAGCTTCGTTCCATAGCCGTAGCACGTTAACACGCGTGACCACTCCGCTCGGTAATAATAATAATAATAATAATAATAATAATAATAATAATAATAATAATAATAATACTGTCCACCTCTGTAGTGTAATGGTTAGCGTGATTAGCTGCCATCCCCCCTCGAGGCCCAGGTTGGATTCCCGGCTCTGCCACGAAATTTGAAAAAATGGTACGAGGACTGGAATGGGGTTCACTCAGCCTCGGCAGGTCAACTGAGTAGAGGAGGGTTCGATTCCCACCTAAGCCATCTTCGAAGTGATTTTCCGTGGTTTCGCACTCCTCCTCCCGGCAAATGCCGGCGTAGTACCTAACTTAAGGCCACGGCCGCTTCCTTCCCTCTTCCTTGTCTATCCCTTCCAATTTTCTCATCCCCCACAAGGCCCCTGCTCAGTATAGTAAGTGAGGCCTCCTGGACGAGGTACAGGTACTCCTTCCCAGTTGTATCCCACGACCCAATGTCTCATGCTCCAGGACACTGCCCTTGAGGCGGTAGAGGTGGAATCTCTCGCTGAGTCAGAGGGAAAACCAACCTTGGAGGGTAAACAGGTTAAGAAAGAAAGACATAATAATAATAATAATAATAATACTAATAATAATAATAATAATAATAATAATTTGCCGTGGAAACACTTGATTTGATCACCAGAGTTTTTGTGTAAGTGAACGTGAAGACCTTCAAAATACCACCAGCATTGGTAAGGACCGAAGCCGTATTTTGAGATCAAGTAGATGACTCGTAAACCTCTCTTCCGGAATAATGGTCAAATATGACCGCACGACCTTGATACGCATAAAGAATAATTTTATAGTACCACCCTTACAGAAACAGAAATAACATCAAGAAATGAACAAATGTAGATTTAAGTATAAGGGGAGCACACTTTTACTGCTGTTACCAATATTTAGGCATGTACGACAACGATGAATAGAGGCAATGAAGGCAAAAGACATAACCATAATTTGTTTAGACTGGAGCCAGCTGGCTGACTGTGATTTCAGAGTGTCTGAAACACAACACCGGCCACAGACATGAAAAATGGATTTGTGGTCATAGGCCTACATCTGGAAGGCTGAATATTTAAAAAAATCTAATCTCCTAGAAGTTTACTTGAAATGATTTTACCCTTACTTGAGTGTATGGTCCTACGCTTCATAACTGTGGTATAGCCAGTGGGGGTAGAACTCCCACCATGGAATTTTTACAAAAGAAAATAAATACAGAAACTAGCAATGAACAAGTGAAAGTCGACTCTTTCGAACATTCACCGAATCATAATCGTAAAACCAACAGATCTCCTGAATCTATTTTCTAAGAAACCTCGAAAGTTGGATATTAGATTGTAATCTGGTGTTGACCTTGATCATACTGTTCTTGTTCTGTTTTTTTTTTTTTAATATAAGATTTTGTAGTGTGCTGCAATCTGAATATCAACGTAATTCACTTGTATCAGTGTACTTATAATGAAAGGCGAGCATGCGCGCCCCACACACGCACAAGCACCTTATAATGTTCTATCATCATTTTGTAACTATACCCCTCCCTCCCCATCGGCCGATCCTGGCTGCGCTACTGCTTCATACGCTTTATCTACAGAGTAAACACTGCAGACCTCGAGGATCCGTTCTCAACCTTGAGTTCAAGTCCATCCGTGTCTGAGAGCTACAATGAACGCGGCGAAGTTCAAGGTATTCCGGCGCAGTCGAGTAATTACAATGCAACTTTCCCTTATCCAATGTCCTCAAAAGAAACCCATGAACACCAGATATAGCAGCAAATATGTTATGCATCCAAATTTTCTGCGTAAAATAATTGGGCCCAGCGTGCTGCTGCTTAGTTTTTAACTTACTTTTCAATTTGCTTTAGGTCGCACCGACACAGATAGGTCTTATGGCGACGATGGGATAGGAAAGGCCTAGGAGTTGGAAGGAAGCGGCCGTGGCCTTAATTAAGGTACAGCCCCAGCATTTGCCTGATGTGAAAATGGGAAACCACGGAAGACCATCTCCAGGGCTGCCGACAGTGGGTATCTCCCGGATGCAAGCTCACAGCTGCGCGCCCCTAACCGCACGGTCAGCTCGCCCGGTTACTTACTTCTCGACAGAAACATAATGTACAGAGTGCAGAGGAATTCGCGAGTATCACACCACCACGAGATTCTACACCAAATTCCAAGTTATATTGACACAGAAAATAACCTTCTGGTGTACGTGTAACGTGTAACACGTTTGATTTCCGGCAAGTTAAAAATCATCTTAATGGCCGTGTGAACAGTCATAAGTCATAACTCTCGCTATTGGTATGTAGAAAATCCTCATGATTATGAAATCGATCAAGCCGGGCTGAATGGTTCAGACGATTGAGGAGCTGGCCTTCTAGCAGGTTCGATTCTGGCTCTGTCCGGTGGTATTTGAAGGTGCGTAATTACGTCAGTCTCGTGTCGGTAGATTTACTGGCACGTAAACGAACTTCTGTGGAACGAAATTCCGGCACCTCAGCGTCTCCGAAAACAGTAAAGGTAGGTTATATATATATATATATATTTTTTTTTTTTTTTTTTTGCTATTTGTTCGGGGCGTCGACCTATGAAATCTTTTGCCCCTACTTGCACCATATGTGAGGAACCTGCGTGTATTATGTAAATGGCGGAAGTGTCGGAATGTGAGGAAAGGAACGTTAAGGACGACACAAACTCAGTCCCTAGGCCAATTAAAAACCTCCGACCCGGCCGGGAATCGAACCCAGGACCGCCTTTGACAGGCCGACGCGTTGTCCCCTACACCTCGGGGCTGGACAAAGATAGTTAGTGGGACATAAAGCCAATAACATCATTATTATGAAGTCGATCAAGAACTTGTTAACATCCGTAGAATGGTTTAACACGTGAGATGTTAAAACATAGGATTTGTTTTTCTGAAACACGAAACATTCAGCTTACGGATTAAAGGGCACACCGTGCCCGGAACAAAATAATTTGATTGTTTTTTTAAACGGGCCTAACATCTAGTTAATCGGCCCGGAACAAACTGAGGAAAAAAAACCGTAGTCTACTGTTTGGAGTAAAACCGCCGGAGTTTTCTAGTTGATCTTTCTTTCTTAATCTGTTTTCCCTACAGGGCTGGCTTTTCCCTTCTTTCTTTCTTAATCCATTTACCGTCAGGGTTAGTTTTCCCTTGGGCTCAGGAAGGGATCCCACCTCTACCACCTCAAGGGCAGTGTCCTGGAGCTTCAGACTCTAGGTTGGGGATACAACTGGGGAGGATGACCAGTGCCTCGCCCAGGTGGCCTCACCCGCTAAGCTGAACAGGAGCCTTGCGGGAGGATGGGAAGATTGGAAGGGATAGACAAGGAAGAGGGAAGGAAGCGGCCGTGGCCTTAAGTTAGGTACCATCCCGGCGTTTGCCCCGAGGAGAAGTGGGAAACCACGGAAAACCACTTCCAGGATGGCTGAGGTGTGAGTCGAACCCACCTTTACTCAGTTGACCTCCCGAGGCTGAGTGGACCCCGTTCCAGGCCTCGTACCACTTTTCAAATTTTGTGGCAGAGCCGGGAATCGAACCCGGGCCTTCGGATGTGGCAGCTAATCACACTAACCATTACACCACAGAGGCGGACTTTCTAGTTGATTCGCGTGAATTTTGGGTCTTGGATTAACATTACCCGATTTAGTCCCCATAACATTTGGGCCTTAAACGATAGTTATATCGAGAAGTGGTAATCCTTTTGAAAGGTAGAAGTGATATTTCCTTATATTTTCGAAAGATTCTGGAACGGAGGGAGTTGAGAATAGTACTCAACCTATCACGAGGTTTTACGATACATTCCAACTGACAGATGACCTCGGGGGAATTCAGAGCGACACTTAAATTTAGGAACGATTATAAAATTTGACCTTAAAAATGAGAAAATTATATGTGCAGAAGTGGATTGAGAGGTTAAAAGAAGATAGTATAACTAGATACTCATTCTTACAAACCGAGCGAATTGGCCGTGTGGTTAGGGCCGTGCAGCTGGGAGCTTGCATTCCAACTGTCGGCAGCCCTGAAGATGGTTTTCCGTCGTTTTCTAGTGTCACACTAAGCTTGATAAATTGATTCTTTCCCACTCCAAGCCCTTCCTTATCCCATCGTCGCCATAAGATTTATCTGTGTCGGTGCGACGTATAGCAAACTGAAAAAAACCCCACTTGCAACACGGCCGTTTAAAAATTTTACTATCCACAACTTGAACATAATTTTAGACTTTAGTTCATTTTAATGTATTATTTATTTATTTATTTATTTATTTATTTATTTATTTATTTATTTATTCATTTATTTATCTGAAGCCTCCGTGGCTCAGACGGCAACGCGTCGGCACCTCACTGCTGGGTTCCGTCGTTCAAATCCCGGTCACTCCATGTGAGGTTTGTGCTGAACAAAGCGAAGGCGGGACAGGATTCTTTCGGTGGTGGTGGTGGTGATTATTGTTTTAAGAGGAAGTACAACTAGGCAACCATCCTCTATTAAACACTAATCAGAGGGAAAAATGGAAGGGATCCGAAACTTCGAAAAATGAAGGTGTCGGTCAAAGAAAGACAAGGGCCACGAAGGGCGTGAAAATGAAAGACTCCCTAGCCCTCGCAAACCTAATAGCATCAGGGTCGGAAAAGAACAAGAGGTGACCAAGGGAGGTCGGATAGGATAGATGAAAGTGAGGAGCCTGGCACAAGTAAGTGGAAGCAATGCCAGGACTCAGCTAAGGGCCCCGTGGTCGCCAATCCACGCTCCAAATTTCAGAGCCCCTGGGGTCCCTTTTAGTCGCCTCTTACGACAGGCAGGGGATACCGTGGGTGTTATTCTACCGCCCCCACCCACAGGGGGAGGTTTCTTTCGGGTACTCCGGTTTCGGTTTCCCCTGTCATCTTTCGTTCCAGCAACACTCTCCGATATTATTTCATTTCACCTCTCAGTAATTACTCATAGCCCCAGAGGGGTGCGACAGGCTTCGGCAGTCAGTACAATTTCTATCTTCGCAGATAGATGGGGGGCTTCATTCATTTCATGCTTGACCCAGTGGAATGAATGGAAAATAGGCTGAGGATTTTCATATTTATTTATTTATTTATTTATTTATTTATTTATTTATTTATTTATTTATTTATTTATTTATTTATTTATTTATTTATTTGTCTTGAAACTGGGGAATTAATTTTGATACTACGTAACAGTCTTTACCATGCCTACCGCAGTTGCAGTTGACGTCTTCAGTCTGGTAGAAATGAGAGGGGTGGGGGGGTGCTGTTTACTGGCGAACCAACTCCTGTACTGACCATTCAGCAGTTTGGGAATCACCTCAAGTCTCTCCTAGCAAATGGTTCGGATCCAACTAACAGATTTGATAAGCTTATTTCCAAAATGTTCCAAATTCGAAAGTAAAATTTAACAGGGGAGTGGAAAAACTCTGAGCGTAAAATTTGAACTAAAATTGATTTAAGCAATTTCATTACGTTCATATAGAATAAATGCATTATTATACAAATTATTTATGTAAAAAATTTGCAGTTTAAGAAATAGTCCAGAAAATAGGATAGATCTGGTACTTTTTGCCGCTGAAACTCTAAATACTTATACACTAGAGTCCCGTTAATCCGAACCCCGCTAATCCGAAAGTCCGGTTAATCCGAACTGAAATATTCAATGTTTTTAAAAAAATCCTAATTGAAATGAAATAACATATTATAGAATGAAGATTTACTTGCATTTTATTAGTCATATTTTACTAGAATAACTTATTGTAAACATAATTACACATCACAAGCCATCAATCGCTGGTCGTTTATCTTCACAAAGTCTGTTAGTTTCTTTTGCCGTAGTGATTGGAACCTACTCGAAGATGCAGTGTTCAACCAGCGTCTCATAAACATCACATCAGTGGGCGTAGCAGCGGAATGTTGGTCGACGTAGCGTACAAGTTCTAAGGCGGCCGTGGCATCTGAATGTGACACTAGTTGTTCATTGTGGTCTTCTTCGTCGTCACTCTGGTCCTCATCAACTCCACATTCTTTCTCCACCATAGCTACAGTTTCTTGGTCTGTTTGTAATTGATGGCAGTCAGCTTCCATCCACTCGCTAATGTCATTTGCATTGTCGTTTTCTCCTCTACGGGTTCTTAACTACCCTACTGTAATTTTATACAGTCTTTTATTAATGTGACTGCTAAAGAATGCACATTTCAAATTACAGTATGTACTGAACTGTATTGTAGAAACTATTTTACTCAGACGGTTGAGGCGTTGGCCTTCTGACCGCAACTTGGCAGGTTCGATTCTGGCTCAGACCGGTGGTATTTGAAGGTGCTCAAATACGTCAGGCTCGTGTAAGTAGATATACTGACACTTAAAAGAACTCCTGCAGGAGAAATTCCTGGCATCTAAGCGTCTCCGGAAACCGTAAAAGTAGTTAGCGGGACGTAAAAACAATAACATTATTATCAGAAAATATTTCCGGTTAATCCGAAAATTTCGTAATCCGACCAGACTCCAGTCGCAATTAGTTCGGATTAACGAGACTCTACTGTATCTGAAAGGCATAAATTTCACTAAAGTCATCAGAAAACTTCTCTGTATATTTATTTATTTGTCATAAGTCTATACAGAGTTCTCCTCCACATTCAAGACACACTATGCATGAATTGAGTAAATGAATGTCTACATGAATGGATGAGTGAATCAATTAATGAATGATTGCGTGACTGAATTGTATTCATGCATACATAAATGAATAAACACTTCTCTCCCAGTCACGGAAAACCACCAACTGAGGAGAGAGCATTCCTAACGGAATGAGTCGATGGATGAATGCATGGATGAATGTATGAATGAATGCATGAATGGATGAATTAAATGCACTCGGCCTATAGCTACGAAGCACCAGCTGGTGCGGAGACATTATCCCATTCAGAGTGAATGAATGAATGAATGAATGAATATAATTCATGCATGCATGAAAAGCGAAGGAAATTCTTCCTTCCAGTAAAGGATAACCAGTAACTGCTGAGAGAGCCCTCATTATTGAATAAAAGAATGAATGGATGGAGTAATGAATGATTGAATGTGAGAATGAATGTTCTCATCCTACAGCTACGGAACACCAACAGCTGAGGAAGAAGCATTCCATCTGTTGGACCCTGACGCATTACATGCAATTTAACAATTGATTACATTATGGTTACTCTATGAATGAATGAATGAATGAATATAATTCATGCATGCATGAAAAGCGAAGGAAATTCTAATTCATGCATGCATGAAAAGCGAAGGAAATTCTTCACTTCCAGTAACGGATAACCAGTAACTGCTGAGAGAGCCCTCATTATTGAATAAAAGAATGAATGGATGGAGTAATGAATGATTGAATGTGAGAATGAATGTTCTCATCCTACAGCTACGGAACACCAACAGCTGAGGAAGAAGCATTCCATCTGTTGGACCCTGACGTATTACATGCAATTTAACAATTAATTACATTATGGTTACTCTATGAATGAATGAATGAATGAATTAATTAATGAATGAATTAATGAATGAATGAATATAATTCATGCATGCATGAAAAGCGAAGGAAATTCTAATTCATGCATGCATGAAAAGCGAAGGAAATTCTTCACTTCCAGTAACGGATAACCAGTAACTGCTGAGAGAGCCCTCATTATTGAATAAAAGAATGAATGGATGGAGTAATGAATGATTGAATGTGAGAATGAATGTTCTCATCCTACAGCTACGGAACACCAACAGCTGAGGAAGAAGCATTCCATCTGTTGGACCCTGACGCATTACATGCAATTTAACAATTAATTACATTATGGTTACTCTATATAAATATTAATCTTTCTTAGTCTGCTTACCCTCCAAGGTTGGTTTTTTCCTCGGACTCAGTGAGGGATCCCACCTGGAGCGTGAGACTTTGGGTCGAGTAACAACCGGGGAAGAGGGTCAGTTCCTCGCCCAGACGGTCCCACCTACTATGCTGAACAGGGGCCTTGTGGGGAGATGGGAAGATTGGAAAGGATAGACAAGGAAAAGGGAAGGAAGCGGCCGTGGCCTTAAGTTAGGTACCATCACGGCATTTGCCTGGAGGAGAAGTGGGAAACCGCGGATAGCTGAGTTGGGAATCGAACAGCCCTCTACTCAGTTGACCTTCCGAGGCTGAGTGAACCCCTTTCCAGTCCTCGTACCATTTTTCAAACTTATTGGCGGAACCGGGAATCGAACCAGGGCCATAGGGGGTTGCAGCTAATCACACTAACCACTACACCAGAGAGGCGGACTATTTAAATAGCTATCTTCTACCGCTTTCCCCAAACCTGTAGTTCCGCGGGTGTGAACTGTGTCGGACGTGTTGATTTGGCTCTATTTTACGGCCGGATGCCCTTCCTGACGCCAACCCGTACTATTTAAAGATTGAATGATCAAAATTAAGTTATTTATAGTGAAGCTACAGATTGGATAAATAATATTAAACAAAGTGTTCTGTTGCTGCTCGTCAAGTGACCCGGAAATGGTTCCTCATTGGCTGCAGGGATACATTATCGTTTGACCAATTCACCCCGTGGGGTTTGGTATTTATTGGCATGAAACATGATTTTCAGTACCCTCTTTGACGTGGATTTAGGCCGTCTTGCCGATTTCTTTTTCTTCCATATTAAGGAGCTACCTGTCAATGTACGTTTTCCATTATCTCAATTTTGATTTTTTAAATTTGGTACCTGTCGAAAATAAGCTTCTCATTTGGGAACCAATTCGAGTACAGCCAAAAGCGTACATGCAACAAACATAATTGTCAGCCATTGACGACCGTATGCTGTGGTGTCTCGAGTTTCTCAGTCACTCACTATAACGACAGGAACCTCACACGTGAGCTAATCCGTTTCGATCTCGCTGCATCGCCTGCAGCGACTACCGTCCTTGGTTCTGCCTGGATTAGCTTGTACGGCTAGACGTTTGCTATCATCTTCACATCTTTCCGGCCAGTCAGTGGCGTCGCGTGCTAAAAATCTCTGGGTGTGCACACAAAGCAGACAGTAGATTAAAACAGCCTATGTAGCTTATAAGTTGCTCCTCGGTAGGTCAGTACGTTAACGGGAACCGAGTTAGTATCTATTGCGTTCTCAATAATATTATAGAATAAACCGACGTGAAAACAAATATGAAGTTAACATCCGAAATTTAAAAATAACATACATACCGATAATATTGTTGTGAATCAAACCGTCCCCTCCACTTCAAGGAATATATATACTCCCATCCTACTGAAGGGCTGCCAACACAACTGTAGGAATTTTAATAATTAGTATTTCCAACTACACAAGCTGAAAGTACAGATCCATTCTGTTAGCAAGAAGTTAGCTATAAGCCTCATTGGTTCATTTATCAATTATTATGCTACACTTGCGACTGCCAAGAGGAGCGCCAAGCGGTTGGTATATTAACCACTACCTGGTACCATTCCTGTGCCTTATCCACTGACACGGACTATGCGATTCATGCTGCCAATTTTGGGATTTGAGAAGAAATTCAGGAGAAGACATCGGAAGTGGGCCAGCGGACCATGATTACACAGGAATTGTGCTCATATTCGCTATGCCCACTGCATTGTCCCTTCAAGCCGTAACTATGCAATACGCCAAACTTTGTAGTTCACAACGGGGTTGTGATCAGCTGACATGGTACCTGATTCAAATGGAAACGGAATGTGAATCGGCACTTAAAACTTCATAAATATGGTCTAAACGTACCTTAATCTTGTTCTGCGGCCAGTAGATGTAATCCCCTCCTGCTTTACTACGTATCGGTTAGTAGGAGTGGAAAGTCAAAAAGTAAGCTTGTAGTTTTACGGAACTGTTTATGTAGTAAACATAGTCTCTGAACATCCCGTACTGTGTGGAATGCGAACTGCAGGGGTATGCATTTTCATTTTTTAAAGCCCACATACACATTGGCCAACATTTGAACCGCGGCCGCCTTGATGAGAATCTGGTGACAATGCCAGTAAGTTGTCACGCCACAAGCAAAAAGTGAATTACACAAATTAAGAGTGGGTCTTACTAAAATATTGGCACGGAAATAGCCCAAAATTCGAAAATTACATTTTGACGTTAGTGGATACTCCAAAACTCGTGGGACTTTTTTTCAGATGCAGTCATCTTAATAGCATCCTTCATTTCGCAACTTGTCAGGTCATCAGATTTTGTTACTTCCAAAGATTTTTTGTTTTTTACAAGTTGCTAGTCCTTTCCTGTTCTATCGTCAGCATAATAAGACTTATCTGTGTCGGTGCGACATAAAGCCAAAAAATTGTAAAAAAAAAGAAGAAGATGTATATGACCGCATCAAGTGGCAGTAGACCCTGCAATTAAGTGGGATAAATACTAAGAAGAAGGAAAAGAAGATATTTGTGAGAAAGCGTGCCGCTTGTGTTACAAGAGACAGCTCTGAGTAGGCTAGTACGCACCTAGCGACAAAGTCGCGGGACATTGTATGGGGACAATTGCGAGACACTGTCCCTAGACTGTTGCGATACCATGTTCCGCGTCCACACCTATAGAGCCAGTTGCACCACAAGAATCGGAGCGAAATAGCGCAAGAAATTGCTTTATGTGCTTTTAATCTGTGCTTAAACTATTGTCCGTACAAAGAGAAAGTAATAGGTACTCGAGGAGAAATCCTTTTTTGGGAGGAATTGCCGTCGGCATTAATCTTCTTGAAAGATTGAAATTAGAAGGCGGAACCTCCGTCGACTGCAGTGACAGTTTATACCACTGCATAAGTCTTCACGTCCGTCGACATCCGCACACCAAACTCTAGCACGGCGATTTATAGTCGCTTAAAAAGTGTATAGACAGGTGGGCTGAGTGGTGCTCGAATTGATGTTTCACCTCAGGACTGGTATTCCTACTTCAGGGAGACTTATTTTCTGCTCCAAGCTCACCGAGAGGACAGTCTACGTCTCTGCCTTCTCCACCAAATATTGCAGAGCAGCGAACTGGATCGTCATGTATCATAACGCCGTCACCACCACCAATGGGACCTGTACCACCACTACATTGACTACTTCTGTTGCGTCAGCCGCCCTTGACTCCGCCACCGTAGCCTACCGTGCTGCTATCATGTCCTCCTTCGCTGATCCCAACTACCAGGCGAGATTTCTACCTCAAGTTCCATCTCCACCGTGGGACATCAACAGCCCTCAGTATAAAAGGTCCGCCCCAACCACCCTTCCAGATGATGCACAACCAACCCGACACTTGGCGGTCAACATGACAGATACGCGTCAGGAAACTGAATCTGAACCTCCTCTTCCTCCCACCAGCGACTCACTTCCAGTCTCAGGAGCCCGCAGTCCTCTCAACAATGCACGCTCTCTTCAGACCTCACCTACTGGTGCCCACGTCTATCTCCTTGAAAATCCAACTCAGCAATTTCGATCCCCACGCAACATCCTTTTCACCCTCCTTAAGTTTAATATGCGCCGTGAAGAGATTGCAGACATACGGCCAACCACCAACGGCATCATCATCAAACTGAATGGAGACTTCGCCGCCCAAAAACTCACTCTGTCATTTGGAGCAGGTCAACTTGGTTCCACCGCTCTCTTCAAGCTTCTGTCACAACCAGCGCTCAAGTCACCACCTCCGCCACCCAGACATAGCCTCTTCAGCTGTGTGGTTCGTGGTATAGATCCAACTATCACCGAAGAGGAAATCGTCACCGAATTGAGCACCGTCACCGAAGGTATTCCAGCTCGTAAAGCCTACCGAATCCGGAATGCAACAGGCCCAACGCACATGGTGAGAATTCTACTGCCTACCACCGTAGATCTCGACAGGGTGCTGGCTTCGGATGTGTCCAGCTACCGACGCCACTACAAAGTTGAACCCTCACGTGCGCCACCACCGCAATCAACTCGCTGCGAAAGATGTCTGATTTACAACTCACACACGACCAGCAAGTGCCGAGCTCCGCGCCCTAAGTGCGTGCATTGTTCACAAGTACATCCAACGTAAAAGTGTCCTAACACTGCGCAACCTCCTGTCTGCAACTCCTGTTGAGAAACACATCCGACTTACGCCCGCAGATGTAAAGCTCGTCCCGCCCCTCCTCCTGATAACTCCGAACTCGTCACACCTATCTGCACAGTCGATTCACCTACCAGTCCCAGCCGCTCTCTTTTCCCATCTCCTACCGTCGAGGATTTAATTCGATTCGTCACCATAGCCCCCTACAATATTCACCCGTACCACCGTCCTCTCGTCCTAACACACCTACAAGCTGCCGCAAACCAAACCCTCAATGTCCACTTTCAAACTGCATATTTCTGCCTAAATACTCACTTCCATTTCACCCCATTGGAAACTCTTGTCTGAACCCTGTCCGTCCTTCCGCCCCTACCTCTAACTCTTCTTTTCAGTGAATACTGCAGCATCCAGTCAGCAAACAGAACAATGGTGGGGGAAGAAAGCTCTAGTATCGCATCAGCGACAAACTTACAGCGCTCTTCCAGTTCTAGAAGGATCATCGGTCGATCTCAGCTCAATAAAGACTCATCTCTCTTTTGTAATAAAAAATAGCACACTTAGCCAAGAGGCCCCCTTGCTCAACACTCCTTAATTTTCCACATATCCTTCCCATCTCATTCTTCTACCAAATCTCCTCAAACCCGCCCAAGCTCCCGGACAGAGGGAGGGCGCTACCCTTCAGGGAATAGAAACGTGCAAAAGAAAGAAAAGAAGTTCACCTGCATCCTTCGTCAACACTGCACTCCTGGTGGTGTATTTTCAAATCACAGAGTACGTGTCAGGTCTCACGGGCCCGCACACTGTAATCCAGCACGACGTCTTATCGACGCTTAAAAAAGTGTATTGGACAGGTGGACTGAGTGGTTTAGTGCATATTCCTCTACTAGCGCAGTACAGCTCTTCATTCTTCTGATCCAGGCTAAAATCCTCCTCAGCCACCCCTATATACTCTTCGTTCTACTGAAATCAAGTCTCCAGGAAGTCCAGCGTTCGTTTCTCTAGGAAGAGATGTATCCGTACTACCAGTACCCACCTATCACCACTGCTACAGTCACTACAACCACCTCTACCATCACCACCACCACTCAGCAAAATCAATCAGCCGCCGAAGCCGCAGCAGTAGCCCATCACACAGCACTGATGTCTACGTTTGTGAATCGTCCGAATTACCCTCCTCACCTGCTAGCCCAACCTGCTCCACAGTACGACCACAACATTCAGTACAAGCGTACAGCACCAACGCGCCGCACATGGAAGTAAGCCTGCTCCTCGCCGCCTCGCTATAGAGAATCAACTTCCCAGCATCTCTGCTCCCTCTAAACCAGACTTCGACACCGTCGAAATCTCAGTCTCTCCCAACACCATTCCCGATGCCAATTCCCTCCCTCTCCTACCAACCAAACGTCCTATCATTTCAACTCGTGCGCTCCAACCCCGTCCCCTAGGGACCCATTCATTACTCCTTTCCAATCCCGCGCCAGAATTCCGCTCAGCCCAGAAAATCCTTTCTACTCTCCTTCACTTCAGTATACAGAAGGACGACATTGCTGACATCTGCCCAATAGGACAAGGAATCATCATCAAAGTGAACAGCGAAGAAGCTGCAAACAAGATCTGCAACACCATCAGCCTCGCTCAATTTGGCTCACCTGCACCATTTCAACAAGTCCCCCACCCTGTCAGTACATCACCATCCCTTCGCAACTACCTCTTCAGCTTCGTGATCAAGGAAGTTGACCCAGCCATCACGGAAGATGCTATAGTCAAAGAATTTCAAGATGACGGTATTGTAGTACGGAAAGCTATCCGAATTAAAAACGCCAAAACGCCACCAGACCGACCTACATGATTCGCCTCCTTTTACCATCCACCAATGATTTGGACAGATTGCTGGAACATGGTGTCTACATTTTTCGTCAACATCATTGGGTGGAACCCTCACGCACTCCTCCTCCTGTAGCTGTAAGTTGCGGGCGATGCTTACAATATAATGATCACTGCACAGCTCAATGTCGCGCCGATAGACCGAACTGTGGCCACTGTAATCATTCCCACTCAACACCTACTTGCCCCAACAAACGAGAACCTCCGCAATGTCACACCTGTGGACTTGCTCACACAACTTATTCAAGACAGTGCAAAGCTCGCCCAGCTCTCCTTCTAAACCGCCCAGATCTTATAGCTCCTATCCGCACACTAGATAACCCCACTCTTCCGTCAGATTCCATCTACTCAGCACCAACCATAGAAGACCTCATCCGGTTTTTAACACTATCCTTGATGAACATCTTTCCATATCATCGCACCTTAATATTATCCCATCTCAAAGCAGCAGCCCATCAAGCATTAATCTTCATTTTCAGGCCATTCACACAGGATTAAACACACATTTCCGCTTTCATCGTTTAGAAACCCAAGTATAATGTAGTTTGACCTCCCTCCCTCACAGACTTCAAGTCTTCACAATGTGAGACAATGCAACACTATCGGCAAATAGCGCCTACGAGAGTGGACATTCTCCTCAAGATTACGGAACGAGACCTGAATAATTCACCGGAATGCAACACTACCGAAGATATTTCCAAACCCCATATCTTTTTTTTGTATTAGTGTAGAATATGTGTAGATCTGTGTTTGTATAAATTTGCATTTATCATTTACAAAAAAAATTGCAATCTATGTATTCAGTCATTCCCTATCACAGCTATTGTTACTGTAAGAATAATTATTATTATATTATTATTATATTATATTATTATATTATATCTTCTTACTTCCTTTACTCGCCTTCCTTTTCCATTATACTTAATCCTTGCACACATCCCCGATAATTAGATACTATCCGCACACACCTCCTAATTCCATACATCAAATCACCTTCCTCCCCATACCATCACTCCTCCAACCTGCAGAAACTCCTGGCCAGAGTGAAGGCGTTACCTTCAGGGTGGCCCGTGAAAACTAGAAAAAAAAAGTAAATTAGAAGATGGCATTGGATATCGTAATTTTTAAGGATGAATTCAACCGATTTTGAAATTTCTTTGCAAATGGTTGGAGGAAAGATTTCAAAGAATCAGACTGGTTTTCGGGATACCATTCCAGCTTCTGTGAGGCTAGCTGTCACTCTGCGGTTCCTTGCTAGTGGTGAATCTTTTACCAGCTTAATGTTTAGGCCTATCTTTCGAATTTCAAAACAAGCTATTTCACGTATCGTTCCAGAAGTCTGTGAGGTCCTAATTATCTCTCTAAAGTGATTTGTAAAGGCAAGATATAATAAAAGTGTTATTTACCTACTATATACGTACCTTTATTTATAACCGGACGAGTTGGCCGTGCGGTTAGGGGTGCGCAGCAGTGATCTCGCATCCGGGAGATAGTGGGTTCGAATTCCACTGTCGGCAGCCCTGAAGATGGTTTACCGTGGTTTCCCATTTTCACACCAGGCAAATGCTGGGACTGTACCTTAATTTGGCCACGGCCGCTTCCTTCCCATTCCTAGGTCTTTTCTGTCCCATCGTCGCCATAAGACCCATCTGTGTCGGTGCCATAGCAAAAAATATATATATTTAATGAAACAAACATGTATCCAAAATAACACAATATTGTTAACAATAAATTGCCTCAATTCTGTCCGCGCTAGTGAAAAAACAATGCTTAACATAATAATAACTAATTAACATGATAATGAATAAAATATTTCTCCCAACTTACGCAATATTGGTAACATGTTTAGTGGTATTTCATCATTTAAAAGCGGTTAAAAAAGTCTGAATTGTTTGGTCTTGTCCCATCGCATCGGAATTTGGAGCAGGGACACTTTCGGAAGATGGTGAAAAGGAACCCTAATAGACTGAGTGATTGCTATTTATGTTACGGGTTGTTGATGATGAACTATTGATCAGATGGGTTAATAAGTCCAGCGTTGACCAAGTTGACTGGTCTGTGCTGTACTTTCCCATTTGCAATTTATTTATTATATCATCAATTTCACGCTGAGCTAATGCAATTTCCACTGGACTCTTTCCGCAGTCTCTTAGTTTATAAGCAATATGCTCAACGTAAACCGAAAATTCATCTCTTCGAGTAACCGGCTCTGTTAATGTTTTCATGCAGTTAACAGTTTCCTTCGCGATATAATTTTGATCAACGTTGTTCTTCTTTCCTTTGGATATCGGTGGACTTCTAAATTCTTTTTTGAGGTGGAACAGTTTCTTCTGCTGCTTGATCTCATTCTTCCTCATCGTTGTTGACCTGGGGATGAACAAATTATTTCAATTTATTAATTTTTATTTTATTTTGTAATAATTTATTGTTATTGTTCTTTTATTATATTTTATTTCATTGTATTGAAATGCGTTTCTTGATTTTCAGATCCCAAAAAATGAATCTGAATGGACAGAAGTAGCGGGGTAATTCTCAGCAAGATGGAATTTTCCTCATTGTTTAGGTAGTATGGACGGCAAACGCGTTCAGATTGTGGCCCTAGAAAAAAAGTGGCAGCATGTATTATAATTACAAAGGAAATTTCAGTATAGTGCTTTTTGGAATTGGTGATGCCAATTACAACTTTATATATGCAGAAGTAGGGTGTCAAGGCCGAATATCGGATGGCAGTGTTTTTAAATCTACATCTCTTTATAAGAAAATGGTGGAAAATAAAGTAAATATCCCCCCAGAAAAAGCTTTGCCAAGTAGGTGGACCTCTGTCCCGTATGTATTTTTCGTAAATGATTCTTTTGCATTAACCACCCATATAATGAAACCTTATCTAGGTCGATTGTGTGTGTCACCAGCAGAAAGGATTTTTAATTACAGGTTATCTAGAGCGCGACGAATTATTGAAAATATATTTGGTATTATAAGTTCCATATTTAGAGTACTCTTGAAACCTATTGCACTTCACCCTGATAAAGTGTAAGCAGTGGTTTTAACTGTCATTTACATACACAACGTTTTAAGAAGAAATTATGAATCAAGAAGATTTTATACTCCTCCAGGATCATTTGGTACAGGGACAGTGGAGATCTGAATTAGAAAGTGGTTTAATAACTTTACAAAACATGACTGTACGTGCATAACATTAGACATGAATTTAGGGATAATTATATTTCTCCAGTCTATAAAATCGCCATTATCATATTTACATTACATAAGTATAGGAATACGAATTCATTTTTATTCTTATTAAATTTGTATTTCAATTTTTCAAACGTTGCCTATTTTGTAATAAGTGTTACTAAATGTGAACGTGTAGTAAGTTTTTTTTTTTGTGCTAGTTGCTTTACGTCGCACCGACACAGATAGGTCTTATGGCGACGATGGAACAGGGAAGTGCTAGGAGTGGGAAGGAAGCGGCCGTGGCCTTAATTAAGGTACAGCCCCAGCATTTGCCTGGTGTGAAAATGGGAAACCACGGAAAACCATTTTAGGGCTGCCGACAGTGGAGTTCGAACCTACTATCTCCCGAATACTGGGTACTGGCGTGACCGATGGTCACGGTACTGGCCGCACTTAAGCGACTGCAGCTATCGAGCTCGGTCGTGTAGTAAGTAATAATATGTAATTGTTTTAAGAAAATAAAATGTACTTACTTCATTACTTGTCTGACTTTCCCCGCCTTCATCGCCGTCAGTGCTTCTGCTTCCTCTCCATTCCATCTCTTGCAGTAAAATCATTAAAGGCCGGTAACCAAACCAGTTTGACTTATTGAGGGAAGAGCCGCTTTATTTTGATTCCGTAAGTTTTTTGTGTTCTCACCTTAATTGTGATTTAATGTTGTGAATCTTTTTTTTTCCATTTCGTGAATGGACATAGTGAACGTTTTAGCCAGAGACTCCATTGCTTCCCTCTTTTTGACTCTGTTTTTATACTCGGTAGATATAACATCCCAAAGACAAGGGTGGGTGTGTAAATCCTCAATGATTTTTAGAGTAGCTTCCATCGCAAAACAACAGAACACGAAACACAACGCCAACACGTGGCGCCTATCTGCACACTGGCATCGGCGTGTCCCGGGACTTTGTCTCGCGACAACATCATGTTGCGCAACATTTGTATCATGTATCCTATTTCGAATGGGAGACCTGCGACATGCAACTTTTGTATCGCGACAGTCCCAAACGCGGAAAAAATGGCGCAGGACATCCCTGGGACTTGTCGCGATACACGTGTTCCGCAACTTTGTCGCTTGGTGTGTACTAGCCTTAGTGCAAGAGCGCATATAAATTTCAAGTATGTTTTAATCAGGGTGATGTACGTGTCCGTTTCGGCTTAGTAAAATACAGTATTTAAAAAAATCAAATTCTCTCGTTGAATAAATTATTTTTGTTTCCACGTAATTTATGCAGAGGGGATAGTAATCTAGCTGTACTGCCTTTTAAAACAAAAATCACCACCACCACCATCACCACAAGGACAAAAGGTTTAAATTATTTCCTCTACTATTGCTGCAGGTCAAGGCGTCGCTGAAAATACATCGGCTATCGCAAGCTCGATTGTCTGTATTGCTGTCGAAAACAGCATATTTATGGTCCAAACGGTTATCATGTGATAGCTTGTGAACTTAGATCATTAGTACAAGAAAATTTAAATGACATTCAGATCTGACCTCTTCAGATAGCACAAAAGGAAAAAAACAATGTGGCTGACCTCATCTTGCAGATATACTGGGGAATCCCGCTGGATTGTTATCTCTCTCATGTGATTTAAATAGTGCAGAACTGATAAATTAAGGGCATCTGCAAGACCTCAAAAAACCGAGATCTGTAACAGGAAATAAATACTTGATACTGAAGCTTTCCTGCCAACAGAAAAAAAAAATTGGAATAATAATAACTCTTCAAATACTACTGATTTTAACGTACGCAGGTGTGCCGGAATGTAGCTCACATGCTGTTTAACGTAAGCACTCTTCAGTGTTTACAGACGGCACTGGAATTTGGCCTCATCCTGGGGCACAGAAGGGGAATGTCAAGAACTAAAGGGAATGAGAAGGCAGACCAAGTAGGTAGGCTTAAATGAAAGAAAAATTCAGGAGTCATTAAGAATGGAAGATACTTATTAAATTTCTATGCTATATGAGATTAGAAGTTGCTAATTCATTCTTCAACTTCAAGGATATTCACCATCACCACTAAACGTACTTTGGTAAGGATATTAGATTATATCAGACTACCTCGTAACAGACATGAATTCAGAAAATATATCAGTATACTATATATTGCGGAGCCTACGTGGCTCAGACGGCAGCGCGTTGGTCTCTCACCGCAGGATACCGTGGTTCGAATTCCGGTCACTCCATGAGAGATTTGTGCTGGACAAAGCGGAGGCGGGACAGATTTTTCTTCGGGTACTCCTGTTTTCCCTGTCATATTTCATTCCAGCAACACTCTCCAATTATCATTGCATAGCATTTATCAGTCATTATCAGTCATTCATAAAGCACTTTGGGACTGGCGACCACATATGGTTCATGCATTACATCCCTGACGCGGTCAAAAACTGGAAAACAGGTTGTAGGTTTTATATATTTTACTGAACCCTTAGGCCACTATGAAGGATACCTTCCTTACCTATCAGCAGTTTTCATGAGATCTATCTCTTGGATCATTACGGGTTCTTCATCACTTGCTGAGGTAAAAGGTAAGGAGGGTTCAGTAATCCTTATCTATCTAATCAAGTGAAAGTCGTCGTCGTCGTAATCGGTTTACACTCCAGGGTCGGTTTTTCCCTCGGACTCAGCGAGGGATCCCACCTCTACCGCCTCAAAGGCAGTACCCTGGAGCTTAACACTCTGGGTAGGGGGATACAACTGGCGAGGATGACCAGTACCTCGCCCAGGCGGCCTCACCTGCTATGGTGAACAGGGACCTTGTGGGGGGATGGGAAGTTTGGAAGGGATAGGCAAGGAAGTAGGAAGGAAGCAGCCGTGGCCTTAAGTTAGGTACCATCCCGACATTTGCCTGGAGGAGAAGTGGGAAACCACAGAAAACCACTTCCAGGATGGCTGAGGTGGGAATCGAACCCAACTCTACTCAGCTGACCTCCCGAGGCTGAGTGGACCCCGTTCCAGCCCTCGTGTTACTTTTCAAATTTCGTGGCAGAGCCGGGAATCGAACCCGGACCTCCGGGGGTTGCAGCTAATCACACTAACCATTACACCACAGAGGCGGACCTCAAGTGAAAGTTATATTCAAAAATATTTGTATCACCATGGAAAAATATTAAATTCAATATAATTTGGACTCAATCTTGTCCACTCAACGCCACAATAATTTAACACGGAGGAACAGAATACTGGTTTGAGCCTTTAACTTAATTGCGTAATGGGCATCCTTACTAGAAACCATTGTCTCAAATATTAAATGAAGAAAAGAAAATCTGGAAATCCTTAAATTCGGCTTCCATGTGAGACTGCATGTACCATCATAATGATTCTTGATGGTCCAGCCCTCGCAACACGAACTCTGGACTCTGGGTATAATTAAGGCAGTCCAATCGGTATGTGCCACAGAGTAGTTGTACGGCATGGACCCTTAATTGAATCAATGTGACCTGCGACTATGTTATGGACCGACCTCTAAACTTCTAATTTACTTTAAAGTCATTGCGGATGATGACCGCAAGGAAAATGATGCTACAGTGACATATGGCCTTAATCTAAGTCACTGAGGTTGATGACCCGATGACCATCCAAGTTTCTAAGCTGAAGGCTAAACACAGTTAAGTTACATCGGTTGATGATCAAAGTTTCCACTTAACTAATCCCAGCACATTTAATGCTCAATCAATCAAAGTCAAAAAATACAACAACCACAACGCTTGCAATACCTTGTGGCAGTAAAATCCATTACCTTCGGGTATGTCCCTTTAAGCGTTACGTTAATATTTTAACTTTCCCAGAAAAATAAACTAAGATTTCCAGAATGCACCTTCAAGTTATTCACTTGGTTTTAAGTTATTTCACAAACACGGTTTCCACTGAATTTAATAATTTAATAAAATTAAATGATTTAATGAATCTTAATCAACAACAAATTCTATCTCCATGAAATGAAGATAGATTGTTTCTTTCACAAGTCCCTACTCGAATTCTGACTTCGATCATGTTCATCGTCTTTTAGAATCGTGCAGCTGAAAGAAAATTTACATAATTTATTTCCAGTATTATATCTCGTTTCATGTCATCACACTTTAAGTCTAATCTAATACTAGCCGTTATCAATACTTGGATAACCCTAATAATTAAGTACAAAACAAATCTGCATAAGTAACCTGCCGTAAAATGTAAGCCAATTGCGATGTCATATCTCATCATGACATTTCCATGAAGCTTTGTTCACCCCTCAAAAGTAAATCAATCATCACTGCCATCACTCTAATTTGGACAACCCTGAAATTGGCTAACTTCGCTCATTATACTTCGTTGGTTCAGATATACATTACGATCTCAACTGAACAAAATAATAGTACCTACGTGGTTTCTCTCACACTTTTCCATCACAAACATTATACAAATATCTTCCTCGGGCTCGCATAAAATCCCGGCATCATTACAGGCTTCCAATCACCTGATTCACAAATCCTACCTCAATTTTAAATTTTATAGATACATACATTATCATCATAGACTGTTATGTCTTTCAGCGTTCAGTCTGCAAGCCTCTGTGAATTTACTAAACGTCGCCACAATCCTCGATTTGCAACTAGTGTTGTGGCCTCATTTAGTTCTATACCTCTTATCTTTAAATCGTTAGAAACCGAGTCTAACAAACGTCGTCTGGGTCTACCTCTACTTCTCTTACCCTCCATAGCAGAGTCCATTATTCTCCTAGGTTACCTACCCTCCTCCATTCGCCTCACATGACCCCACCACCGAATCCGGTTTATGCGTACAGTTTCATCCTTCGAGTTCATCCCTAAATTAACCTTTATCTCCCCATTCCGTGTACCCTCCTGCCATTGTTCCCACCTGTTTGTACCAGCAATCATTCTTGCTACTTTCATGTCTGTTACTTCTAACTTATGAATAGGATATCCTGAGTCCACCCAGCTTTCGCTCCCGTAAAGCAAAGTTGGTCTGAAAACAGACCGAGGTAAAGATAGTTTCGTCTGGGAGCTGACTTCCTTCTTACAGAGTACTGTTGATCGCAACTGCGAGCTCACTGCATTAGCTTTACGACACCTTGATTCAATCTCGCTTAATATATTACCATCCTGGGAAAACACGCAACCTCAATACTTGAAATTATCGACCTGTTCTAGCTTTGTATCACCAATCTGACATTCAATTCTGTCGAATTTCTTACCTACCGACATCAATTTAGTCTTCGAGAGGCTAATTTTCATACCATACTCATTGCACCTATTTTCAAGTTCCAAGATATTACACTGCAGGTTTTCGGCACAGTCTGCCATTAAGACCAAGTCGTCAGCATAGGCCAGACTGCTTACTACATTTCCACCTAACTGAATCCCTCCCTGCCATTTTTTACCTTTCAGCAGAAGATCCATGTAAACTACGAACAGCAAAGGTGAAAGATTACAGCCATGTCTAACCCCTGTAAGTACCCTGAACCAAGGACTCATTCTACCATCAATTCTCACTGAAGCCCAATTGTCAACATAAATGCCTTTGATTGATTTTAATAATCTAACTTTAATTCCATAGTCCCCCAGTATAGTGAACATCTTTTCCCTCGGTACCCTGTCATATGCTTTCTCTAGATCTACGGAACATAAACACAACTGCCTATTCCTCTCCTAGCATTTTACAATTACTTGGCGCATACTGAAAATCTGATCCTAACAGCCTCTCTGTGGTCTGAAACAACACTGGTTTTCATCCAACTTCCTCTCAACGACTGATCGCACCCTCCCTGCCAAGATGCCAGTGAATACTTTGCCTGGTATACTAATCAATGAGATATCTCGGTAGTTGTTGCAATCCTTCCTGTTCCCTTGCTTATAGATAGGTGCAATTACTGATTTTATCCAATCTGAAGGTACCTTACTAACACTCCATGCTAATTTTACTACTCTATGAAGCCATTTCATCCCTGCCTTCCCACTATACTTCACCATTTCAGGTCTAATTTCATCTATTCCTGCTGCCTTATGATAATGGAGTTTATTTACCACCCTTTCCACTTCCTCAAGCATAATTTCACCAACATCATTTTCCTCCTCCCCATGAGTTTGGCTGTTCGCAACACCACCAGGATGATTTCCTTTTACATTGAGAAGAAGTTCAAAATATTCCCTCCAACTCTCCAATGATTCCCTGGGATCTATTATGAGTTCACCTGAATTACTCAAAACACTGCTTATTTCCTTTTTCCCTCCCTTCCTAAGATTCTTTATTACTGTCCAGAAAGGTTTCCCTGCTGCTTGACCTAGCCTTCCCAGGTTATTACCAAAATCTTCCGATGACTTCTTTTTAGATTCAACAACTATTTGTTTCGCTCTGTTTCTTTCATCTACGTACAAATCCCTGTCTGCCTCGGCCCTTGTTTGGAGCCATTTCTGATAAGCCTTCTTTTTACGTTTACAAGCTGCTCTCACTTCATCATTCCACCAAGATGTTCGCCTTTCCCCATCTTTACACACAGTTGTTCCTAGGCAGACCCTTGCTGTTTCTACTACAGCATCCCTGTATGCCACGCATTCTCTTTCTATATCCTGAACCTACTTACTGTCTACTGTTCGAAACTTCCCACTAATCATATCCATGTACTTCTGTCTAATTTCCTCGTCCTGGAGATTTTCTACCCTTATTCGTTTGCAGGCAGATTTCACTTTCTCTACCCTAGACCTAGAGATACTTAGTTCACTACAGATCAGACAGTGGTCTGTATCATCGAAAAATCCCCGGAAAACTCGTACATTCCTAACAGATTTCCTGATTTCGAGGTCTGTTAAGATATAATCTATTATGGATCTGGTACCACTAGCCTCCCATGTGTAGCGGCGAATAACCTTATGCTTGAAGAATGTATTCGTAACAGCTAAACCCATACTAGCACAGAAGTCCAGCAAACGCTTCCCATTCCTATTAGCTTCTATATCTTCTTCACATTTACCAATCACCCTTTCGTATCCTTGAGTTCTATTCCAAAAGTCTCGAACTGAAATCGCTCATTAGCACTATTCTATCCTTGCTGTTAACCCTGACCATGATGTCACTCAATACACATAAAACCTGTCAACTTCACCCTCATCTGCACCCTCACATGGTGAATACATGGACACAATTCTAACTATGGACCTCGTACGGAATGCTAGAGGTCTGACAGCTGCTTCGGCGCGCTTACATGGGGGCTTTTGCTCCAGACTCCCTTTGCTGGGCTCCAGTCCAATGGTTTTGTCTCTAGCCGGACCTAACCAATCTAGACCATAGCTTTCTCACTATCCGGCGCGCTTAATTAGTTCATATTTCCACCGCTATCCAACATACAATGCGCTGCTATACCCTATGGAATGCTAGAGTTATAGACCTTGATGCCGTAGGACGATTTCAGCGCATTGGTACCGGTATGTTGGATAGCAGTAAAAAGCTGAATTAATAAAACATGCCGGATAGTGAGAAAGCCATTGGTCTGGATTGATTACGTGCGGCTAATGACAAAATAATAAATTGCTCTGGGTAGGTAGATCCTCGAAATCGAGACTGCAGTATATTCTTCTACATTGCTTCCTTTGCATATTGTATTTACTTGTGTTCTTAATCTGCGCGGTTTGGTAACGGAGTGTCTTTCTCTTGATTGCTAGGAATGACGTCATATCCGATTATATGCCAGCCAATGGCAATACTAATAGCTGCTCAAACAATGGAGAATATACGTGCTACATTTCATTAGGTTATGGGTGTGTTGGTGGGTTCCTGGAAATCTTCATGAACACATCTCACCTCTAAAAGGAATTCCACCTTAGATTTCTACACCTTCTTTAATGTTATTAACTTTGCGTAGCAGATAGTAAAGCTCTACCATAGTCTTTCCAGCACCAAATCGTCAGGCAAAAATCTGAAAGAAAGTGGATAAAACGCCAGGAAAGAAATTGTAAGTACATTTTTCTTAGGGAAGGTGTGCAGAAATCTCGGGCTGCAGGTCGTCACGGCGAATGTGTTTTAGCTACTGGCGTCTAAGTTTCTGCCCTCCCCCCCGCGAGACCAAAGGGAATATATATATTATCTCCCCTTACGCGAATATCACTTACTCGTAGCACATCCAAATGCATCCTCTTTGCTGATTCAGCCACTTCTACTTTCTTTCTTCCATATATATATATATATATTCATAAATTCTCAGCACAGGATCATCGATGTATATCCACGAACGAGAGAATTTGCACTAATTATAGTGGATAGTCGACGCAGTTGGCCCTTATCTGTTACAGCAGCAGAGCCTTTGGTGGAAGAATTGAGAACCAATTACTTGATAGTGACATATAGTCAAAAGTACAGTGAATCTGTGGTACTGTGTTTATATTTTAATTGTTATACGCGTGTCCTTTGTTCGTATTCAAGTTTTCATAAATGCAGGGAGACTGATCAGAAGAATTTGGAAAAAAAAAAAAAAGATTTACATTGAGCCATACATGTAGTTTGTTAAGAATGAAACCATGTTTTCCAGTGTTGACTTAGTTAAATGTAACAAAGGCTTTTCAGTCTGTCAAACACACAGCAAATACAATGTAAATTAAGACACTATGTAGTTTTAAAACTACATGTAGTTTCATCGAACACTAGCCAAGGCAGTTTCTTACACCACTCTTAGAATTTTCTTTTACCTGGTTGTAGGCCTACTACAAATGCCACATTTACCATTACGGGTTTAACTTCATTCACAAGCATTCTTTCTGTCGTACTGGAAGCCTAAACTCCTGTGCTGATTATTGAAGAACCAGTTGTATTTTCTACATCTTTGATTTCTCGCAATACTCGCTTAATATGTGCAGGAGTTGTGAAGAATTGTGTCAAATTAACCTAGTTTGGCCAACGGCCATAGTCGTGTTGAAACATCGGATCCCGTGAGATCTTTGAAGTTAAGCAACATTGGGCGTGGTCAAGATTTGGATGGGTTGCCACGCGCTGTTGGTGGAGGGTAAGGGAATGGAGGAGCGGAAAGGAACTGGCCACCCTATCGTACGTAAACTCCGGCTCAGACACACCTCTGCGGAGGTTCGAGGCATCAATATTAATGGGGCTTATGGAAGAAAGATAGTAGAAGTGGCTGAATCAGCAAAAAGGACGCATTTGGATGTGCTACGAGTAAGTGATATTCGCGTAAGGGGAGATAACGAGGAAGAGTTAGGAGATTATAAAGTGTTCTTGTCGGGTGTTAGAAAGGGAAGGGCAGAGTCTGGGGTAGGGCTCTTTATCAGGAATACCATTGCACGCAACATAGTTTCTGTTAGGTACGTACATGAGCGAATGATGTGGGTAGATCTGTCAGATGGAGGAATTAGGGCAGAATACACACTTACCTTTACCTTAACCTAGTTTAATTGGTTATCACACTCGGACGTCTTATTGCGTTTCATGTTCGAAAACCAGCACAATATTAAACGATATTAAAAGATTTATGATTTACAGGCCTAAGCCCTGCATTTATGAAAACTTGAATACGAACAAAGGACACGCGTATAACAATTAAAATATAAACACAGTACCACAGATTCACTGTACTTTTGACTATATGTCACTATCAAGTAATTGGTTCTCAATTCTTCCACCAAAGGCTCTGCTGCTGTAACAGATAAGGGCCAACTGCGTCGACTATCCACTATAATTAGTGCAAATTCTCTCGTTCGTGGATATACATCGATGATCCTGTGCTGAGAATTTATGAATATATATATATGGAAGAAAGAAAGTAGAAGTGGCTGAATCAGCAAAGAGGATGCATTTGGATGTGCTACGAGTAAGTGATATTCGCGTAAGCAACAGATAGGGAATCTGCCACCTGGGCGACTGCCCTAAATGCAGATCAGTATTGATTGATGATGAAAGTAGCAACTGGTTTTACAGGGCCTTTTAAGATAGAAACATTTAAGAAACATAAATCTTTACAACTCAGAACTGTGTGGCAGCTTTTAATACAACATTGTTTTCAGAAACAACGCCCCTGGCAATGTGTGTAAAGGTAATGGACTAATGTGATTGACAATATTGAAGACGCTTTTCAATATTGCATATTATATTTCAAAGAATAATAAGCCATTCAGAAATTTTCCTGGATTATAGTACTGAGTGAAAAATTGAGAGCAGGGCTGAGAGGAGTATGGTAATAGAACTAGTCACAAGCTTTTTATTACTGAAATTGAAATAGCTAAGGTACTAAGAAGTAACTTAGTGTTAGTTTACTGCTGGATGGTACAGCGGACAACAGATCTGTAGAAGAACTAATTCTCTATATGAGTTTCACAACACTTTTTCCAGCGCCTTCTAGATCAGATTCTCTCACTTAAAGACCTTAATTTCTTTACTACATAAAGATAATAAAGATAAAGGTAAAGATAATACTATATAGAATACAGTAATAACTGTCTAACAAGTAAGGAATTAAGTTATTTATTAACACGTTCTGGAAACATATGTATTCAATTTGATCTACTTTCCCAAGGAAAAGCATAGAATCATGGACATGATTTTCTGCTTAGAAAGACGAGAGACTGAGTAGAGATTCTTTGGTTGTTCCCCTCTTAGTGGCCTCTTACGACATGCAAGGAATACAGATAATGCATCCTTTTACTCCACCCAGAAGGGTGATAAATGAGTTCCGATAAATCGAAAGAATACTGTATGTAGCATCATCAATAATTTAGCCCTGGAGACAAGACTTTCACACGCGCGGAACGACTGTCGTTTGTTTACACGGTCGCGGTCTTCTCGGGAAGGATTTTGTCAAGCGGTGCTCAATGCTGCCAACCTCTCTCATTAGGAACTAATGATAGAGTGGTGCTTCGATAGGAGGTGGTGGTGATTATTGTTACGCCATTGGTCTGGACTGGTTCTTGCCGTGCGGGCGGTTAGGATAGGACCTGGTCAAGACCAGAGATATATGGACAAGGAAAGGGAGTCTGGGGGGCGTAAGGCCCCAGGTTAGAAGCCGCGAAGCGGCCCTAGATGCACACGATTGGTCTGGACTGGTTCTTGCTGTGCGGACGGTTAAGATAGGACTTTGACAAGACCATTGGTCTGGACTGGTTCTTGCCGTGCGGACGGTTAGGATAGGATCTGGACAAGACCAGAGATATCGGGACAAGAAAAGAGGCGCGTTTATTGTGATGGGGTTGGTAAAGGATTATGATTATCATAATTATTGACGGGAACGAGATCACGTGCCACTTTACGTTGGCCAATAGGAATGCAAGTAGCTACTTCAGCAATGAAAATGCGTGTAATAATCTTCATTAGGTTATAAAGGTAAATGTAGTTCTTGGGGCGGGATGGTGGGTTCCCGGACATCGCTATGAACACGTCTTTCCTCTGAGACGCATTTCGAGTAAGATTTCAGTAATTTACACTAATTCATAACGTTAGAAAAATCTTGTCTCCAGGGCTGGAGTTTTACCGCAGCATCATGACCTACCCCCAGTAGTATGGCAGGTGATCCAGCACACAACATTCCCATGCCATGTCACAAGATAGCCCCACCTATCAAGATATATGTCCAATACAATGGTCGCCGATTTCGCACACAATTTTATGGCAATAAATATTCGCAAAATGTTTTTAACAAAGTTCCTCCGCTACACGGTGAAGCATAGAAGCATGGGTATGGTTTTTCTTATCCTAGTATACATAGTTGACGCACACTGGTTGCCATGGTTACCGTGCTGTCAAAAACTTGTCCACCCTAATTCGAGATAGACCCCAGCCTAAAACATATCCGTGTTAATAATATTGAAATATTTTTGAAATATTTAAAAATCCCAAGTTCATATTTACGGTTTTTAGTCCGTTTTAATGTGGATTGCCCATTACGTTTCAACAAAGTGAACCTAAGAATCAATCAATCAATCAATCAATCAATCAATCAATCAATCAATCAATCAATCAATCAATCGATCAATCAATCAATCAATCAATCAATCAATCAATCAATCAATCAATCAATCAATCAATCAATCAATCAATCAATCAATCAATCAATCACCGGGCGAGTTGGCCATGCGCGTAGAGGCGTGCGGCTGTGAGCTTGCATCCGGGAGATAGTAGGTTCGAATCCCACTATCGGCAGCCCTGAAGATGGTTTTCCGTGGTTTTCCATTTTCACACCAGGAAAATGCTGGGGCTGTACCTTAATTAAGACCACGGCCGCTTCCTTCCAACTCCTAGGCCTTTCCTATCCCATCGTCGCCATAAGACCTATCTGCGTCGGTGCGACGTAAAGCCCCTAGCAAAAAAATCAATCAATCAATCAATCAATCAATCAATCAATCAATCAATCAATCAATGATCTGGATTTAGAGGCAGGTGGCAGATTCCCTATAACTTTTTTACTTAGCCTTTTCTTAAATGTTTTCAAAGAACTTAGAAATGTATATAAATTTGATTAATTGATAAATTATTCCAGTCCACCTCTGTGGTGTAGTGGTTAGTGTGATTAGCTGCCACCCCCGGAGGCCCGGGTTCGATTCCCGGCTCTGCCACGAAATTTGAAAAGTGGTACGAGGGCTGGAACGGGATCCACTCAGCCTCAGGAGGTCAACTGAGTACAGGTGGGTTCGATTCCCACCTCAGCCACACCTGGAAGTGGTTTTCCGTGGTTTCCCACTTCTCCAGGCAAATGCCGGGATGGTACCTAACTTCAGGCCACGGTCGCTTCCTTCCCTCTTCCTTGTCTATCCCCTATCTCTTCCAATCTTCCCATCCCCCCGCATGGCCCCTGTTCAGCATAGCAGGTGAGGCTGTCTGGGTGAGGTACTGGTCATCCTCCCCAGTTGTATACCACGACCCAATGTCTGAAGCTCCAGGACACTGCCCTTGAGGCGGTAGAGGTGGGATTCCTCGCTGAGTCCGAGGGAAAAGTCAACCCTGGAGAGTAAGCAGATTAAGAAGATAAATTATTCCAATCACTTATTCCTCGTCCTATAAATGAATCTATTTTGCGCCATGGCGAAATCGCTTTCCTCCTTATGCGTAATGCAAGAAGAGATTATCAGAGTGTTCGTCACTGCGCCACAGGAAAACTTGCTGAGGTTATGAGACCGATAAAATGAAGCAAAGGGCAACATGTTATCTTCAGTCGTAGCCCACCGAGAGCCGGGAGCAGACACTCAAGTAAGTGATAGTCCTTTAGAGGAATTCTGTATATTTGAGGGACGAAATATTAAAGATGTATTTCACTTTTAAATTCACGATCAATGGTTATTCAATACAAGGTTTTGAACCCAGCTGTGGAATGACATAAGTAGATGAATAAGTTTGAATGGTGTTTTTAAAATCATTCGTTTATAGGAAAAGGAATATAAAGATAAAGTTGGAATTCAAGGAGACAAATTTGGGCAAATATTCGTTATAGGAAAAGGAGTTAGGGATTAGAAAAATTTACCAAAGGAGATGTTCAATAAATTTGCAAATTCTTTGCAATTATTTAAGAAAATGCGGGGTAAACAACAGATAGAAAAACTGCCACCTGGGTGACAGCCCTCAATGCAGATCAGTGGTGATTTATTTATTTATTTATTTATTTATTTATTTATTTATTTATTTATTTATTTATTTATTTATTGGACCCGTCATGAAAGGGTAATTTTTGTATAATTGCAGCAGTATTGTCATCTGGAGGAGACGATGGCTGCAGAAGAGACATACCAAGTAACAGCTTACAATGGTTGTTACTGTCCATCAGTTTTAGGGTTTTGAACATTGTAAGATTTATTTCCACGTATAATTTTATTCTTTTTTGGAACATCATTTGTACTCCACTCTTAGTATCCTCCTTTCACTCATTCGAGTAATTTTACCTTCATGTTTTCTTTCTCGTTTCTACAGTCATCTTCACTATTCTCCTGCTCAATTAGGTCTAATGACCACGCAGTTTTTCACCTTATAAAAATATAATATACTACCAGAAGTACCCGGTTTCGTACGAATGTATGCGCAAGGATTAAAGGATTATTTTTTCCTACCAAAGGGACTCGAACAGGATAACCACGGTGTCAGTCCATATAGATTTACCGCTTTAACGATCATGGCCACCAGGTGGGCTGATGAAAATAATCGTAGATATCCCTATTATTATATTGTAAAAACGCACATGAAAAACTACCAGGAATTATGTATTGCACTATGTGTATTATGAAGAACATTGCGCAGTACAAAATAATATTAACGGTGAAATATGATATTTTCTTGTTTTGATCTCCTTAATACTGCTACGCCCTTTGTATTAATAAAGTAATATATAGTACAACGCATACCCCCAGCTGTTTCTAGATCGGAGGTACTCACACTGGGCTTTTCGTTCGGTGTGCACACAGCATATCGTCGTTGCGTTTAGAGAAACCGCCATGTGATAATAGTTCGGCTTAGACCTCTGAACAGAAAGGTTCTATCATCTAAGGTTCAGTATTGCATGAACTTTATCAGGGGTTTTCAGTTTGTAAGGGATCGAGAGCCACATTGGTAATCTTAGGCACGATCGCGGGACGCACTTCAATCAAAGGCCAATTTTGGTAAAATTCCGCAAATAGGGTAGAAAAAATATACCGATATGAAATAATATGCATAGTTCAATAATTGAAATGAAGGTTTAATAATTTTAATTTCTTAAAACGCTATTTTACAACTGCGTAAAATAGTGAAATTAAAAATAAACACTATTATAGCCAGGACAATTGAATTTTGAAGAAAAGCACCCAGCAATGTCAGTTCATTTGAATTAATATTTCTCAAATGACAAAAAAGGAGAAAAAATACTTAGACAAACTGAAATTAATAATTTAGTCAAAACAGAACTTAAAGAAGGACAGATTAGTGGGAGTAGTGTGAAGGGCCCGTGGTGTAGGGGCAGCGTGCCAGGTCAGGGATTTTTACCTGCATCTGAGGACTGGTTCGAGGTCCACTCAGCCTTCGTGATTAGAAATGTGGAGCTATCTGACGGTGAGATAGCGACCCCGGTCTAAAAAGCCAAGAATAATGGCCGAGAGGATTCGTCGTGATGACCACAAGACACCTCGTAATCTGCAGGCCTTCGGGTAGGCCAAGGCCCTTCAGGGCTGTAGTGCCATGGGGTTAGGTTGGTTAGTGTGAAAGAAACAATGATATACAGTTGCAAGAGCCTAAAATCCGAGCAATGTACTTCCAAGAGTACTTCCCTGAAAATATTTTCGAGTGTGCAGCACTGCGTACCAGCCAGCACTACCAATGAGAGAAGAACAAAGAAATAAAACCACTTCTTACACCAATCGCAATTAATTTTTTTGGGTATTCATTGTATGCTACGTTGCATGAAATGTCCATAGTGAGGTTGGTATGGATCCCATAGTCATTTTTATAGTGGTTAAGACCTAGCACTTGTATTTGAGAGGTCTTATTTTCCGCCGAAGTTTTTATTTAAAATGTTTAAAAATCAAAAGTAATATATTCACAACAAGTGAATATTTGAAAACAGGGAATAATATTAAAGAATGTATTATTTCTGGTTTAAGTCTATAAATAATACAACAATTATTATATTTTTGAAAAAGCTATGACATTTTTGGTAAATTTTCTTCACATTTCTTTTTTAAAAAATTTAAAAAGCCCTCGCGGGCCGCCATTTGGAAACCCCTGAACTATATGAACGAAGGTTCGATCTAACAAGTAAGATATGTGCTGCGGGTCAGTATTTCTCCCCTCAACGTTGTTACATTACGGAATTTCGAGGCGCAACGACGATATGCTGTAAGTGGGCGGGCGAGCGATCAATGTGTGTGCTTCATCGACAGTAACGTTGTGGTTATGTCACAGGCCGTGAAGGTCAAAGAACGGTGAACTTTAATTTGTTTTTATTAAGGGAATAGTGTTATTTTTTAATTTCTGTCCACGTAATTTTCAATACAACTTATGTTGGAAGAAATTTGTTATTTCTGCTCTATTTACGTAAACTGATAGCAAACAATAAAGAGTTTACGCAGTACCTCAAAATACTTTTGTAGTCCACGCAATGAATTACAATGTTTACTATTATATTTTAAGGGTGGTCGTGGTGATAGTACAACTAGGCAACCGTCTTCTATTAACACTAATCAGAGACGAAAAATTGAAGGGATCCGACACTTCTAAAAATGGAGGTATCGGCCAAAGAAAGACAAGGGCCACGAAGGGCGTGAAAATGAAAGACTCCCTAGGCTTCGGTGCCTAATACCATCGGGGTTGGAAAAGAAAAAGAGTTGACCAGTGAAGGTCAGATAGGATAGATTAAAGTGAGGAGCCTGGCACAAGTAAGTGGAAGCAATGCCACGTCTCACATTAGGGCCCCGTGGTCTCCAACCCACGCTCCCGACTTATGATACCCTAAGGCGCCTCTTACGACAAGCAGGGGACACCGTGGATATTATTCTACCGCCCCCGACCACAGAAGGTATATTTTAAGAGGGGTATGTTTTAGAAACGTTCGAAATATAAGTAGTAAAGCAGATAAGCTGTGATTTCATGCAGATTAAGTTTAAATGATCTGATAAATAAATAAAAAACAATCCAACATTAGTTGGATTATTTATCTGAAGACATAGTGTATACTTGTTATTGCATTTGGAGTGTTGTTGTTATCGGATAGTAAGTATATGTTTCACTAGTGATGAAACTCAATTGCTATTTGAATCGGCACATGCTAAAAGGGCCTCAGTCACAAAAAATGGCAAAGTGAGTTAAGCAAGAGAATCGCATGTTATAGGATAGCTTCAACTATCAATGCTAAAAGGGATTGAGGTATGTACTACCTTCCAGTAAAGTTAAAAAATTAGGGTCGCTGAGAGACAGTCTTTTCGATTTTATCAAAACTGGGTTGCTTGGAATGAGGCCCTTTTAGCATCTGTCGATTCATTTAGAGACTAGCGATTATGATGGACGTCTGATGATAATTTTTAAATACTATTTTAAGAAATTCGATGGACAGGGAAAGCCACATAGCATTACAACACTGTGGTAAATCAAGCATTAAACTTGTTGAAGTGTGTAATGAGTAGAGCCCGGAAGTTAGGCAAAATGCCGTTTTTATCTGAGTGGATATATCGAAGTACCACATAGAGACAAATACGTTTCCGTACGTTTGGGAACGGTAGAACCAGTTATTATTTTACCTTTTTTGTGCCTATTTTAGCTTCCGTATCCTAGTTGATAGTTTAATGCCATTTTTTTTTGTGTTTTCTTAAGTTGTTGTAGATACTTTCTGCTGTTATTTATGTATTAAAATGAATCAAGACCGCCTCTGTGGTGTAGTGGTTAGTGTGATTAGCTATCACCCCCGGAGGCCCGGGTTCGATTCCCGGCTCTGCTACGAAATTTGAAAAGTGGTACGAGGGCTGGAACGGGGTCCACTCAGCCTCGGGAGGTCAAATGAGTAGAATCGGGTTCGATTCCCACCTCAGCCATTCTGGAAGTGGTTTTCCGTGGTTTCCCACTTCTCCTCCAGGCAAATGCCGGGATGGTACCTAACTTAAGGCCACGGCCACTTCCTTCCCTCTTTCTTGTCTATACCTTCCAATCTTCCCATCCCCCTACAAAGCCTCTGTTCAGCATAGCAGGTGAGGCCACCTGGGCGAGGTACCGGTCATTCTTCCCAGTTGTATCCCCGACCCAATGTCTCACGCTCCAGGACACTGCCCTTGAGATAGTAGAGGTGGGATCCCTCGCTGAGACCGAGGGAAAAACCAACCCTGGAGGGTAAACGGATTAAGAAAGAAAGAAATGAATCAATGGAAATAAAAAATATAATTCCAATGTACTATATTAACAATAGAAAAAAACATTTTAACTCAATAGATAAAAATAACATTTACATAAACGGTATTTTCATATGACACAAATCTCTACTGGAAACTCCATAAGCGAAATGGTTGAGAGGGCGTGAAGGTTGCCAGGTCCCGTCCTTGCTAAGTAAAATGAAGTGCTGGTGGTGATTATTGTTTTAATTTGAAGAACAACTTGGTAACCATCCTTTACTAACACTAATAAGAAGGAAAATGGAAGAGGTCCGATACTTCGAAAAATGAGTTATCGCCATAAGAAAGGGAAAACCACGAAGAGCATGATAATGAAAGACTCCCTAGGCCTCGCAAATCTAATACCGTCGGAGTCGGAGAAAAAAAAGAGTTGACCAAGGGATGTCAGACAGGAAAGATAAGAGCGAGGGACCTGTCACAAGTAAGACTCAGCTAGGGGAACCGTGATTGCCAACCCACACTCTCAAGTCGAGAGGCCCTGGACCCTCTTTTAGTCGCCTCCTCTTACGGCAGACAGAGGATACCGTTAACGTTATTCTATCACCCCCACCCACAGGGGGATACAAGATTAAGTACTATAATGTGATTCAGATGTGTGTTACATAGCTTACATTAAAGCATCTTTATTATTTTAGTGCCCATTTTTGTCATTATAAATGCCATTTTTAAATGTTTATTTATTTATTTATTTATTTATTTATTTATTTGTTTATTTATTTATTTATTTATTTATTTATTTATTTATTTATTTATTCATTTATTATGGCTTCTTTCATGTGGCGAAGTTAGGGCGCCCGGCCCCCTCTTACACTCGACCACAATACAACAAATAATATTGAGGCTGCCTATTACTAATTATAATACTATTTCCTTATTAAGCTTAAGTTACACACCCACAAAATATGGAGCTTATTAGCTTATTAGCACGTTAATTCAGTCCTCTTTTCTCTTACTGCCTATTTCCTAAATTTAAGTGCTTATTTGCCTGCCTATTTTAGCAAAAATAAATGCCTGAACTTCCGGGCTCTAGTAATGAGTAACACGTATTTTATTTTTCTTAGTGGAAATTCTATCATTCCTATCCAAGAAATTGTAAATTGTAGCTTGGACGCTTCAACCCCATAACTTATATCTGTATTGTACCGTACCCAGGGGTAATAACCCTCTAGGACGATGCCTCCATTTCCTGATTAAACATCCGACTGACTCAGGGTTGGGCAGAGAAGTGGGTAGATTGTCGAGGGTAAGTCTAAATGTCGAAGTTTATAACTTATCTATAAGTGTATGACAGGAATAGTGGAGGTTTATCTCGAATGAGAAACACTAATATTGGGTAAGATAAGTTTATTATATAAAATAACCCCGAATCATACTATAACAAATAAAAATCCAAATAATAAACCGAGTATGAAATTAGCATTGAAATAAAATTGAAATAAATATGGACAACAAGCGTTAATTATGCAAATCAAATAAATGATAATGTGAAAGTTCAAAATCACAACATTAAAATCTTTGTGAGCTTCAAAATAACTCCACATTATTGTCCAATGTTCATGTTAGTATGGAGTAGCACGATTTTAAGTATCACCAAAATACGAATTGAAATTCAGAGTAGTTGCCGTAATAGTTATCTTTAAACAAAAATTAAGACGCAATGGGACATGATATGAACTACGAAAAATACTAGTGGCATTTCTCTACGCTATATTTACAATAATCACAACATAATTAAAATATCTCAAGTATTTACATTGGATCAGGTAGGGGAAAATTTATATACTACACTGACTCGACGTGAAACGCGGTTCACCAAAGGATCTAGTAAGAACTAGATTGGCCAAAAACATTCACTCAGCACTCGGGCTGTTCCCCATTAAACAACAAGACAACATATCAAAAACAACAAGAAATTACATAAAACACCACCCTGTAAGAAAAAAAATAATGTACTTCAATAAACACGTGGAAAGCAATGGGCAACATTGAGTTCCTCTGCTGCATTTGCGCACTGGACAGTGCCATTCATCTGTCACATATTTCCTGCCTGGCAGTGGGCTGAAAAGAAATGTTAAAACTCAATACTGCTCTGGGGACTTGGTCACTGTTTCGACAAGATTGTATTACGGAAACAACATCTCACTTCACACTGTCTATATAGCCACGGCTGATAAGCTAACTTGTAGGGAGAGCTCATATCTCAACAACTGCTCGGAGATTCACATACACAATCGTACCACAGTCTAGCTCGAGCGGTCGAGGAGAGAGGTTGCGTAGTGAAGTGCGTGCTGTAAACATGGTCGGCATTGAACAGTACCGGGCCGCTATTGGGAAATGGCAGGCAAGGCAGAAGAAGGAGACCAGGAGTGGATTGGTGATAAGTACGGACGGATTGAAAATGAGTGAAGCGGTGCTGGTGGTGACAGTGATAGCAGTGCTACTGGTTATTGGGGGGGTGGAAGTAAACCCAGGCCCAAATACCAGTGGAAAATATAGTACGAAGGATTTGGCCGCACTCAGGGTGGTTGTAAGTGAAGTTATGCAGGAAAAGTGTCAATGGGATAAGGTGCAGGAAATAAAGGACATGATGGAGGAGCAGAGAAAGGAGATAGGGAACATGAAGAAATGGCTTGAAACGAAGACAGAGGAATCGAGCAGGAGAGTGGTCAATAACGAGAAAGAAATCGAGTTATTGAGAGGGGAAGTGAAACATCTGAAAGAGGAGGTGATGAAGATGAAGAAAGAAGCGGAGGGGTACAGGCAGGAGAGATTGAAAAAAGCCATATTTATATATGGAGTTGAGGAAGGGGCGAGAGAGAGCAAGATTGAGCTGATATATAAGGTGGTGGAAGTTATACGTGATGCAATGAAGATAAACTTTAGTGAGATAGACATAGATGATGTAGAGAGAGTTGGTAAAATCAAATGTTGGAGGCCAATTAGGGTTAAATTGTTCTCAACCTTAATGGCAGAAACTGTGTTAGGTAACAGCAAGAATTTACAAGGGCTGAAAATAGGGGTGAAAGGAGACATGGGAAGAGAAGGAAGTGAAAATATGAAGATCTTGAATAGGCACCTATGGAGAGCGAGGAACCAGGGGCTAAAGGCCCGAATAAGAGGTCTGAGGTTGGAGGTGACAAACGGGCGATGGGTTAGAGTACATTCAGTGACGAAGCTAAAGGAAATGGACGAAAACGAGAGGGTTGAGGGTGCTGAGAGGACAAGGCAAGATGGGAAGAAGAAAGAAGAAAAGAAGAGGAGGAGGGACGTGGCAGGAGAGCAGAGCATCTCGGAAGAGAATGGGCAGTGCAGCCGGGAGACAGAAGATCAAGATAGTGAAGTGGACGGTGAGAGTGAGCAGCAAGAAACTGGGAGAGTAGAGTGTAGAGGTGCAGTGAGCAAGAAAGGACAAAGGAAGGTGGATTCAGAAGTCCAAAATAGTGAGGGGGTGAGTGGGGGTGAGCAGCAAGAAGGGGTGAGAACAGGGTGCAGTGGTGTAGTGAACAAGAAAGGTCAAGAGGAGACAGATCGACAAGAAGGTAAAAAAATTATGAGTAAAGTCAGAAGTAAGAGCTTAAAAGACATATGGGGAAAAGTACGTAAAGGGATGGAGGATACAGAGGAAGAGAGGTCGATAAATACTAGAAGTAAGAATAGAGGGGGAGACCTAGAAGGGAGGGAGGGAAAGTTATAACTATATTGGAAGATAGGATGTGTGAATATTGAGGGACTAAGGAACAAATTAGGAAACAAGAAAGTTCGGGAAGTAATTGAAAGTTTTGATGTGGTGGCACTCTTGGAGACGTGGTTGGAAACAGGGAGGGAGATTTCATGGAAGGGGTTTGAGATAAAATATAAATATAGAAGAAAAGAGAGGAATAAGGGACGAGCACCAGGAGGGATGATGGTTCTAATTAGGGAAGAAATTAGTGAAAGAGTAGAGGATATAGAGACCGATATGATGGAAACCATATGGCTGAGATAGAATTTGGGAGGGAGTGAGGGAAGGAGGAAGAAAATAAATCTAGCTTTTGTTTACTGCCACCCTAGTAATTCAGCATATGCAAATAAATATTTTTTTGAAGAGTTATTGGTGGATATTGGTAGGATAAGGGGAATGTATCCAGGTGAGGAGGATATGTTGTTATTTGGGGATTGGAACGCGAGAATAGGAGAACAGATCCCAGTTTATAGTAGGGAGGATGGAATGTGTTTGTTGGAAAGTAGAAGGAGTGAGGACAAAATTACAAATAGTTATGGAGAGAAGCTCCTAGAGATGTGTGCTGTGGGAAATTTGTATATTCTGAATGGGTGGATAGAGGGTGACAGGACGGGGAAATTGACATATGTTACGGAGAAGGGGGGTAGTGTGATAGATATGGTTTTAAGTTCGGAAGGGATGATTGAGGAAGTTGTAAGTATGGAAATAGGAGATTGGATTGAATCACACCATTTCCCGGTGAGGGTTATGCTGAAAAGGGAGGAAGAGAAGTGTACAATGAAGGAAGATGAGACAAAGGATAAACGAGGGAGTGGTTATAATAAGTATAAATGGACAGAGAAGGTGGGCCGGGATTGGAATAGGGTAGTAAAGGAGGAGCTACATCTTCTGAAATATGGGTGGGAAGGGGCGTTAGAAGAGAATAATACTGATAAAGCCTTGGAATTGTTGCTACATCCAATAAAGATGATAGCGCAGAAGGTGAAAGCTAGAAAAGGAAATAAGAAAGAGGGAGAAGAATGGTTTAATAGGGAGTGTGAAGGATTGCGGAGGAAGGTGATGGCGCGTTAGGAGAATATAGAAGGAAAGGTGGGAGCCAAGAAAGGGAGTTTTTCTGTAGATTGAGGAAGGAGTATAAAAAGAAAATCTTTGAGACAAAAAAGACGTGGTTAGAGGAACAAATGGAAGCCATAAATAATGACTGCAAGACAAACAATTTTGAGAGAGTTTGGGATAAGATTAATAGAATTATTAAGGGTGGAAGGAATATAGAGAGAACGAGTATTGAGGAAGTGCAATGGGTCAGGCACTTTGATGAATTACTAGGAAAAAAGGGGGGTGATAGATGGAGAGGTTCGGGAGAAGAAGTAATTTGGAGGAATAGGGGAGTGGCAATTTATGACCTGGATAAAGAAATCACAAGAGAGGAAATCCGAGGAGTGATAAGCAGAGCCAGAGCGAAGTCGGCCGGGGGGTGTAATGGTATAAATAACAAGTTTTGGAAGGAAATTAGTAAAAATGAGATAATGATAGAGGGCATGGTTAAACTATTCAATAGGATATTTGAGGGAGGAAATTACCCTAAGGAATGGGAAACAGGAATTATATGCCCTATATACAAGGGGAAGGGTAGTAGGAACAATGTGAACAGTTATAGAGGTATATCTCTGTTGGATTCTTTGAGTAAAATATATACTGGGGTGCTAGCGAACAGAATAAGCGGGTGGGCGGAAGAAAATGAAATTTTGACAGATTACCAAGGGGGATTTAGGAAAAAGAAAAGAACAGTGGATAATATAATGATAGTAAAGACTATTTTAGAAAAGTATAAGAATATGGCTAGAAGTACGGTTTATGTAGCAGCAATAGATTTTGAGAAAGCTTTTGACAAGGTGAATAGAGAGGCCCTACTAGAGAAATTAGGTAGGTTAGGGATTTCGGAGAAGATGTTGAGGGCAGTGGAAGGAATATATAGGGACGTCAGGTTTTGTGTAAAATTGGGAGAAGGGAGAATGAGTGGACCATTAGAGTCCAAGGTGGGTTTAAAACAAGGATGCAAGTTATCGCCAATACTGTTTATTTTATTTATCAACGATATTTTAGAGGGGTTTGGGGCAGAAAATTGGGCTGTACCAGTAATTAATGGTTTGGAAGTACCAGGACTGATATTTGCGGATGATGTGTTATTGATGACGCTAACTTCAGGGGCGATGAATAGGGCCTTAGAGTCAGTGATGCTATTTGCGAGGAAATGGGGATTGAAAATTAATGGAAATAAGTCTAAAATATTGGTAGTACAGGTGGACAAAAGAAGAAAGATAGAAGGGAATTGGGTAATTCAGGGAGAAAGATTGGAACAGGTAAGGAAGTTGGAATATCTAGGAGTTATTTTTAATGATAAAGGAACGTGGAACGACCAGATCAAAAGGGTGAAAATAGAGGATTGGCAGCCCTAGCCTCAGTCAGAAATTTGCTAGCCAAATACCCGGGTATTAGTTATAAAACACTGAGGCTAGTGTTAAGGTCGGTAATTTTTGGGAGGGTATTATACGGCGCAGAAGTTTGGGGGCTCTATGAGAAAAGAGAGGAACTAAGAAGGATTGTTAGTAGTTTTGCTAAGTTAGTAATGGGTTTATCGAGGTGCACAGCAAATGCAAGGGCGGAATTAATGTGTGGGGAGGATTTGGAATCAGAGGGTGTGAAAAGAATAGTTAGATACTGGATGAATTTAAAAAGACAGGAAGGTGGGAGGGTATTACAGGCAGCGTATGAACAACAATGTAGGAGCATGTATAGGGGTGGATGGCTAGAAAAAATAAAGGGATATTTGGAGAGGATAGGATTAGGACACTTGTGGGGGGAGGACTGGTCGAAGACAGAAGTGAGAGGGATGAAGATACTTGAAAGGAGAATTAGAGATATCCATAGGCAGAAATTATTGGGGGAAAGCAGACTGAGAAACTCGCTGACTGTTTTGACGAAAATAGAGGAGATAACAGGGTTGAATATTAGATACATTGATAGGTCAAAACGGTATGGGATGATGTGGTGGCTGTTAGGATTGCAAAGGAATACAGGGTAGCTGCAGGGGAGGGATAAGACAAGGTGTATACTTTGTGGAGCTGTGAAAGATGAATTTCACTTGCTAAGAGACTGTGAGGTAACGAGGGAGATAAGACATGGATTATTGAGTGCCGAGCATCGGGAAATATTGGGGAGAGGGGATGAGAACGCAATACTGAGATGGATTATTAAACAATGGGAAAAAGGGGGTGAATTGAACAGGTATTTTTGTGCGACAAAAAAGGCCTGCGAGAGTAAAATGAAGGAGAGTGAGTTAGAGGGTGGGCAGGGGAATAGGGGGGTGGAATAGTTATCTGTATAAGGGAAGGGGATAGTATGTTAAAATTCAAATGGATTAGAGAATATAGGGACTGAGTACTTAGTTAGGTGGAGTTGGGTAAGAGGACAGGATTGCATGGTCTGTTTGTTTTAAAGTTAGCTGGAATGCAAGTGCTGAAATGCTGAGTGTTGTTGTTTGATTATTGATCAGGTGTAGGTCAGTAACAAGAATGTGACGCAAGTACAGAGCATAATAAGGACACTGGATGAACACTGAGTGAGTGAACTGCTTCAGCTAATGACTGCTAATTATTCTTATTATTATTATCCTTATTATTATTATTATTATTATCCATTTTATTATTATTATTATTTATTATTCATTTTATCGTTATTATTATTATTATTATTATTATTATTATTATTATTATTATTATTATTATTATTATTATTATTATTGCATGTGAACATGTATAGGGGCGAAGTCGCCTGTTATGTTCAATAAATGTATGTATGTATACACAATCGTACATCTTGCCAGCATGCTACTATAATTCAACACACACATCATATTCACTGGCCTGACATTAATATCACATCAATTCTGCTTCTCAATAATATCTCAGAATATAATCACAGGCCTATTCTCGCTGCACACAATTCTTATAACATCATCAGGCATGTAATCGGCCTGCATAATTAACTTCATATTTCAGCTCGCACTAAATTCTCTTGTATATCTCATAATCTCATCAGCCTTTTTCATATTTCAACACGCACTAAATTCTCTTGTATATATCATAATCTCATCAGCCTTTCTCATTATAAATCCGGGTTCGATTCACTCCCAAATCATTGTACAAAACAGTTTCCAATCCATATTAGAAGAATCTTTTCTAGTCAACGGTGCATATACAGCTCCACACGTGTCACAGCTCCTGAAATACATGCGCCATGCGTTCTATCTGTTACTAATCTTTCTAAACTGAAAAATGAAATTTAGTCTCAACGCCGCAAGTGTGTAACTTGGAAAGTGGATGATTTTGGCAATCTAATCATTCTATCTCTATCATACAAAAACATAGGAATAACCTTAAGCTAGGTAACATGCATAATTTACACCAATAAAGCAAAATAAATCCTAACATCTCCCTCAATATCCCATCTAGCTAATCATAAAATAAAAGAAAAATAGAGAAATCATGCGATCCCCTCCTATCCATATTTACAGCAACACAAATGTAAAATGAAGCCGTCCGTCAAAAAATTACATTGAAAAATCCCTACACTAAGCCTCACTAGTATTAATCGTAATTCATGTAACATGCCATTTAATTAAAACATGCGTCTTATCTTGGCAACTCCCTGGACAGTTCACATCCGTGCTACGGTGGTGGTCTACTCCATCTTCAACACGTTTTCAACACATGGAAATAATTATCTTTCTTCTAAAGGCGGTGCCATCTTCTTGATGTTAGTTCCTGTACACTGCAACACACAAGATTCTGATAACTACCTCTTCACCGCTCTCCATGCACGTGCCGAATAAACCCTTCGTCAGCTGTAATTTATGCCAACGTTAATATAACAGCACAAACACACATAAGATTCACTATATAAAAATGTTTAGGGTTAATAATAATAATAATAATAATAATAATAATAATAATAATAATAATAATAATAATAATAATAATTTCGTGTGGCTATTTCTAGCCGAGTGCAGCCCTTGTAAGGGCGGACCCTCTGATGAGGGTGGGCGGCATCTGCCATGTGTAGGTAACTGAGTATTATTGTGGTGGAGGACAGTGTTATGTGTGGTGTGTGAGTTGCAGGGATGTTGGGAACAGCACAAACACCCAGTCCCCAGGCCATTGGAATTAACCAATGAAGGTTAAAATCCCCGACCCGGCCGGGAATCGAACCCGGGACCCTCTGAACCGAAGGCCAGTACGCTGCCAAAGAGTCGGACAATGTTTAGGGTTTAAATACCGTCAATTAGAGCGGCTTGCTATTCGAAATGAAAGTCATTCGCGATATACGACCGACCCGAAAGTACAATGCGGATGAGCGTCTCTCACTCAATCCCCAGTCTGCGGCTAACATTACCGTCTGTTACTTTAGAATAATAATTTGCGACATAGCGCAATAGGCATTTTATCACTGCACCCAGTTTCAAAAGTAAATGCACCGTTTTGGGTCGGTACGACCTTACGCTGTTAGATTTTTGCCCACGTGGAGCATTCAGGCACAGATAAAAGAGAAGTATGTTCACTTCACGGCAATACACACAATAAGAAGAACGCTCCCCATGAGTAGGGCGCTTAAGTAACATAGCCAACGCCGTTGTAGCTAGGGGATTTCCCGTATGTTCAAATATTCAACCAATCAGCGTGCTTGTTACCCACAATGACTTTGATATTTATTAAAATTAACATTAGACACACACCTGTTGACTTAATAACGACTCAGATAATTGCTATAACGTATTCCTTATTATTTCTCATTCTCAGACCTGTGGAAAAACCATCAACTAAGAGAACTGACTTCTCTATATCGATGTACTCTTCACACAGATATCCGTGTTGGTCAACCTGGGATTTTAATTCTGCGCGGTCCAGAATTCATATTAGCCACACCCTCGCTTCCTAATTGGCTGAACACTCCTAATGGCCAAAGAATTCTACACGTGCCGAGATATGCTAACTCCTGGTAAAGCTGAAGATTTCCCATGGTTGCAACCAAGCTTCGCGCAACATACAGCGACTTTACGTCTCCATGGACTTCCGGTCTCAACTGTTCTGTAATCTGCTACTTTTCCAATGCCTGACTGAAATCCACCTTGATATTATTATTTAATATGGCAAATATAACTTGATCTCTCATATGGGCCGTCAGGGTACGGCTCAGTATATTTGGCCGAGGTGGTAAAGACGTGGGTTCGATTCCCGTCAGGAAGTTGAAAGTTTAAGAATGAGATTTCCACTTCCGAAGGTGCACATGGCCCTGAGGTTCACTCAGCCTACATAAAAATGAGTACCTGGTTAATTCCTGGGGGAAATGGAGGCCGGGCTTCGAGCTAACCACTCTACCCCACCAAGTGTCGAGGTTACGGATAACTGAAGCCTTCGCCTTCCACTTCTCCAAGGGCTTCTCAGGCCCAGAGGGTTTCTAGAGGTGCGGAGAAAGTAAGGTGGCCTGTACGGAGCTAACTTTCCTTTGCTTTGTGCTTTGCCTTACAGCAGCCTTTATATATTAATATGGTCAAGGGTGAGTGGGTAAACGTTTTCATTCCATACTCGGACAGGACACGGCGAGCCTCCTAAACAGTAACTGCGTCTCTCAAGCCAAGGAGATTTGTGACGATAATACGATTTACGGAGAAGGTGAGATGTGTGCGGTCGTGGTCTATAAAGGAAGTCTCCAGGCATTCGCCTTAGTGCAGGAGAAGGAAAAACCACGGGCAACCATTCTCAGGGCAGGCCACGGTGGAAACCAGTCCTTCTGTCTACCGAATGTTCAACAGCTAGGCTAGCCAAAGCTAGCCGCAGTTAAGAGGATCCGGAATGCCCTATCCCTACGATGTTAAATTATCAATGTTTGATGTACCGTTTCTCGAAAACTATCCATGACAGACATACGAAATATTTATGTGTACAGGATATGTACCTTGACTACCTACTGAAGTGTATTGAATGAATATTTTGCCTCAGGTCTAACAAATATAATTATTTTTAAAAGTGTCAAACAGATGAACAGGAGAAGAACTTCACAGAACACAATTTTCATTTAGGTAACTATAAATTTGAAATCAAGCAATTAGAGACCTTTATTATATGTAGAAAGAAAGAAATGGCGTATGGCTTTTAGTGCCAAGAGTGTCCGAGAACAAGTTCGGCTCGCCAGATGCAGGTCTTTTGATTTGACTCCCGTAGGCGACCTGGACGTCATGATGAGGATGAAATGATAATGAAGAGGGCACATACACCCAGCCCCAGTGCCAGGGGAATTAACCAGTCATGGTTAAAATTCCCGACTCCGCCGGGAATCGAACCCGAGACCCCTGTGGCCAAAGGCCAACACGCTAACCGTTTAGCCCTGGAGACGGACATTATATATAGAACACTTGAGTAAACAAACTGGGGACGTTTCTAGTCCCTAAATGTAGTAGATGCTAAGAAAAGGTACAGTAAGTAATGAGAAAAGCAAACTTACGGGGAAACAGCCTCCAAAGTGAGAATGTCAAAAAAGACTGCCCCTCCACTTGGAACATCTTCCTCCTCTTCAAACTGGTCTAGCAGATTTCTATGTCGTTTCCTGGTTTCCTTGGTTACATTTTGGAATTGTCGGTCAGCATTTCGGAATCTTTCCTTGTCGCACACTCCGAAGTGTAGAGTGTAAATAGCCACAAACACAGTCTTGGGAATCCGACTCCAGATTACATTGTTTACACTCTCGTTTGGATTTCGTGTCCGTCCGTGCATACATTTCTTCAGCAGATCAGGGTGTGGTAAGTTACTAAAAACTGGCTTTATTATTTCCATCACTGCAAGAGGTAGATTGTATGGATAATTATACCTTTCCCAGTTATCAAACCAGCGACTTCATTACAGAAGTGCTACATTTGAAATACTCACACTGAAATCTTAGAGATAACTCCGTCGGCTATGACGGCTACCAGCTAACAACTTTCCATGCATGAGCTATTTTAAATACTTTTTAAAAATGCTTTCACTTATCATACAAATGTGATTTACATCTCATTTTAAAACCAAGATTCCTGAGTTAATTTTAGGTTAAAAATAAGAAAATTGATTTTGTGACCCTAAATCTCCATTCTGGGTCCCCTTAAACTAAAAACTACTCTACTCGATAACATGTTCAATTTTTCTTTTTAAGCAAGCTTTCATTTCGTACTCTGAAGAGGTAGGGCGGGCCTCGTAGAGGGTAATGCCCTCTCTCAGGCCCAGAGGGTTTCTAGAGGTGCGGAGAAAGTAAGGGGGTATCGGCCGTGACCTATAAGGATCTGTCCCGACATTCGCCCTAGTGCAGGAGAATGGAAAATCACGGAAACCATTCTCAGGACAGCCGACAGTGGAGACCACCATCCCCTCCGCCTAGCAAAAGCTAGCTGCTGTTAAGCCGAAGCCTACTCTACTCAGTGAACACGTGTTCAATGATCTTCAGAAACGATCGGAATGATGCGCATTTTGAACACATACTTAGTCCGACTCGTGGGCTGAATGGTCAGCGTACTGGCCTTCGGTTCAGAGGGTCCCGGGTTCGATTCCCGGCCGGGGCGGGGATTTTAACCTTCATTGGTTAATTCCAATGACCGGAGGCTGGGTGTTTTACTGTCCCCAACATCCCTGCAACTCACACACCACACAATAACACTATCCTCCACCACAAAAACACGCAGTTACCTACACATGGCAGGTGCCGCCCACCCTCATCGGAGGGTCTACCTTACAAGGGCTGCACTCGGCTAAAATAGCCACACGAAATTATTATTTAACACATACTGTACCAATGCAATTAAATAACAATTCATTGTGGTTTATATTGCATCGAGTGAGTTGTAACGAAACTTCAGTCATCACTGCGACGACCTCAGAAGTGGGGTAACTTGGTCACCCAACCTGGAATCACGGTATTCTGATTAAAGAATGGCATTTGTTTGACGTAGTAAACTCATTGATTCTCCACATTCCTTTCTCGGCGTTAACACATTTACCATCAAGAATAATGACAACATTTCATCATGATTAAGTTCTCCACTATTTTCTTTTTGTTCATGTTCTAAATAGACACGATATCATGCCCCTAGCAGATACATTTGTACAGCAATGAGACACTAGAGGACCAGAAAATTCTCACTTCACGCTGTATGAAGCCTTGGATTTATTCAACGAGTGACTGCGTGGTTTGGGTCACGTAGGTGTAAGTTTGCATTCGGGAGATAGTGGATTCGAAACCCACTGTTGGCACCCCTGTGGACGGTTTTCCGTGGTTTCCCATTTTCACACCAGGCAAATGCTGGGGATGTACCTCAATGAAGACCATGGAGGCTTTCTTCCCACTTCTAGCCCTTCTCTATCTCATCGTCGACATAAGACCTATCTGTATCGGCGTGAAGTAAAGCAACTTGTAATAAAAAACAGTTTGTTTTGTCGTATATGCCCGAGCATGGCGTTTCAATACATTTGGCAATTTAAACAAAAATATGGTACACCATATAACTTCTTTCCTATTTGTCCTAGGTATACCGCAATGGTACAGTTGTGTTGCGATTAAGATTCTCTATTGAATGGTATCCACATCAAGGAGACGAAGTTTACATTCAGAAGACTGTATGAAGCAAAATAAGAAGTTTATCCACCATAACTTTATCCCTACGAAGTGCAGGACAACCGTTGTGGCACCGTCATGTCGGACTTGGCAATAGCTTTATAATCACGTGGAGGTCAGATTTGATATTTCGACAGTCAAATCACCAATCCAGCTGAAGTCCGAGGTTTACAGGAGTGTTGTTTGCCCAGCAACAGTCAAGCACCAACAAGCATTTCATGTCATGGAGATATACATGCTTCGCTGGTCACTTGGCCCGACCCGGCAAGATCATGTCACCAACATAGTAATTCGGAAAATCACGGGATTTTTTCCCGACTGTAGACAAGTTTCGTGAGACCCGACTTCGGTGGTATGGGCACGTAATGCGTAGAGAAGGTATATCTATTGTACGCCACTTTGCATCACGCTGTCTGGAAATCGACTACGTGGTCGGCCCGAAAGCACTGGTTCCATCGCCTTCGAGACATGCGCTATGTTCATCTTGTTCCAAATGATGTAGGGCCTACTAAGGTACTCATCGACACAGGTGATGAAATTTCAGCAAAGTTATTCTATTTTCTTCAAACTGATACCACGGATTCTAAGGGTATAAACTAGTGGATTTCTGGCATAAAATAATCCAAAATGATTTTCTGGGGGATTTTTCAAAGAAATTTTGAAAAAATAAAAGCATTTTTCGGACGTAATATCTCTGATCCTATTCAACATAAAAGACTCATTGTTGCTTCATATTGCCTTGCAATACGTTCTGAGTGTTTTGTAGCAAATAGTTTTCGTAGCTTTCATAGGGTCAAATTTATTAATGTTTTTCCATAAATTCAATTATTCTCATAAAGAAAAATAATTTAATTGCAGGGGTCCAGACCCTTAATTTCAATGTAATTATATTATTCTGCTATACAACATAGCTGACTTAGTTGATAGCTGATTTAGTTTTTAAATGAAGTTAACATGTCTATTCTAAGTGTAGATTTCATTTGCCAAAGTAATGACAAACACAAAAAAAATTGAAACGTGAGAAAAAGTCACTTAAAGTTGAGATACACATTTAGAGTAAAGTAGCTTATTCCTATGCTCCTTAAAGCCTCCTGATGCATAGGTGGTGCCTTCTTCTTGAGATTTTGGGTCAATCTTGTGCTCCCTCCTCTCCCGTAAGTATCTCCGACGTTGTTTTTGCTCCGGAGTACACTGCTTCAGAGCCACAGTAAGGTGCTCCTTACGTGCGGCACCTACGCCGGACGCTGTATACTTGCCTGGATTGATGCCAGCCTTCTTGGGGATATCCAGTTCTGATGTACAGCCGTTGTTAAAGTGGCAAATACTATCTATTACTCCAAGTTGTCTTGTGTTTGATAGCCACACAACTTACATGATAATAATATAGAAATGGCCCAGCCAATCTCTTATTATCTACTTCATTTATAAATAAACTACCACATGTCAAACATTCAGGGCAAGCTAGAAATAAAATCATAGTCTGTAGACATTCTAAATCAAACAGAACGTCCCCAAAACAAAAATTAACATCACTAAATACGTTAGTATTTACAATGACTGAACCTAACCTATGTGAATCACTTTTTGGCACACGATTATTCAAACTATCAGTAACACTTGTTATTTTGAAATTCCGTAGGTGTCTTAGCGTGTTGATCCCCTTGAAACACGCGTGCTTTCCTTCTATTTTGCGTACGAGACTTGGAGCCCATCTTTCAAAATACACTGACTGACAGAGCAAATGCAACACCAAGAAGGAGTGGTCAGAACTTTATGCCAATTGCAGGGTAGACTGACGTCACTGAGGTATGCTCATGATGTGAAATGCGCCGCTGTGCTGCGCACGTAGCGAACGATAAATGGGACACGGCGTTGGCGAATGGCCCACTTCGTACCGTGATTTCTCAGCCGACACTCATTGTAGAACGTGTTGTCGTGTGCCACAGGACACGTGTATAGCTAAGAATGCCAGGCCGCCGTCAACGGAGGCATTTCCAGCAGACAGACGACTTTACGAGGGGTATGGTGATCGGGCTGAGAAGGGCAGGTTGGTCGCTTCGTCAAATCGCAGCCGATACCCATAGGGATGTGTCCACGGTGCAGCGCCTGTGGCGAAGATGGTTGGCGCAGGGACATGTAGCACGTGCGAGGGGTCCAGGCGCAGCCCGAGTGACGTCAGCACGCGAGGATCGGCGCATCCGCCGCCAAGCGGTGGCAGCCCCGCACGCCACGTCAACCGCCATTCTTCAGCATGTGCAAGACACCCTGGCTGTTCCAATATCGACCAGAACAATTTCCCGTCGATTGGTTGAAGGAGGCCTGCACTCCCGGCGTCCGCTCAGAAGACTACCATTGACTCCACAGCATAGACGTGCACGCCTGGCATGGTGCCGGGCTAGAGCGACTTGGATGAGGGAATGGCGGAACGTCGTGTTCTCCGATGAGTCACGCTTCTGTTCTGTCAGTGATAGTCACCGCAGACGAGTGTGGCGTCGGCGTGGAGAAAGGTCAAATCCGGCAGTAACTGTGGAGCGCCCTACCGCTAGACAACGCGGCATCATGGTTTGGGGCGCTATTGCGTATGATTCCACGTCACCTCTAGTGCGTATTCAAGGCACGTTAAATGCCCACCGCTACGTGCAGCATGTGCTGCGGCCGGTGGCACTCCCGTACCATCAGGGGCTGCCCAATGCTCTGTTTCAGCAGGATAATGCCCGCCCACACACTGCTCGCATCTCCCAACAGGCTCTACGAGGTGGACAGATGCTTCCGTGGCCAGCGTACTCTCCGGATCTCTCACCAATCGAACACGTGTGGGATCTCATTGGACGCCGTTTGCAAACTCTGCCCCAGCCTCGTACGGACGACCAACTGTGGCAAATGGTTGACAGAGAATGGAGAACCATCCCTCAGGACACCATCCGCACTCTTATTGACTCTGTACCTCGACGTGTTTCTGCGTGCATCGCCGCTCGCGGTGGTCCTACATCCTACTGAGTCGATGCCGTGCGCATTGTGTAACCTGCATATCGGTTTGAAATAAACATCAATTATTCGTCCATGCCGTCTCTGTTTTTTTCCCCAACTTTCATCCCTTTCGAACCACTCCTTCTTGGTGTTGCATTTGCTCTGTCAGTCAGTGTAAATTATACATTCCTGGAAACTAGATAAAACATACTTTTGTATGGGCCAATAAAAAAAATCCCGATATTTTCTTGAAAATGGCTGTATGGAGGGTCGATGAGTACCTTAGAAGCAAGTGGAGACTGGCTTGCGAAACAGTGGACCTGCTCCATTGCATAACGAACGCTAAGGTGATGATGTCGATGATGATATCACCGACTTGTCTTGTAACCTGTAAAGAAAGTGTTTGTCTTGGTTATGAAGTCATATGAGTTTATTATTTATGTTTGTTGATAATTAATTGACTTTTTATGCACAAATTGACACCAGTATTGCTCGGATCATATGAACCATTCGCTCGCTGCAACGGTTCGAAGCATGTACTGAACCATTCGAAATTAGAGGTTTGCGACGCAGGTTATCCCGCGGCCTCATGACATCAGATCGATAAGATTTTTCTGGTAAAGCATGTAGTCCAAGGACCGGCGTAGGCCCTATGCAGTGGTACATTTAGACTACATTAACCCTACTGCTTATTCTTGAAGAGTTAAATGCCATGGACCCGAGAACAAAATTTCGCGACCAACTCTTCGAACATGAGTGGCTGTGTTGTAAAACTGCGTCACGTCAAAACTGTATTTATACTGTTATATTTTCTGACTTTACTAACTTCTTTTCAGAGGAACATTCACTTCTCCCAAGTGTCACCTACTAAGGGCCAGACACAGGTCTCAATAAATACACTTCTCGAACTTTTTTGCTTGGCCGGGTGGTCCTCACCTGTAATTACTACCTACCAACCCAACAAAGCATACACAGGCAGACACCTCGTTGGCAGTCGCCTCTCCTACAACTACAACTATGTCACACTGCCTAATCCCCGGCGTGGACCTCACCGTGCCAGACAAAGACATCTACTACGACCTACTAGTAGCTGACGTCCCGGCTATTAATGCATAAAGACTGTCGGACGGCCGCTCTGCTACGCCAACATCGCAAGTGCTAGTACATCTTCCAGGGGACCAAGACCAGCGCCGCCTCTTCGCCTCCGGAGCCACAATACATAATAAAACCTATGCAGTGGTGCCATCTCCGTCGTACATCCTTGACCAGCTAGCTGCAGACCCCCTACATATTCCCATCCTCTAAGAGCCTCCATCCCATACAACCCCTCTATTATCACCTTCCCTCCCATCAACTACCACCACTACAACCATTACAACGTCCGCTTGCACACCTTCTCCAATTTCAGCCACCACTACTACGTCCTTTCACCCATCACTCGTAATGTCAGCATCCCTCCCGAAATTCACACCACCCTCACCCCAAAAACCCCCCGCCACCACGTAGGAAGTGACAGAGGCTGCTGAGCCGTCGCCACCGCCGCCCCACCAACATCAAAGCAACAGCCATCACCGCCTCCTCAAGCCAGGTTCAGCTGTGTGCTACGGGGAGTGGCTCCCGACATCCCGGAAACAGAAATACTGCAGGAAATAAGAGCAGCAGGCGTCCCCGTACAACGAGCCATCAGGATGCGCAGCGCCCACGGCCCCACATACATGGTGCGACTGCAACTACCTATCGCAAACGACGTCAACCAGCTCATCAGCACCGGAACTCAAGTCCAAGGACATCATCGCAGAGTGGAACCCTCCCATTCTCCACCCCCACCTATCCGCCGTCCCCGCGAAAATGTACATCGTCGACCCCGGCCAGCCCCACACACCCGCCCAGCCATATCCTCAAGTCTGTCCTCCCCCTCCCCAAACACGTTTCATCCCCCCACCCCTACCAACATACGAACCCTTTCCCCTCCTCATCTCTTCCCTATACAACTTCACTGCCACTCTCCACCTCCTCACCTTACATCTAAGCCCAAGAACCACCTTCTGACCTTTCTAGATCATCCAAACTAAATCTACCCTTCTCACCAACATGTTTTTAAACCCATAATTTGTACTTGTACTGTATTTGTAATTATATATGTATATGTAACGGTAACACAAGGAAAAGCACATAACAAACTACATCCCTTAGCCAAGAGGCCACATCTTCACATCTACTTAATATATATTCTCCTTTACCCATCTCCTAACTCCATCAGTTCTTCACAACCCCGTCACCTTTCCTGGCCAGAGAGAGGGCGTCACCCTCTAGGTAGCCCGTCCTTTCCCTATGGGAAGGGGAATGAAAACATCCCCCTAGGTCCTAGGATTAAACTCTGACGTTATTTGCAGTGGGTTTGAAATTGTTGCTGCTATCACAAAAACCAAACCCAATAGCGCAACAGCCCCGAAAGACCTTGGCCTACCAAGCGACCGTAGCTCAGTCCATAGACCTGCAGATTACGAGTTGTCGTGTGGTTATCACGACGGATCCTCTCGGCCGTTATTCTTGGCTTTCTAGAACGGGGCCGCTATTTCACTGCCAGATAGCTCCTCAATTTTAATCACGTACGCTGAGTGGACGACGAAACCAGCCTTCAGTTCCAGGTAAATATCCCTGACCTGGCCGGGAATCGAACCCGGGGCCTCCGTTTAAGAGGCAGGTATGCTACCCCTACACCGCAGGACTAGCTATTGCTATCACTACTTTATTCTTATATACAATTATTATTTGGGCTAACAGTGCTTGACCGGGCGAGTTGGCCGTGCGCGTAGAGGCGCGTGGCTGTGAGCTTGCATCCGGGAGATAGTAGGTTCGAATCCCACTATCGGCAGCCCTGAAGATGGTTTTCCGTGGTTTCCCATTTTCACACCAGGCAAATGCTGGGGCTGTACCTTAATTAAGGCCACGGTCGCTTCCTTCCAATTCCTAGGCCTTTCCTATCCCATCGTCGCCATAAGACCTATCTGTGTCGGTGCGACGTAAAGCCCCTAGCAAAAAAAACAGTGCTTGAAGTACGCAGACAAAAATATACGAAACATACTACTCTTATTCTTCACATTCGGAAACTATTAACAGTGATTTAGGGTAACTATGACCACGGAAGTACACTCAGGTGTTATGGCTGTTGATAACTCCTTCCGTGTGTCTCTTCTGACTAAGTAGGTCCAGGCTGATCTGCCTCGGTGATGTAGTGGTTAGTGTGATTAACTGTCACCGCCGGAGGCCCAGGTTCGATTCCCGGCTGTGCCACGAAATTTGAAAAGTGGTACGAGGGCTGGAACGGGTTCCACTCAGCCTCGGAAGGTCAAAAGAGTAGAGGGGGTTTCAGTTCCCACCACAGCCATCCTCGAAGTGGTTTTTCGTGGTTACCCACTTTTCCAAGCAAATGCCTGGATGGTACCTAACTTACGGGGGCGAGTTGGCCGTGCGGTCAGGATCGCGCAGCCATGAGCTTGCACGCGGGAGATAGTGGGTTCGAATCCCACTGTCGGCAGCCCTGAAGATGGTTTTCCGCAGTTTCACATGTTCATACCAGGAAAATGCTGGGGCTGTACCTTAATTAAGGTCACAGCCGATTCGTTCCCACTCCTAGGCCTTTCTTATCCCATTGTCACCATAAGACCTATCTGTGTCGGTGCGATGTAAAGCTAATAACAAAAAAAAACTTACGGCCAGGGCCGCTTCCTTCCCTCTTCCTTGTCTATCCCTTCCATTCTTCCCATCCGCCCACAAGGGCACTGTTCAGCATAGCAGGTGAGGCCACATGGGCGAGGTACCGGTCCTCCTCTTTAGTTTTACCCCCGACCCAATGTCTCACGCTCTAGGACACTGCCATTGAGACGGTAGAGGTGGGATACTTCGCTGACCCAAGGGAAAACTAACCCTGACGGTAAATGGATTAAGAAAGAAAGAAAGAAACAAGGTCCATGCTGGGTGGAGGGAAAATCACGTTATCATCTGATGTTTGGCAGATTCGAATCAGTATCTTCATTGACCGCTCAGTTCAAGCGATGAATTAGTTACTGTGCGTCGTTTAATGGAAAACTCAGTTAAACTGGAAGCGCTTACAGGGCTTGGAAGAGGCAATAAACTCAGTTAAACTGGAAGTGCTTACAGGGCTTGGGAGAGGCAATAAACTCAATTAAACTGGAAGCGCTTACAGGGCTTGAAAGAGGCAATAAACTCAATTAAACTGGAAGCGCTTACAGGGCTTGAAAGAGGCAATAAACTCAGTTAAACTGGAAGCGCTTACAGAGCTTGGAAGAGGCAATAAACGCAGTTAAACTGGAAGCTCTTACAGGACTTGGAAGAGGCAATAAACTCAGTTAAACTGGAAGCGCTTACAGAGCTTGGAAGAGGCAATAAACTCAGTTAAACTGGAAGCTCTTACAGGACTTGAAAGAGGCAATAAACTCAGTTAAACTGGAAGTACTTACAGGGCTTGGAAGAGGCAATAAACTCAGTTAAACTGGAAGTGCTTACAGGGCTTGGAAGAGGCAATAAACTCAGTTAAACTGGAAGTGCTTACAGGGCTTGGAAGAGGCAATACACTCAATTAAACTGGAAGCGCTTACAGGGCTTGGAAGAGGCAATAAACTCAGTTAAACTGGAAGCGCTTACAGAGCTTGGAAGAGGCAATAAACTCAGTTAAACTGGAAGCTCTTACAGGGCTTGGAAGAGGCAATAAACTCAGTTAAACTGGAAGCTCTTACAGGACTTGGAAGAGGCAATATCGTTGACGTGCCAAGGATAAAGCTGATATCAGCCGATCCAAAGAAGCTATTCTGTACGTCAAGGTTGTAGTTCTTATCAAGACCAGCATTTGCCCTGACTACATAAATCCCAAGGTAATTTTTTTAAAGGAAGATTGCAATCTATCTCCTGAAGGCCGATTTTAATAGCAGGCATCTGTATGTAGCGTTCAGTCAGGTGGAGGATCTAACAGAAGTTCAGATAATCATTGTCGAAACGAATGAACAAGGCCATGATGGTGATATGACATGCAATATATAAAAAATACAAATAACATCGTATACACGGAAATTAGTGAAACCTGAAATAAGTGACCAGCAACAGTTCCATTGAAAATCGTCTCTTGAAAGGGCTAGAAATTTAAAAATAATGTTAAACAGTAGTACTAATCAGTAGCGGCGTTTGGGTACTAGAGGTGAAGGGGACAACAATGTATGGACAACAACAAGTACCTGGGTTTGTGGGATATAGCGGGGGTGGCGGGTGGGGGTGGGGGTGGGAGTATACACATGAAAACTGGAAATAAAAAAGCTACAAACGTATTTTATGCTCTCTGAGCGAATTTCGACAGAGGGACCAGGGTTGAGAGTTTAACAACTAAAGTGCGGTAATAATAGTTTTTTTTTTTTTTTTTAGATTTTGATTCAATGCCACACAATCAAATTTTCACCAAAGGAACAATATTATAAATGTATTACAATTAAATGTAAGTTGGCGTGATTATACAATTAAAACTACCGAGCTCGATAGCTGCAGTCGCTTAAGTGCGGCCAGTATCCAGTTTTCGGGAGATAGTAGGTTCGAACCCCACTGTCGGCAGCCCTTAAAATGGTTTCCCCTGGTTTCCCATTTTCACACCAGGCAAATGCTGGGGCTCTACCTTAATTAAGGCCACGGCCGCTTCCTTCCCACTCCTAGCCCTTTCCTGTCCCATCGTTGCCTTAAGACCTATCTGTGTCGGTGCGACGTAAAGCAACAAGCAAAACAATTAAAACTCATTAGTATTTGACTATACACTAAGAAACTAACAGACATTAAAGACACTGCCAGACTGACGAATGAACACGGCAAGCGGGTGAATCATACCTCAGAGTCCAAGACCTTAGCATATATATATATATATATATATATATATTTCCATGCTACCCTTCCTCACGGCACATGCAAAGTGTCCACTACTTGCTGTGGCACTATACAAATTGGTTAGCCGCGACGAACGATATTTTTTTGGGTATTTCCGGCAATAATTTTGTTTATAATTCTTTCTTTCTTAATCTGTTTACCCTCCAGAGTCAGTTTTCCCTCGGACTCAGCGAGGGATCCCACCTCTACCGCCTCAAGGGAAGTGTCCTGGAGCGTGAGACTTTGGGTCGGGGATGAAACTGGGGAGGAGGACCAGTACCTCGCCCAGGCGGTCTCACCTGCTATGTTGAACAGGGGCCTTGTGGGGGGATGGGAAGATTGGAAGGGATAGCGAAGGAAGAGGGAAGGAAGCGCCCATCGCCTGAAGTTAGTTACCATCCCGGCATTTGCCTGGAGGAGAAGTGGGAAACCACGGAAAGCCACTTCCAGGATGGCTGAGGAGGCAATCAAACCCCCTCTACTCAGTTGACCTCCCGAGGCTTAGTGGATCCCGTTCCAGCCCTCGTACCAATTTTCAAATTTCGTGGCAGAGCCGGGAATCGAACCCGGGCCTCCGGGGGTGGTGGCTAATCAAACTAACCACGACACTATGGATACGGAATTGTTTATAATTAAAGAAAATGAAGGAAATAATTAGCTGATAAGACAACAAGGCTTGTACAAATTGCTTGTTTTAATAATTTCTGGTTTCAGCCGGCTAAATGGAATAAATATGTAATATTTTCTCCACAAAGTAGGGAGAAGGACGACTGTCCCCACCACCTCTGCCCTCCTTAATCGCCACTACTGGTACTAATACTGTAATCCATATAATGTACAGGGTTATTCAGCTTCTTCTTCTTCTCCTTACGACGCCGTCTCCGAGCGTAGGTTCGCGATCCACTTAACTAGCTCTGATCTTGACAGCGCAGAATGAAATGCCACTTCTGAAGTACAGCAATGCCATCTTCGAAGGTCTTTCAGCCATGAATTTCTTCTTCTCCCAACAGATCTCTTCCTCTGTATCTTTCCTTCGATAATAAGCTGTAATAACTGATACCTCTCACCTCTCATATGTCCTAGGTATTGTGTTTTCCTCTGTTTTATGGCGAGCAGTAAGTTAGTTCTTTTTGCTTTTTCATCCGACGAAGGACCTCGGCATTTGATATTTTCATTACCCAGGATATCCGCAAGAGACGGCGATACAGGAACATTTCGAAGGCATCAATACGTTTTTCTATGATTGGATCCAGAGTCCAGCTTTGACATCCATATAGGAGAACAGAAAATATATAGCAGCGGATCGTACGAATTCGTAGTTGGAGACTGAGATCTGACCTCACAAAGAATTTCTTCATGGTAATGAATTGTTTCCTGGTCTGCTCAGTTCTAGATATTATCTCCCGTTTGGAGTTACATTGGTCATTCAAGATGGTACCCAGCTCAAATATCTTCTCATCCTTTAAGGTCATTCTGATTCCATATTCTTAAATTGTATAAAGGGGCTAATTTTTTTTTTTTTGGCTATTTGCGTTACGTCGCACCGACGCAGATATGTCTTATGGAGACGATGGGATAGGAAAGGCCTAGGAATGGGAAGGGAGTGGCCGTGGCCTTAATTAATGTACAGCTCCAGCATTTGCCTGATGTGAAATTGGGGAACCACGGAAAACCATCTTCAGGGCTGCCGACAGTGGGATTCGAACCCACTATCTCCCGATTACTGGATACTAGCCGCACTGCAGCGACTGCAGCTATCGAGCTCGGTACAGTAAGAATCAAGCGATAACTTCAGTGATGTGCTTATTTTGTAAATCGGACGAGTAATTTTGGAGACTGCCGGGCTGAGGCGCTTGCCCTCTGACCCCAACTTAGCAGGTTCGATTCTGGCTCAGTCCGGTGTTATTTTAAGGTGCTCAAATACGTCAGCCTCGTGTCAGTAGATTTACTGGCACGTAACTCCTGCGTGACTAAATTTTGGCACCCCGGCATCTCCAAAAACCGCAAAAATATAGTTAGTGGGACGTTAATCCAATAACATTATTATTATTATTATTATTATTATTATTATTATTATTATTATTATTATTATTATTATTATTATTATTGGATATATTAAAGGGTTTCATATGTGAAGGCATCAGACAGAAGGTGATGGGCCAATCGCTCTGATGCTGATAAACACACATACCTCAACCACTTTTTGAGCGACTTAAACCATATTGTCTAAACAGCTGTGTATGCTAGCATAAAACCATAAAACAAGGGCCATGGTCTACCAAGCGACCGTTGCTGAGCCCGGAGGCCTGGTGCCATGTGGTCAGCACGACGAATCCTCTTGGCCTTAATTCTTGGCTTTCCAGATAGCATTCCAGCGTAATATATTCTCAAAACTCGACCACTGCCTGTTGCAAGTACGTCGAACCTACAAGCTGCCTTTAAGGAGAATTAAAGAGCATAACAATTACGTTCTCCGTTAACTTTTTCATCAATTTTTTTCCAATGACCATGTCATTCATTGGGTTTTGAAGTTGTTGATTTTATTGTATGTACTGTGTGCTCATGGTACGGGCTGCCTGGCCGAGGCGGTAAAGACGTGCTCGGTTCACCCGGAAGATCGTGGGTTCGAATCCTCGTCAGGAAGTCGTAAAATTTAACAAATGATATTTCCACTTCCAGAGGTGCTCATGGCCCTCAGCCTACACCAAAAATGAGTACCAGGTTAATTCTTGGGGGCAAAGATGGCCGGGCGTAGAGCTAACCACTCTACACAATCAAATGCCGAGGTTATGGATAGTGGAAGCCTTTACCTTCCACCCCTCCTAGGGCCTTCACGGCCTGTACGGAGATGACTTTGCTTTGCTCGTTTTTGTACTCATGGGAGGGACAATAAAGGACTTGAATTATTATAATTTAATAGTGTCATCTAGTCTCTTTTCGATTCAACGTCAACGAAACAGAAGTCTTGTAACAGTAGCCTACATCATACCGTTGTTTTTCGGGACCCCCTCAAGATAAGGGCGAGGTATGTGTGTTTATTAACAAGGCGTGAGTCACGCAACATCACAGCAAGTGGCGCATCACTTCCAGTCTTTTTTCTTTTCTATTTGCTTTACGTTGCACCGACACAGATAGGTCTTATGGCGACGATAGGATAGGGAAGGCCTAGGAATGGGAAAGAAGCGGCCATGGCCTTAATTAATGTACAGCCCCAGCATTTGCCTGGTGTGAAAATGGGAAACCACGGAAACTTCCTGTCTAATGCCTACACATATGAAACTCTTGAATATTTCCAAAAGAACTCGTCGATTTGCAAAATAAGCACATCACTGAACTTGTCACTCGATTCTTAGCTATTTTATTGGGTAAATTAGTAGAGTCCTATTTCTTTAAACGAAGTTGCTATCGGTTTCTGGGTAATTACGTATGCGATTGAGACGAAATGGACAGTGTTTTATGAACCCCTTAGACTAATACAGTTAAAGAATCTCGAAACAGGTTTTATATATTTTCAATGGATCAGAAAATTTTGAGGTGGAAAACTTAGCTGAATAACCCTGTATATAAAAGGCTATTGTACATGTTTCACAAAACTCAGTCTACAGAACTACAAGCAGGTAGACGTGGTTTGCACCAAAATCTTCCAAATCGTGTGGATAATACAGAAAAATCCTTCACTTCTTCAAAAACGTTTAATTTTATCTTCGATATATATTGTAGGCCTACTCCGTGCGTATCGGTGATACTGTGTGGCTACCGTACTACCAAATGAATAGATCACCGAGGTAAGTGGTCTTCGGCTCAACAGCTGCTGGTTTTCCTAGCCTTACATTCGGCGCACTCGGGGGCAGGTCTCCACCGTCAACTTTCCTTAGAATGGTTTTCCATTTTCTTGCACTAAGGGAAATGCTAGGGCAGATCATTGTATAGGTTACGGCCTCAACCATTCAGCTTCTCCGCATCTCAAAATCACCGCTTAAAATCTCCTTGGGTCCGCCTCTGTGGTGTAGTGGTTAGCGTGATTAGCTGCCACACCCGAAGGTCCGGGTTCAATTCCCGGCTCTGCCACGAAATTTGAAAATGTGGCACGAGGGCTGGAACGGGGTCCACTCAACCTCGAGAGGTGAAATGAGTAGAGGAGGGTTCGATTCCCACCTCATCCATCCTCGAAGTGGTTTTCCGTGGTTTCTCACTTCTCCTCCAGGCAAATGCCGGGATGGCACCTAACAAGGCTACGGCCGCTTCCATTCCTCTTCCTTGTCTATCCCTTCCAATCTTCCCATCCCCCCACCAGACCCCTGTTCAGCATAGCAGGTAAGGCCGCCTGGGCGAGGTACTGATCCTCCTTCCGAGTTATATCTCCGACCCAAAGTCTGAAGTTTCAGGACACTGCCCTTGAGAAGGTAGAGGTGGGATCCCTCGCTGAGTCCGAGGGAAAAACCAACCCTGGAGGGTAAACAGATTAAGAAAGAAAGAAAGAAAGAAAGAAAGAAAGAAAGAAAGAAAGAAAGAAAGAAAGAAAGAAAAAAGAAAATCTCCTTGGCCTAAGAGTGTGCGCAACCCTCAACAAGCTCCATTATATCCCTTCAAGGTAAGGAATTAAAGCATGTTTAGTAGTGGGTCTAGTACTGAAATGAAATGTCGTATGGCTTTTAGCGCCGGGATATCCCAGGACGGGTTCGGCTTGCCAGGTGCAGGTCTTTCTAGTTGACTCCCGTAGGCGACCTGCGCGTCGTGATGAGGATAAAATGATGATGAAGACAACATATACACCCAGCCCCCGTGCCATTGGAATTAACCAATTAAGGTTACAATCCCCGACCCGGCCGGGAATCGAACCCGGGACCCTCTTAACCGAAGGCCAGTACGCTGACCGTTCAGCCAACGAGTCGGACGGTCTAGTACTTATACGAAAAGAAGCGCAGCACTCAGAAGTAACCCCACTGCGCTCCGAATATCTTGCACCTTTGAACCATCACAGTGGCAGAAATTGTGACAATGAGACATGCATCGTGTACAAAATGCCTCAGGGCACTTTTCTTATTGGAAGTCTGCACTCCCCTAAACTCACCACTCGTGGCCGCCCCGTCGTACTACTAAATGTTTTCATCCCTACCCTGTCCGACTCGTTGGCTGAATGGTCAGCGTACTGGCCTTCGGCTCAGAGGGTCCCGGGTTCGATTCCCGGCCGGTTCGGGGATTTTAACCTTCATTGGTTAATTCCAAAGGCTCGGGGGGTGGGTGTTTGTGCTGTCCCCAACATCCCTTTAACTCACACACCACACATAACACTATCCTCCGCCATAATAACACGCAGTTACCTACACTTGGCACATGCCGCCCACTCTCATTGGAGGGTCTGCCTTACAAGGGCTGCAGCCGGCTAGAAATAGCCACACGAAATTATTATCCCTCCCCTGACGGTGACGCCGTATCTCAGGGTGGCCTATACTAGGAACTGTCTCGGCATTCGCCTTAGTGCAGGAGAATGTAAAACTACGTAAAACCATTCTCAGGACGGCCGACGGTGAGGACCAGCCCCTCTCCGTCTCCCGAGACCCACTCTACATCCGAAGACCCTCCCCTCTTGTAACAATGTACAGTAGTATTGTATTAGTAGTAGCAGCAGCCAAATAAATTGCTGTGCGCGGTTGCCGTTCATTACTGATAAGATAAAGTTTATTGAAATTCTGTACATTTACATAAGAAATTGAATGCAGACATATCAGTAATATTACGTTTTCATTAGTAAAATGAGGTACTATTCTCTCCACCTTAATACAACAGTTGGTGCTATTGTATTACAGCGCTCTAGCATGGTTTAATAATAATGTTGTTGAGTATACGTCCCGATAACTACTATTTTTATGGTTTTCGGATATGCCGAGGTGCCGGAATTTAGTCCCACAGGAGTTCTTTTACTTGCAAGTAAATCTACCGACACGAGCTTGGCTTATATGAGCACCTTCTAATACCACTGGTCTGAGCCAGAATCGAACATGCAAAGTTGGGGTCAGAAAGACTAGCGTGGTTTATTCGTACTGTAGTAGAACTTCTGTATCGTCTCAATAGTTAAGGCAAAATCCCAAATTTCTTTAAAAAAGTCATCGTAATTGCTTTGGATACTGCACTAGCTTGTGGTGTATTAGTTCTGCGCTAAGTCGCCTACGTGTGTTAGAACAAAAGACCTGCACCCGGCAAGCCGAACGTATCATCGGACACCCCCGGCACTCAAAGCCATACTGTACCCGGATGAGATGGGCCCTAGTTATCATGATTTGATATTATAATATAAAAGCAGACATATGGGAATATGAAATTATGTACAGTGTCAGTTTGGTGTGGAAAAAGAATTTCGACATAGCCAGACGTATTCTCGACAATCTGTCGCCAAGAGATAAGCCTGTCATTAGGGGTAGTATTATTTCTTGGTCAGAAGCTAAGAGGATTAAATCTAGAACTCACAACAACAGTCCTAATTGCAACAAGGAAGTGAGAGAGCATTTATTTCTGAACAAGATGCAGCCGGTGTGTCACAAAATACGAAGAAGATGACGAAATAGAGTTTCCAACGCCTCGAGGCATTTTGTCGTCAGGTTGCAAGGAAGAGATATTTAAAATAACCGATGCGGTGTTAGCCAATGCCAAAATTTATCAGAGACTCGCAGATGCACCAATGTAAGAGAAACCAAGGCGAACTCCAGTTAGCTTCTCCGATAAAATTAATTAAATTATTCCAACCACAAAATTGAACAGAGGGGATTTTTGTGATACCATCCCAATGTTGATTAATTGTAATTGTAATAAATTAAAGTAAAGAATTCTTGGAAATGACCCACGCTAGCTCCCCATTGGTCAAGACGATCACGCCATCAGGGACGCCGACTTAGCGCGCGAAAAGTGGAGGACAGAAATCAAGTGATATCTCCGTGATCGCCGAACGATATGAGATCAGAATTCGACATGTGCATGTGTATCGCCAGTTTATTAAATGGGATAAATTAAGAGATCCAAATCCACCTGCAAATGCCGATTTAGGATAACCAACCCCCTCCCTCTGATATAAGCACAGATGACCCACGCGCGAAACCAGGTCGACCTTATATACTAGGGAGTCGAGCTTCACATCAACCAGTCGTTTTGAAATAAGTTGATACGCTGACACGGTGACTCTGTAACTGTACCAGAAAACGCATTATAGATTCTGTTAGAGTTGAAAGTACGTTAGTAGTCATGAAGGTGAAGATGAACAGTGATAATTATTCAGAATATCGAGTGTAAATTATCAGTATCACTGTATGTGAAAATAATATATTTCTCAACATTTCATGTGTTAGAATGTACAGGATCGACGGAATGGCGATAGTAAATTTTGAAGGCCTTGTTCATAGCCTGAAATAAATATTTCATGATAGATGGTGTAACAATTATTGTAGCAGGGAACTGTAGGAGCGAGGCGATCACGAGACGGCCTTGTATACATCATAAAGTGCCGGATAAAGAACGCGATACTCGCCGGTTCGAATGAAACGACACTTTGTGTCACATCTTGTGGTGCGGGCTCAAGGAAGAATATATTGTGCAAATGTAATGGGTCTAGAGGCACCTACAAGTGTTTTTTTTATTCTTGTATAAATCAGTGTAAATTCTCTAGTAAGGTATTAATCATGGGTAGTCGCCCAGAAGTGTTTTATTTTGTTAAATTTATAATGTGCGATATGATGTACGAGTAAAATTACCATGGGGCCATGAGGCTTCTCATCCGCTACGAGACAATGGAATTCTACATAGGAATGAGTACACCAATTTAATATTTGGGGATGTTATCGCGACAAAACGGGGTTCAGTGTAGATTAATCATGGTTACTTAACATGGTTCGCCTCCCGAATCCATGAATTTTTTGATAGACGGTCGAACTAATTTATGTTAACGTAATAATGGGTTAGATTAATTAATTGAGTATTTGTTTGTTGTATATAATGTAAATATGGGATATTTTTTCAATTAATGCATGCTGTTTGTGAATACTTTAAGTTCAATTCAAGTGTTAGATTTCTTTTTGTGCTAACCCATTTATTTGATTTCAATCACAGCGGTGATTATTTGTATGTTAGTATGAATATTTGTTACCAGACAGCCAGATTATGAAAGTGCCAGAGTGAAAAAGTTGTGTTGCGTACGGAAGGTCATAATGATAATGCTTTATGTGCTTTGTGTATTCGCAAGTTCTATAATAATAATAATAATAATAATAATAATAATAATAATAATAATAATAATAATAATAATAATAATACTGCTGGTGTGTTTGCGAGTGAGAGATAATAATAATGTTTGTGAGTTGGCAAAGGAAAGTAAACTAATAATAATAATAATAATAATAATTGTACCGGTTGGTACACCCATACGCCACACATTTGAATTTCCGCCTTAAAGTACTCCTCTACTGGAGAAACTCTGAACCTTATAAACGGAATTAATTCAACCATTTATCTGAAGATGTCACTGTGTTAATTTCGAATTGTTTTTGTTTACTAATTATCAAGAAGTGTAGACATTCTCTCACAGATGTCTCTACCAAAAACTATGATCATGCACCCTGGTGCGAAGTGAAGGAACTTTTTTGAAGATATTTTGTATTCATAAGTTGTTGTCTTTACTAAATTTCGTTCTTTCGTTGGTGGGTTGGCAATATTAACCCTTTCTTTCCACCTGGTTTGAATTTACCCAATCAGGAATTTCTGTAATTAATTTTCCTCCAATCACAGGTTTCTTCTTCATTTTTGACTTGTAACTTTTAGCCGACCAATAAACGTCTGTGGGTGTGTCTTAATTATTCATGAAAGGTCTCGAATCTTCCACGAGGGTATAAAAACTGCTGATTTTCTTGTCTCCCGGCCACTTCAACAACATCTAGCCTAGTGTATGGAAGCATAGCAGGGGCGGGTAGCGCCTCTTTCTTCGGGCAGCAGCTCTTCAACAAGGTAATGGCCATTTAACATATTTCTTTTTTCCTTGCTAGCTCAGCAGTTTAACCCGCGGGGCAGGTCCGAAACCTTTAATATGTAACCTTTAAACTTAAAACATGTAAATCTTTTTCCATCTTTGTAAAACTTCATATATCTTTAAATGTAAATCGGGGATAGAGAGTGCTTTACCCTCTCGAGCTCCTCTTCATTTCGACTTGAGGTGACTATGTTTTCGTAACTGATTTTCTAATCTTTCCTAATGTGTTAAAATTTTCTTATACAAGTCACCTATATAGTGTGGGAATAGCCCCTGTGTATCGGCTTAGCGCCACTTAGGTTTTAACTAACTTTCATTTAGGAGTGCAAGTACTCGCCTTCATTCAATCTTGTATTTTGGGCCATTAATTTAACCCGTTTTGTTTTCCTTCCTGAGAAGGCCCAGTAGACTGGGTACGAGATACCCCTGTTTAATTCTTGTAAGTTGTGGCAAGCGATCGCAATGTATGGTATGGCCTTGAATAGGCTTGAACGATTGAGAGCGGATCAGCTCTTTCTGGTATTTTGAAAGGTGCCTCGGGGAGGCGTGACATGTTGATTACTGGGAGCAAGTGCTCCGTTGTATTGAGGGAATTTCTGCCCTTTTCTAAAATATGTGGTTGTGAGCTCAGAGCTCAGGTTGTTAAACTTTGGGGCTCGTAGCCCAGGATTTGTAAAGACCCCTTAACTTGTACGTTCGTTTGTAAAATTACATTGTACCTGATATTTTTTGTTATTTCACCTAGTGAAAATTGTTAAACCTTGTTGTCTATTGAAAATATAACCTTTAAATTCTAAATTCATCTTTCGGACTCGTAGTTAGACCCATTCCAGCCCGCACCTTCTTTCACCTCTGTTGATCCACCAAAACACGGTAATAATAATAATAATAATAATAATAATAATAATAATAAGATTTTGTGCGTTTGCAAGTTAAAGTATTATAATAATAATGACATTGCTTCGTGAGTTGACTAGTGCAAATAATAATCAATATTGAGATGGCATGTAGCGTTAAAGAATTTAATTCGGGCAGAAGTCTGATTTTACGTAAATTGTTGATTTCACTTCTTTGGACTTTATCTTAACCATTAAAATTTGTTTCAAAGCGATAGAGGCACGTGAATTAGAATGGTCACGATATGTTGAAAGCCCAGAGTGGTGTGAGCCCATAGTTAGAGTTGGAAGTCATGAGGGACGAAAATCTGGCACGAAGTAAAATTGAGCCGTACTGTTTGTAATGATGAAATAGATGAATATCAAGGCCTAAGATGATATAAAATGCCGATTCCGGTGTTATGAGTGGTAGAATCCACGCACCGAGGATTAATTTACGAATTAAATGTTTGAAGAGTTCCAATGAAAAAAAGATGGACTTCAAATGAATTGGAAGGAATAGTTTAGCAATCGCCGGCATTGGAGGTATTTGCCCAGCCGCGATGTGCCATAGCTTGTGAGATGTGTCTTGGGAGGACGTGTGTCTCCATAAAATTAACGGCAGTACAAAACTGGAGGTGCAATCCCGAATACCGTGTTGTCCCGACCGATATAAAGCAGATCTTGGTGGTTCATAACGGGATTTAACATATGTGACTGAATTCTAAAGAGTGGAAATTAAAATATCAAACTTTCCATTTTTAATAATAATAATAATAATAATAATAATAATAATAATAATAATAATAGTAGTAACAGAGACGATAGCTTGTTAACGGCTCTCCCTCAGTCCAACGACTTTACGTTCAAGTTATTTTTAAGACCAGAGCGCTCAAGTAGCCATTATTTTCACACAGAAGTGAATGATAAATCTACTTCCAAGTTTTTATTAATTCGGACCTATGGAATTTTAGCTTGGCGGCGAATATTTCTATATAAATACAGAGATCCCAGTCCTGCGAAGATAAAGTTGGTCAAACTGAGTTACTTGTCTCGGGGTTCCCGACGTTTAAATGTTACCTCCCCCTAGCTCGTATCGTTTGAATTTGAAATGTTGAGTGGGGTCGGCGTGCCTAGATACCAAGAAACGGCTCGATTTGAATTTGAAAAGTTCGCTGCTAGATGGAAAAATATTGGTTGTGCCTTGCCTACATCGCCATTCAACGGACTCCCTGACTTCATACCCTGCTCCTTGCATATGCATAAAATAGATGTTTCCACAGTGTTATAAATTTATTAATTGAGGCATCTGTGGCATTTGCCTGGTGTGAAAGTGGGGAAAATAAGGAAAACCATCTTCAGGGCTACCGACAGTGGGATTCGAACCCAATTCGAACCCACTATCTCCCGAATGTAAGCTGACAGCTACGTGCCTCGATCAATGTAGCCAAGTAGCTTGGTCGGCGCTCTTTCGTTGTATCTGTGTGTGTCACATACGTGCAGCAAATAATTTGGTGTTTTACTTAGATTATTTTGAAAATTATTGAAAATGATCATCATCTAAATCATTAATGATAGTAAAATACAGCTAATTACACCTGTAACCTCATGTGGCCCATAATTATAAACGAAATTCAAGAGGATTTTTTTGCTTTTCGTCGCACCGACACAGATACGTACTATGAGGACGATGGGATGGGGTAGAGCTAGGAGTGGGATGAAAGCGACCGTGGCCTTAACTAAGGTACAGCCTCAGAATTTGCATGGTGTGAAAATGGCGAAACCACGGAAAACTATTTTCAGGGCTACCGACAGTGGAGTTTGAACCTACTATCTCCCGAACGCAAGCTGACAGCTACGTGACTCAAACCTCGCAGTCACTTGTTCAGTAAATTCAAGACTTCGAACGGCGTGAAAACAGATCAGACCTAGAAGTTCTGTTTCTCTAAAAAAAAGTATCTAATTCCCCTACAAATGTATCTGCTAGGGTCATGGTACCGCATCTATTAAGTTAGAAAATGAAAAAAAAAAAAAGCTGTGAACTTGACCGTAATACCATACTTTATAATCATATTACCGTGATCCCGGGTTTGATGACCACTTATTCCATCTCCTGAGGTCGCCGCACTGATGACCGAAGTTTCGTCACAACTTGATGAAACGCTAAGCAGACTTCCGCATACGTCACGGTTCACAAATTCCCCACCCCCAGCCCAAATTCAAAGTACTCCTTCCCGTCGTCTACCATCTCAGCTCAATTCTCCTCAACTCCCTAGCTTTCGGAAACTGACAGCGTCGGGGTCAGTAAAGAACAAGAGTTGACCAGGAGAGGTCAGATAGGATAGATGAAAGTGAGGAGCCTGGCATTAGTAAGTGGAAACAATTCCAGGACTCAGCTAAGGGCCCTGTGGACGGTAGCCCTCGGTCCCAAATTAAGAGCCTCTTTTAGTCGCCTCTAACGACAGATAGGGGATACCATGGGTGTTATTCTTCCGCCTTACCCACAGGAGGATATTTGCTTCATTCCTGTGATTTTGGCTATGTGCTCCCGGCAAAATTTAATAATGATTATGGAATTATTAGAGCTTTTGTTGGACAAAATGATCATCCAACAATGCCAACATTTTTTCAAGGACATAAAATGCTTTCTGTGTACACAGTCTACTAACACCAACTAAGTTTAAAAACACTGAAGCACGAGCTTCTAAATAAGAAACGTATATAACATTGGAAGTGTTGTGTGACTTTCCCTGTTCACTGAATTTCTGAAAATAGCATTTAAAATTTAACAGGCGTCCGGTGATAATAGCTAGCCTCTAAATGGCGAGAGAGATTCATCACGAGTGAGGACATAGATATTTACTAACCAAGATTAAAGTACAACAACAACACAAATGTATCTGCCAGATAAATGTACAGTATGCTTTCAAATAAATAACGTCATTGATTTTATTCCAGGTAAGCATGATTCGATTGTTGGTGAGTTTATCAGATAATTTAAACCCAAACAACCACAAGCCACGGCCATCTTAACTCAAGGCCCCACACCGCTGGCTGCGCAGTAGCGTGTGACTGGGGAAGACATGTCCATGCGCGTACCGCCATGTTGCGGGCGCTCCTCAGCTTGAAGCGGAGACCGTATAGCAGGACCTCTCAGGGTGCATGCGCGTGGTGCATGCACTGTGCACGGTGCAAAAGACGACTTCGCTTGGTTGACCAGAGTGCAGACCCCCCACTCCTCTCTCCCTACACCTGTCTCCCCGTTCGGCCTGTCTCCGCGTTCCTCACCTTCACTGCTGTTTCTCCCCCACTGCGAAATGTGTACGTGTGGTGAGCGGAGACGCACAGTTGTATGGGACAAGGTTACCAATGTTATTACAAAAATTAAAAAAGTGAATTAGAAATACACATACATGTTTGAGAGGAATGTAAACATAATTTTAAAAAAATGCAGAACCTGTAACCAAAATGAAAATGCTACAGTACTGGAACAAACCTCATTTGTGGATATAGAATGCTCTTCTTCAAGCTGTTTCAACTTCCGTAATTCTTTCTCTCTGACGTCTCCTATGATTTCACAATAATTTTCCGAATGTAGTCTGTTGTGTTTTTCAATAGACGATTTTCTTACGCACGTAATTATCGTCCCACAGATTAAGCATTTGGCGTTATCGTCACGACAAACAAACAAAAAAAAAATACGAAAGTTCCCAGTTCGATTGAAATGGACTTTCGGAAGTCTTTGCTTTCTTCGAAACAGGTTGCTCCATTATTATGTTGTAGTCGTGCGCTTATCTATTTCACTGATAAACACGTCGTCTACCATCAAACGCTTCGTCGCTCTCAGCACACTACACCATCCGAGTCAAGCCGAGTTGAGGCGAAGCGTACCGATGCACAGTGCACAGAGCCTATGCACCTCGCTCTGCACGCGTGAGAGTTTGGGCGTTTGAGAGGCCCTGCCGTATGGAATACGTGCTTTAACATAAATTTCGCACACATGAAAACATCCACCCTACAAAATTAATGACAGCCTACACCGATTACCGTGTACACACGCAATAAATATACGTAGTATGAAGACTGTGGTAATATTAAAATATATTTCTGTATAAAAACTGAACAATCTACACAAATCCTTTGGATAGCCCATAGGTGGCGCACCTAAAAAAAAAAAAACCTTTAGCAGACAATAAGAAGACTGAAAAATACACTACTACAAAAATACACTAGCACTGCCTCGAAAATTATCACGCCGCTCACTTTAATACTGTATAAGAGTCATGTTTGTAACTAATTTGTTCGAACATTGTACGTATCGCAAGAAGGCCAAACTCAAAGGACGAGGTTCACGTGACAATCTGTCTCTTGAGAAACCTAGACTCTACAATTTAGCTTTATTGAAAATAAAAAGACATGTCCAAAAAGCAGTCTACAACTTAAGTATGATTACATATCGTGAGATAAAAATTGCCTGTCTCTCAGCAGACTGCAAAACACATAAATATTTACAAACTCCTGCACCGATAACAATAATCTTCAATATCAACAAAAAAGGAAACCTGTGAAATAAAATATGTCTATGATAGGTACATAGCTTACGATTCCTCTCTGATAAGTCAGTAGGCCTACAGCAAATTTTACTCAATTCTCTGAACACATTGTTTAAAAAGTACATGACTGCAGAAATTATTCTAAAACAATCAGATACATATTTTATCATTTTCTGAATATGAAATGCCGGCTCTGCGGTGTAGGGGTAGCGTGTCTACTTCTTACCCGGAGGCTCCGGGTTCAATCCCCGGCCAGGTCAGATATTTGTACCTGGATCTGAGTGCTGGTTCAAGATCCGCTCAGCGTACGTGGTTACAATTGCGGAGCTATCTGACGGTGAGATAACGGCCGAAAGGATTCACCATGCTGACCACATGGCACCTCGTAATCTACAGGTCTTCAGGCTGAGCAGCGGTCCCTTGGTAGGCCATGGCCTTTCGGGCCTGTTGTGCCATAGGATTTGGTTTGGATATGAAGTAACGTGACTGGATGAGCAGAAGTTGTTATTATTGTGTGATTTGGATTTAGGTAAATGCTGCCTGACATTTGTTACACTAGTGGTAGTCTTCTATTGTGTATTTCTTAAAATGAAATGAATGTCTAGGGTTAATTTGAGTTTCTCTGCGTGGTTTAGGCTTAAGTTTTATTTTTACCAATTTGCTTTACGTCGCACCGACACAGATAGGTTATCGCGACGATGGGATAGGAAAGGCCTAGGAATGAGAAGGAAGAGCCCGTGGCCTTAATTAAAGTCAGCCCCAGCATTTGCCTGGTGTGAAAATGGGAAACCGCGGAAAACCATCTTCAGGGCTGCCGACAGTGGGGTTCGAACCCACTATATCCCGGATGCAAGCTCACAGCTGCGCGGTCCTAACCGCACGGGCAACTCGACCGGTTAGGCTTAAGTAAGAATGGTATCATTTAAGATGTAAAACCCTCCTCATAATATTATCTTCTTGAATATTACTGCTTTTACAAACTCATTCTGAATTAACATTATCTGAGCACATAAAAATTGAAAGTGCGTTTTAATTTTTTCCTAATACGAGCACCATGATTTACACCAGAATGAAAATAGATAAAACTGAAAGTAAAGCACTTGTAAACAAAAATATTAATATCATAGTGGACAGTTATTTTGATTAGCGTTTCCTAATGCAGACTAGGATTGACAAGATTGTAATGAGCTTTATTTAGATTTTATATTGTCAGATCTTTCTGGAATAGCGTATTAACAATTGTATTCTTTTATTATAAAGTAAATGGGAAAAATTGGAGAAATGAAGACACGATACTAATAAATAATTTTTCAGATAATTGATAATTTGAAGAAATATCTTACCCTAATATTAAACGGTTTTATCAAGTTGTATTAATCATATGTTACGAATTCTAGGCCCAGGTTTATCAAATTTGTAATACCGCAACACAGTTTGTGTGAAAAATGTGTAGCCTTTTTTAGAACAGCTGTTTAGTTCTAAACAATTATCTCCGATGTATTGGAAAAAGGCAAACAAAAAAGAAGCCTAAATATTCTAAATTTCATGTCCATACGTTCTCTGAATCAACCACCCTATAACCTGTTTAGTTCTCGATTAGGCCCTATGGTAAATTAAAGTTATTTTATAACAGTTCTATTTCTACTCACATGTGAAAAGAAATACCAGATCCCTTCCGATAGCAACCTGTACAAATGAAGGCTGCACACGAATTCACCCTCGTGAATATCTTTCCATTTTACAGGTAAGACCTAACTTTAGGCCTAATATTGCCGAAGCTACTGTAATGTATCAGCTCCCACATTCCTTGAAAATATTTGACAATATATTATCACTCCGTCACATATAATACTAAAACAGATCCACTAACAGGCATGATTCATATCAAATCGAAAACATGCAAGGGTCTGTAAACATTACCACGTGCTAGCCATGATTCGAAGCTGAAGCGCCCGCAACATGGCGATGCGCGAAAGTGTTCAATATTCCGCATAGCATCAGCGCGCTCTGTGAGTCTAGAAAAGTAATATTAAAGTCTTTGTCTTAACTCCATACTATACTAGGACTGTTTCTAAAGCACCTCTTAAAATGCAGTGGTAGAAATTGTAATTCATTACGTCCATTATAATTTGAGGATGGAGGCCTAACTCTTTATTCTATCCGTTAAAAATACATAAACAGCAATGAACATACACAGTTCAAAAAAATAGTGTAATATGTTTATTAACGTCTGGTATGTGAACGTTAATTTAGTATATGGGGTTCCAATGGTCATACAGCATACCTTGAGACCTTAGCTACTCAGGGTATGTCAAATCGAAGTTGTACTCCATCTGTAGGCATAGCCATGGATTAAAATGCCAGGTGGCCCCTCAAACAAAGTGAATAGCGGTGCGTCCATGTGTCGTTGTGAGGTACACAGACTACTGAGGTCATCTTAGCATGTTGCAAGTAAACCAACACATCCCATGAGACATCTAATCGAGGTTCAAGTCGCAACGGCCGTCACTTTGATCCAGGAAGGATATACTTTTCTTCGTGTTGCTGTGAATCTCAATGTCTCTCCGTCAGTTATTCAACGCTTGTGAAATCGCTACAGTGAGACAGGCCAGTTCACAAGGAGGGTTGGAGAAGGTCGTGGACTCACGACAACCTCACAGGATGACCGATATCTGACCATTTGTGCGTTGAGGCGTCGTTCAGCAACTGCCAGAGAACTGCAACAAGACCTCAGGAGGGTCTCTGGAGTCACGGTGTCTGACCAGACAGTGAGGAACAGGTTAAGAGAAGTGTCCTTATGACCCAGACGTCTGTTCGAGAACCCCGTTTAACGCAGTAACATCGCGCAGCTCGCCTTCTGTTTGCCCTACCCACGTCAACTGGCAACTTCGCCAATGGAGACCTGTGTTGTTCACTCTGGAGTCCAGATTTCCCCTACACAGCGTGATGGACGTCAGCGTGTATGGAGACGCGGTGGTGAGCTGTACATGCCAAATGTTGTCCAGGAAGGCGACCGATTCAGACAAGGTTCTGTGATGATGTGGGGTGGTATCAGTATTGATGCCCGTACGGATCTTGTCGTCGTCCGTGGTAATCTTGCCGCTGCGGGGAACATCGAGCACATACTGCTACAGCATGTGTTGGTTGCTGCATACGGTGTTGGTCCTGAATTCGTACTCATGCACGACAATGGCAGCGCTCATATAGCGCGCATCACCAGAGCTGCCTTGTGAGAACTGGACATTCATGAGATGGAATGGCCAGCAGTGAGTCTCGACCTTAATCCCATTGAGCATGTGTGGGATAGGCTTGACAGAAGTGTTCGTGGGCGTCCTGTTCCGCCATAGACTCTCCAAGACCTCGAACAGTCTCTCATTGAAGAATGGGGCCTGATACCGCAACGTGACCTCCGTCGACTTATACGAAACAACCCACGTAGGTGACAAGCTGTGATAAATGCTCGTGGAGGGCATACACCATACTGAAGCTCTCCAACTGTGATTAAAAATCCACCCTATAGGACTGTTATCACTTTGTTTTTGCCCCTATTTGGACATTTCTCTTTGGGTTCTGAAAATTAACGCGAATTCATGTCCTTTTGCATACTTCAACGGTAAAGAATAAAAGTTTAGTTGGTAATATACCTGGGAGTGAGGTATTGTTTTGTGGAGCATAGCGTACGTTCAAAAACATGTTCTCCCCACTTTTTTGAACTGTGTAAATAAATTATTTCATACAACGTAAATTGAAAATGACGTGGCTTTATTCCCTTTTTTCTTTCATTACATTCTGCATCCATTTTAAACTCAGGTATCGCAGCAGTGATCGAGAGTGATTGGGAGAATTTCACCCAACCTTCACGGCCTGTGACGTAGCCACAAGATCACTGTGGTTCAATAGCATACGTTGCGCTCATCGCCTGCCAGCCCGTGCACTTACGGTGCTGGGCGCCCGCGAGACGGAATGCCCAGCGTGAGCACCTCTGGTCTAGAACTTTCCCGGCGGATCTATTTAACTGACGCATTAGGACCGTCTTGTCTGATATTGCTCCGGTGATTGTGTGCGCGACTTGACGGAGGTTATATTAGGCAGGAAGCATGGAGCGGCCGGCTTGAAGAAGATGCAGAACTAACAGGTTATGGCAGAATAAATATGTGATTGTGCCGGCGCGTGTTCTGAAGAGAGGATTTCAGCGGTTTTCTTTAAGATATAATATGTAAGCTTTTCAATTTTCGCTGTAATGTAGGACCCTCTGCGCAGTCTTCGGACTCAATTTATATTCCTTACTGGGAAAACAATTCATGTAAGGGAGCATGAGCGGTTACCCTCGGAATTCACCCCTTCTACTTCTGAGCTGGGTGACAAGTTTCAACTTCTAAATTTGGAAATTCATCTCGGCCTTTAATGTTTCCCTTTTTGTCATCCTTTTTAGCCTGGGATTAGCCTCTGTGTAATTGGGTCTTGTGCCCACTTAGGTTTTTGTCGTCTCCAGAATATTATTTTAAGAAGTGCTAGTATTTCGCCTTCTTGCCGTTTATTAATGGCCTGTACTTTTTGTAACCTTTTTCTTTTCCTTGTTTTTTTTTTTTTGCTAGGGGCTTTACGTCACACCGACACATATAGGTCTTATGGCGACGATGGGATGGGAAAGGCCTAGGAGTTGGAAGGAAGCGGCCGTGGCCTTAATTAAGGTACAGCCCCAGCATTTGCCTGGTGTGAAAATGGGAAACTACGGAAAACCATCTTCAGGGCTGCCGATAGTGGGATTCGAACCTACTATCTCCCGGATGCAAGCTCACAGCCGCGCTTTTTCCTTGTTAAGGCCTAGTAGGATGGGTAATATACCCCTGTACATGAATTATGGTAACCGTGTCTACATTTAGGTTCCCTTGGGGAGCAGTACTCCAACTGTTCGTGAAATTTTGTAAATGATAAGCCCATCATGGGACAAACGGTTTTATGATCACTATGTAATGGTGTCACTAAATTTGTTATCAGTGTAATTTAGAAGGTTGCAAGCGACATATCGCTTTATTTAGGCTAACCTCTATGCAACACTACTCAACAATTTTGAACTTTTTCCCCATAACATTAATAAAATAGGCATTTTACTTAACTAATTTGCAAATGCTGAACACGAAAATGACAGTGAAATGTTTGTAACACGTCACGTTTGTGTGTTATAGAATTTATTTTATACATTGAATAAATCAGAATTTTTTATCTATTAAAAATTACTTTGTTCTAATTTTTATATGAAAATCTTGAAGGGTGGCTTAGATATAACATAAATGGTATATTAATAACTGGCCAGCTATTAAGACATAAAAACTACTCTTCATGCAGTAAAAAAGAGAAAAAGAGAAAAATAACCAGCAATAATCGCCCATCATCTGAGGACCCCATCTTCCTTGAAGCCGTTGCTCCATTGTAGCAATGTTTTAGTGAAATCGCTTTCCCTGATTATCACTTACAGCCCCGTAGTTCTCAGAAAAGAAGTCCAAATGCGAATGTAAACAGTGGATCTTCAGTGACATACAGCAGCACATTTGTTTGTAGTTTTTTAGTAACTTCTCTGTCAATCGGCGATAATTTTATTCCTTGTGATTCCCTAAAAATCATTTGACAACAGATGCAAGATATTTCCATGCTCGTAAATCCTTAGGGTTCCGTTTTTCTAAAAAAATGCTGTCCTTCAGAAGTTTTCTAATTTGTGGACCGACAAATATGCCTTCTTTTAATTTAGCATCACTGATTTTAGGGAACAGAGTCTTTAAGTATTGAAAGGCTTCTCCACTCTTATCTAGATCTTTCAGAAAAAATAATTATCCCTAATTTTGTATGCAGAGGTGGAAGAAGTAATTTTCTCTATTTTACTGCATGAAGAGTAGGACATTTAATATTATGATCACAAGGAACATAACCTTTTCTGATATGACAGTCTTTCACCACATAATGCCGTGCTGTTGCTCGACTGTCCCACACACATAAAAACAATAAAAAGTATTAAAGTCTATTACTTTCAAATCGCCACGTTCATTATAATTTACGGCATTCAAAACCAGTGACATGTTTTCGTTAAGTTTCTTTCATAGCGACTGAATGAGTCACTGGAATGGAAGGTTTTGTATTCCATTGTGTAATAAAACTGATTTTAAGTTTAGTTTTGATGAATCGATTAACAGTCTCCATTCTTCTGGATTGTGTTCAATACCTAATTCATCCATCAGCCCGATCACATTTTTTCACTCACAAACAGAATTTTCTATTGAAAAAAAAAAGTAGTCAGCTTATCATTTCATTTTCTGGACACTGAAATCTTGGTATCTTTTGCTAGTAAGTTCCATTCTTGTAATATAGAACCTAATAGTTCAGCATGTTGCTCTAACTAGATCAGTTCTGCCTGTCGTATCGGACGAGGTGTTTTATGATGTTCGAGAATGTAGGCAGAATCAGCGAAAATTGAAGGGTAGTCTGAGGATTCTGATTGTTCGTGTTCCTCTGGAATGACATAATCTTCCCCACTGGGGGGGGGGGGGGAGGGGATAGGGACGGGAAGCTCTATACTGATGGATTATCTAACGGAGGTATGCACTTATGATTTTTACGTTCCTATTTAACCACCTTTATGAACTTAAATCCTGTATACATACCTCACTACCAACCACCACAGAAACACGCAATAGTGATTACATCCCTCCATATAGGGTTGACGTCAGGAAGGGAATCCGGCCGTAAAACACGGCAAAATCCACAGTTCGCACCCGCGTCCCCACAGATGTTGGAAAAGCGGTAGAAGAAGAAGAGAAGAAGGTTAACCGAAATCCTGTATACAGCAGAAAATTTTCCGTTCCCTTGGGTTTCCGCTGAGGACAGGTTTTACTGGAATAATTAATCTTTTCAACTGCACAAGCTAAAAGTACACCTCTATTTTGTACGCAAGTAGTTAGCTACAAGTCTCTTTGGTTCCTTAAGCAATATTGAGCTACACCTGCGATTAGCATGAACAGCGCCATGCGGTTGGTCAATTAACCACTCCCTGGTAGGAGCCCTGTGCCTTACCCAGTGCCTCGGACTACGCGATAAATACTGCTATTTTTGACATTTAAGAAGAAATCTTGGAGAAAGCACTGGAAGCGGGCGCGCGGACCGTGATCAAATTACGCAGGAATTATGCTCATACTCGCCATAACCACAGCATTGCCCCTTCAACCTCTAGCTATGCAATACGCCCAACTTTGTAGTTCACAACCGGGTTGTGATCAGTTGACATGGCACGTGCTTCAAATGAAAACAGAAAGTGAATCGGTACTTACAATTTCGCAAATACGTTCTCAACGTACGAAATGTTGTTCTCATCATACAATATCGTGTAAATTTCAATTGTTTGGTACTATCAGGCTGTTCACGTGCTCGTGAGATCCCTGCACGAATATACTGTACTTGTATTGCAAGACCGATCCTGACCGCCGAAGAGAGATAAGGAAACTGAGGTCGTTTTTAGTACACTGCAACCAGCCTAACTGTAAATAAGGGAAATAATATTACTTGTATGCTTTTATCGCTATGCCCCGGCTTGGCAGGCCGCTCCATTGTACGAGTCACGAACCGAGTCGACAATGGATTGCCTATCAACAGGGTTGAGATTTCTATGTAAATTTTTTTTTCCATTAACTGCAGAAAAAATGCCATATGTTTACGAATTGTCATATTTGGCATTTTTTTCCATATTTCATCATATTTCCGGCTCTAGCACATGTTTTTACATATTTGAGGAAAACTCGCGCATCTTTACATAATTTAACATGTTATTTCAAGTCTCCTATCTTTCTTCCTTTCTTAATCCATTTTCCCTCCAAGGTAGGTTTCTCCCTCGGACTCAGCGAGGGATCCCACTTCTACCATCTCAAGGGCAGTGTCCTGGAGCGTGAGACTTTGGAGCGGGAGATAGAACTAGAGAGGAGGATCAGTACCTCGGCCAGGCGGCCTCACCTGCTATGCTGAACAGGGGCCTTGTGGGAAGACTGGAAGGGATAGACAAGGGAAGGAAACGACTGTGGCCTTAAGTTAGGTACCATCCCCGCATTTGCCTGGTAGAGAAGTGGGAAACCACGAAAACCCACTTCGAGGATGGCTGAGGTGGGAACGAACCCCCGCTACTCGGTTGACCTCCTGAGGCTGAGTGGACCCCGTTCCATCCCTCGTACCACTTTTCAAATTTCGTGGCAGAGCTGCGAATCTAACCCGGACCTCCGGGGTGGTAGCTAATCATACTTACTACTACACCACAGAGGCTGACGCAAATTATATTACGAACTTGTTTCGTTCATTACGGCCTTCCTTTCATATTTTTCTAACATTTTCAGGTGGTGAAACGGAGGCCATAGTAATGTGGCTATTTTGTGTACAGTTGAGACTTGTACGCTTTCACTTAAGAGCAAATACCTCACTGTATGATTCCCTGATTGAGCAGTGCTGCAGCAGTTTATGGAGCCATAAGAGTATTGAGAGAATTGTTGCTGCCGTTCCAGCTCATTTGCGAATGGTTTAAGGAAAGCTACCATCCGTTCTGAAACCCCGCAACTGAAGCCATCTAACATTTGGAAGGCATTATGATTACGCAACAATGCAGCAATTTGATCCTACTGCTTAAAAACAGACTGTAACATCGTAATTACTTCTTGCTGTATCGTTTCTTGAAGCTGGGCTGCAAGAACCTGATCTGTTACGAAAAACATGTCTTTATAATCACACTGAGGAATGTTTAACTCGGACATTCTTTCGTAAACATCCTCAATTATACTCTCACTTGCTTTCTTTGTATCTGGATATTTTGTAGTAAAAAGCATATTATTTAACAGCTTCCACTCTCTATTTACACGCTGCGTAGTCAGTGTCAGATAATGGATCTGGTCAGTCCGCATATCAAAAGTAGCCGAGCAACATTTGTCGTGCATGGCAGAAATAATCAGAGGCATTACTTCACTTCGTATTTCATCTGTCTTTGCTTGGACGTTTTTACTAATGGTGGAAGGATGTGGTAACACATCAACAATATCTACTTTGGCAAAGTTAGCATGCATGTAATAGTAATTGTTAATTAGTTCTTGCCCTAATTCTTTAAAGCCTTTTTCCGGCAACAGTGTTAAATGGTCGTAAATCTTTGACATACATGAAAACACTCGCGCTAGTTATGGTTTGCTTTTTATTTCTGGACAATAATTGGCGAGAAGAGCCAGCATTAAATTTGCAAACGTGCTTTTTTTTAATGAGTTGTAGCAAATTTATATGTTAACAGTGTATTGCACGATTCACAGGAAACATACCCTGTCTACTGATTGTCTGCAGTGACCACAAGCAGGAATTTCTTCCAAATATCATAAATGAGTCCATCTCTCTTAATTTGTACCGGGCGACTTGGCCGTGCGGTTAGGGGCACGTGGCTGTGAGCTTGCATCCTGGAGATAGTGGGTTCGAATCCCACTGTCGACAGCCCTGAAGATGGTTTTCCGTGGTTTCCCATTTTCACACCAGGAAAATTCTGGGGCTGTACCTTAATTAAGGCCACGGCCGCTTCCTTCCAACTCCTAGGCCTTTCCTACCCCATCGTCGCCATAAGACCTATCTTTGTCGATGCGACGTAAAGCCACTATCAAAAAATATCTTAATTAGTTTATATTCACTGCTTTGAATATAGCAATATGGCTGTTCGTCGATTCACGTGGCATGGTGAACTTGAGTTCAAAACTAATGGTTACCTGAACCATTTCATCATTTTTATACCTCCGAATTCCCGGTCTTTGCTCTATGTAAAAAGGGCTTACTCATATCTGGATGAAGCACATTGCTTGGAACGTTAGTAAAGCAAGCAAGGTCATCCTCGCTAGTCATCAAACTTCGCTTCGAACATGTCCTATCGAACGAACTGCAGCAAACTCGGGCATTTTAGCTTACACGCTCCACTCATGCGTGATGGCAGTTGCGTATCCAGCAAGGCACATGTTGCTCCGTCTTGGTTACCCGTCTCAAATTTGAACAATGCGCGCCACTAATATGTAACCCTACACTCGTGAACAATACTTCATCTCCCATCTAGTAAGTCGTAGTGAGACTTGTTTGCTTCTAATGAACCTACAGCATCCTTCTCGTATAAAATTACACTGATCCGCTATACAGGTAAAGCAGAGTGTTTGCCGACATACTGGGAGTTTGGACTGAAAATTTACGCTTGCGAAGCCCTTGTTACTTTAGACCACCCAACTTTCTGAGCACTGTGTATCAATTTTCAATTTTACTAATCGATAATTTTTATTAAAACAGTTTTATTACAAAAACAAACATTGCCGATTATTAATGCTATTTAACAATATTTCTTCAATGACGTTACAGTCCTGATGGACCTTAGACTACCAAAGGACCGTTGCTCTGCCCGAGGGCCTACAGATTAGGAGGTGACGCATGGTGAGTGCGACGAATCCTTTCGGCCATTATTCTTGGATTTATAAACCTAGGGGTCACCATCTAACCGTCCGATAGCTCCTTAATTGTAGTCGCGTAGGCTAAGGGGATCTCGAATCAACCCTGAGGTCCAGGTAAAACTCCCAGACCTGGGCAGGAATCGAACCAAGGGCTTCCGAGTGAGAGGAAGGCACACTGCCCCTAGACCTGCAGTGGCCATAGTAACCATACTGGCAATATGAATTCAGCCGTTCTTGCGTCAACGAAGATCTATGGCAATCGTTCACATATTTTAACTTCGAAAATGTCTGCTCACCAGTAGCGTTTCTGATCATGATAATAAAACGACAATAAACGTATAAAACACAGTCTATTTGATTACTCTAATTTATTTCAGGATGACCCAATAAATGCACATACACACACAATTTTCTATTCAACCATGAATAACCACACTCACCAATTGCTGTCTATTTACAAGTCTCCATTCTTTTCACAGAACAGGGAGTCCCGGCTCGTTTGAATTACCTGAGAGGGCTATAATCCTATTCACAATCTCGTCTCATTTTCACTTCTCCCATCCTAGTCACCCCACACAGCAACTGTATGCAGACAGCGAGGTTTGAATACAGGCTACTTGCTACACAATACTGTGCCCTTTTCAAGGCAACAACTGCGGTGAACTCTTCCTTCTTCTGTGCGCCGGCTGCTCCTGTAATAAATGACATGTAAATGATACTCACCGCTGCATGTAGACTCTTCTTCCTCAGTCGTGACCGTCCGCTATCCCCGGAGAGAGGCCACCCGTCGATCAAGGAGTGAGGAAATGAAAAGATGGGGTAAACTAACTATAAATGACGGTACCCAAAGACTGAATTAAAATTTAAATAAAAGACTGATTTATTAAATAAACTGCAAAATGCCAAAAGTGAACGTAAACTGAACTGGTGAAAAATGAAACAAAATGAAATAAATGAGATTAAGAAAAATTAAAGATTGAGGATCTGCCTTACAATAACACCATTATCTGCCTAATAAACTGACTGAAGGTCAATCACATTAATTAAAATACTCCAGACTATGTTGACACTGTCTTCAAGTTGATAACGTGAATCAATTAAAAACTCTGGTCAGAAAGACCACCTTCTTGAAATGCAGAATATATTACGTAGAAAAAAATATCTCTCAAATAAATTAATATAGTTGAATTATAAAAAGTAATTAGTTACGTCATCAAATCCACTGTCTCAGAGGAGTTATCAAATATTAACACATGTGGCTCATTTGGGAAAACACCCAACTTTAAAATAATCATGGACTGCACTAACCAAGTGTATCACATAAGGAATAATTCGAAGAAAACAGCCATGAACATCACTCTACATTTACCACATAACCACTGTCTTATTCAAACACCTCATGATTAAACAAAATAAATTATTGAAACATAAATCTGAGTGTCATAACCACTCATCTAATTTTTAAACTTCACTTACATGTCTGTGATAGACTGGACTTCTTAAAAAAAAAATAATCCAAAAGATTAGGCCAAGTGCCTTACGTTAACATTTCAAAATGACAGCGATCCTTGTACATTAAAATTTCTATTGAATTTGCCGCTAACTGCATTTCATTATCAACTCATTATTTGTGGTACCACCACTAGATGGAGGCAGATGCCATCTTGTTTACCTCATTCATTGCGGCAGTTTTTATACAATTGGTTTATTAAAGATCGCTCCATTTTCTAAATAAACTGTAGTGGATTTTAAAAGGTTTGGTAATTACTGAAATCTGGTATGAGCATACCACTACTATGGTTTCGACTGTGACTTAATCGATGATCCATTAACCTAACATCTGAAATCTTATTTACATCATTAAATCTGTTAACGGAGAAACACTGCTCCGACAAAGAAAATACAGAAAACAAAACTAGCCTATCTACACCTATCTATTTACATCAAATCAAATATAAATAATTCACATACGCTCACGTCCTAAAAATAAACGGTAATAAAGTACACTCAGAAAGAAAAACAAATAAGCAAACTAGATCCCACCATCGCGGCCTACTGGAAATTAATAAGGATGGAATGCGCAAAATAAAATCAGAGTCTCCAGAAAAATATACCCCGCTGCGAGTAGCAAAACTATAAATATTGTGAATTTGACGGCAATCTCTAACCTCAGACGATAAATGTCTGGACATGATAGCATTTCAACTTTATGGACAATAATTACAGTTATTTCATGTCATCCATGACTTTACATGACTATCGAAAAACACATTGACTCGTCGCTCTGCTCACATGTACAATGGCTAGCATAATTGCCGAGCATCTACTTTCCCTGGAATTATTTAAACAAATACAGGCTTCTGCCTACAATCATAACCCATGTCGTAACACATTTAACACTCTTGGTTAAATTATTCATTTCACAATTCTATTTACTCATTAATTCTCGACGTCATTATTATTCATTATTCTCACAATACGGCCTCGCTCGTATCCGGCGGGCGAAATATCTGTCGTGCATATTACGATTTCTTACGACAGTTCATGACATGGTCCAAATATCATATTTCCATTATCACCGTAGATCATCAGGGATATTATTCATCTAGCTCGATCTCTCGATCATTCTCTGCTTCACATATCACAAAATATCAGAGCTGACTCATCAATGGCTTCCTGGCACTCACTGTTTCTTAAAAAAAGACGAGATTGCCTCTCAAAACACAGATGTTGAAACATGTGTAACCGCAACTACACAGAAATAAATACTCGCGTCTACCAAAAACCGTCGCAGAAATACACGGGATAAGTACTACCAGAAACAGTCATCTGAAGGATGATTCCACGACATAAACAAACTGAAATGCGCATAAAGCAAAAATAAACACTAAAAACAACGAGGCGGCATCTACAAGATCAAAACTCCAACGATCTAATAACATGATGAAAGATAATTATATATAAATCGGCGTTACACTCATAGATCAAAATATCATAGCTTCCTAAACTGTCAAAGTGACATACTACAGAAATAATCCATGACAACACGCAAACAACATCTACCTCAACGAAATGCACAAATAACTCTAGCTGAAAATGCGACATTATAATTTTTATTATTATTATTATTATTATTATTATTATTATTATTATTATTATTATTATTATGGTAGTATTATAAAACTGTGAATTATTTACAATCCTACCTAATACTCTAAGCTACCTTTGATCATCGATTAGTCACGGTCCTACATATGTATTTACATTATTTATTGATGCTCATACCTGGTGATGGAGGCATGCTGGCTCACCCTCCGGACTCGGTCATGGTGAATTAGAATACCATCTTGATGCTGCTGTGGTATTCCAAATTTTCACACACGCAAATTTGACACATTTTTGTCATGCCGTTACACACGCTTACATTGACATAAAACACTCGCATTTCTCGCACTCCAGTGAAGGTTAGACGATACCACTGCAGGCTCTTGTCGTGAAGTTGGCCGGTCGTCTCCGCTATCTACCTGAAAATCACCTGTTGGTCTGCCTTCCGGTCTCTCAGCTTTTGTTTACCTAGAGCTTACCGAACATTAACCCCAACGGGACATAACTGTTTGCTCAAGGTCTACCACTGCGGCCTTCATTAAAGAAAAGTCATTCTCCTCCCTGTCTGCCTTTACTAGTCTCTCCCCGTAAACATCTCGCTTGCCAAACAGTTTATTAAATGGTAAAAGCAAGCTAAGAATAAAGTTTCAAATGTTGTGGAGAAAAATGTGAAACTACCCGTGGGTTAGAGAGGCTTTATGTAATTGTGCTGAAAACATGGACTTGTTCCTCTCGACTCGTAATGTGAGTTCATTTAGGCCAAGTGTTGAAAGTGTAGCTCTTGCCTGCATAAATAGTAAAAGTTCGTTAAAGTGTTCATTTTTCTGAAATGTTACTCTCCCAAGTAAAATAATACAAGGCTTTCTCAAAATGCCTACATGTGTCTCTACTCGCTTTCTTACCAGCCAAAAGTAAAGCTGACTAACTGAATTAGCTGTCACCTCTGTCACACTGTCGCTCTGATTCACACTGTCAATCTGAAGTTTCACTGAGAATACTGAAGAATCACTGCGACTACTAAAGAATCACTGAGAATCTGAAGAAACACTGAGAATTCAACCCCCTGGTCGCTGGGTTTTGTAAAGAGTTCTCCCCCCACCTTGAAAATAGTTCTGTGGAAGGGATGTGGCGTAGTGATCTAGCCCTCGGGAGCGCTTTATCGTACATCCGTAGGTTAAAGTTTTCAAAATTTATGTGCAAAACTTCCAAAATTTGTCTGACTTATATGTAACATTGCGTCGTGGGAAATGATCACAGGATAATCCACACGACGGCGCGCGTCACTGGTGTTATTTTCTTCCGGTGAATGGCTCCATCCCGCCATGACACTTCATTCTTCTGGGCACTATTACCCCTCCGTGTGGAGTTAAATTTTATTAATTAGGCACTAATTAACCACAGATTCGCACTGATAAATTTCCAAATATTATAAAGAAATCAGGACACTGTTTTTTACCACCACACCGGGCTTCAGATAGCGAAATACTGACTGTAGATTCCCGCTATGACAGTTCATTCAAATTTAGAATTTTGTGATTGGCTGAGACTTTCGCGCTCTTCGTAGCGTGGATGCTTCCATTTCCTCCCAAGAGTTGGCGGGTATTGTCGTTGTCCCTTTGTCCTAGCTAAGTAGGTCAGGCCTCAACGCGTGATTTTCTCGTGAGAACCAAACAGAAAGTCGCCACTCCTAGGCGGTATCATAAAATTTATTGGAAGGAGTACTCAGGGCGGTTTACAAGTTGGTCGTGCTCTAAGGAGAGTTTCGAGGATTCTATTTGCCGTCACACTGGCGCCAGAAAGTTCCTTTGTGACTGCTAGTTCACAGCCAACTGTAGTATCCCATATGCGAAATATTCAACTTTTAATTTGTAAATTAATTAGGTAAATTCGCTTATGGGTGCAATACACGACTGTACTTTAGTTGGACTCCAGAGACAGTCCAGTAAATCATACAGTCAAACAGTGAACAACTAAACACTAACAACTATACAACAACAGCTCAACAGTGCTGACCTGCAGGAAAATATTTCTTACAACAACGTCCATCGACTCTGTTCCAGTTACACTCACGATAGCTGCTCAACTCGCTGACTACGGCGGTCCTTAGTCCATAGAAGTACGCACAAACACAGTACTCCAGCATGTACCTACGAAACACTGACGGCAGCCAGAAACCGTCTTTAGTCCAGCTATTCACTCGGCACTCCGACGCAACAACGACCCGTCGTTCAGATTCCGGTGAGACACTAGCCACAGCCCACACCGCTGTTGTTCTTGGCCCAGCCATCGAACCCCAACACACCGAATCCAACACTGACTCCACTTCTGAGTCCCACACTGACTCTAACTCTGGCTGACTATCCGCGGCTAGCCTACTTTCTATAACTCGGGTGATGTGCACCGGAATATTCGTGAAGTGGCCAGAGACGGAACATTCTCGTTACATTTCCCAGAAGCTCACAGGTAAGCCAGCGGAAGAGAACAATACACGGAAAGGCCGGCCCCGCCCTCCAGGCCGTCTGGGAGATCTACTTATTAACCCCTTCCAGGAAGTATCGAAAGGGGCTACTACAAGACACTCGTAAATTCTTCACGCTGTCACCATATTTTCAAAACTGAATCCATACTATTAGTTTTAATCTTTTACTGTGATACAAGGTACTTGAAATGAGCCATTTCATCTGCAAGCTCCATATCCTCAGTATAATTTTCGCTAAATCTGTAGGCAACTCCTTTCATTTCATCATCTGCCTTCGAACATTGTTTACAAGATGACAGCTGACAGAAAGATGAGTTTCTAAGAGGCTACCTGTAATGAGAATCTGATATCTATTGTCAATATACAGTACTTATTGTTAACATCGTAGGTGCATTAAATAAATACAGTATATTCCCTGTAGGGTCTTTAGTGTAATGATATCGTTTCTTTTTTTTTTTTTTGCTAGTTGCTTTACGTCGCACCGACACAGATAGGACTTATGGCGACGATGGGACAGGAAAGGCCTAGGAGTGGTAAGGAAACGGCCGTGGCCTTAATTAAGGTACAGCCCCAGCATTTGCCTGGTGTGAAAATGGGAAACCACGGAAAACCATTTTCAGGGCTGCCGATAGTGGGGTTCGAACCTACTATCTCCCGAATACTGGATACTGGCCGCACTTAAACGACTGCAGCTATCGAGCTCGGTATCGTTTCTTTGATTTGATTCGTGTTTTCTATCTTTTTTAATACTACTAAATGTTTTCGTTCCCCCCTTGAAGAGGGAGGCGGGCCTCCTAGACGATGACGCCGTCCCTCAGGCCAGGAGACTTGTATAGGAGAAGGATATGTGTGGAGAATGTGAGAGGGTTGGCGGCCGTGGCCTATACTAGGAACTGTCATGATATTCGCTTTAGTGCAGGAGAATAGAAAACCATAGAAAACCATTTTCAGAACAGCCGAAGATGGAGACCAGCCCCCTCCGTTTCCCGAACACAGAGGCGCGGAGCCACGGTAGAGCCGTGACCACCACTCCTCTGCTCGGTTGGCCGGTTAGAGTGCAGAGCTGTCGGACCACGGATCAGCCGTGGCCACTTGTGGGCCGAGACTCACTTTCCATCCGCCGACTAATTTTACTGTTCATATGAACTGATTAGGAGGCTGGACATTTCAGTTCCCTAATAGGGGCGACTAGCATGTGGATTATCTCTCCTTAAGAAAATTCATTGTAATTTTTTTGAAAATTAAGTCTATTTGCTTTACGTCGCATCGACACAGATAGGTCTTACGGCGACGATGGGACAGGAAAGGCCTAGGAATGGGAAGGAAGCGGCCGTGGCCTTAATTAAGGTACAGCCCCAGCATTTGCCTAGTGTGAAAATGGGAAAACACGGAAAACCACCTTCAGGCCTGCCGACAGTGGGGTTTGAACCCACGATCTCCCGGATGCGAGCTCACAGCTGCGCGCCCGTAACGGGCGGCCAAATCGCCCGGTGAAATGAAGTCTAAAAGGCGAGTAACCCGTAGGCCTATTTGGTAATCCGGAGCTAGCAATCATCTAGTATTGTTACTTGCACACATAGGTTTAGACTCAGTTCTAATTCGACCATCAGTGAACACAATGTGACGATTATAATCGGCCAAACATTTCACAGCAGACCTGTCTTCCCCCTGAGTATACCATCGCTTAAGGAAGCGTTAACCAGTGATGGATCAGAAACGCTAATATTTACCAAAATATCATTACAAAATTTGTTTATCTCTCAATCTAAGCAAAAAATGTGAAATAACTTAAGCAATGATGTGCATAATCAGTGCGTTTTACATCATATGTTAGCCTACTAATAACTGTTAATTATTGGTTATAAATATTTTATCACTTTACTGAAACAATGTTCCTTTTCAAGCCAACCAACAAATCCAGTGCCCTGCGCCTCTATATTCATTCACTTATAAGTTGCTTTAACACTTACTGAAGAGTCCACTTTAAAAAGGGGGAATGTCATCAACTTGAAAAGAAAAACGAATTCAACGTGCAGACCAATGGGAGTGGAATTCATTCCAATACTGAAAAGATGATAGTGACGAATCTATAGCATGTTGAAGAATTGCTATACAATACAAAAAATGTGGAATGTCGGAGAAAACAGTACAAAAATTGGGAATACCACGCGTTAACACTGGTATCGCTGCATCACGCGGCCAAGAATTCATTTGTTTACGAAAATTGTCTGTTGTTAGTGGTTGCTAGACTTCCCTATTTGTGTTGTGTGATTTATTGCTATTTGGAAGGTTTAAAATCACGTCTATGATGTTATCTTCGAAAGACAGAGAAGATACTAGTGTGAAGTAAATAAAAACAGCTACAATAAAACGTAAAAAGGCGGGCCAATGACGTTAGATGTTAGGCCCCTTTAAACAACAAGCATCATCATCATCATCATCATCAAACGTACAAGGTATGGGAGAAATAGTGATGTAATGAAAGAGTTAAAGTTATCTACGCACGAAAGTGGACCACATTGCAATTAAACATTGTTGAGAATTGTAATTAAGATATGCTGACGTCAAGAATGGTAACCGTGACGGTTCATCCGTGCTCTTTCATGTTTCTTTTGTTTCACGTTTCCTTTTTTTTTTTCGGTAATAATATTAACAAATAAAGATGGCTTCTTACTAGGGACTGAGAAAAGACATGTTACAATTTTTATATTAATTAAATATCAAACTAGAATTAAATCTATGTTTGAAATATACAATACAACTGTCACTTTTATCGAACCTGATCGGCAGATGAACATATGTAACAAAAAACTTTATCCATGATTTAAGGTACTTCCGACACAGGAAATAAAGGGCTTTATTAAAGACTTCAATGCTTTGGATTCTGTGGATAAACAAAATGCATATCTGTGTGGTTTAATGACGGTTCATTCGATTCATAATCGTAGACCACGACAGCCAGAAGAAAATGCGGTATTTCATAATAAAGCTTATTCATACAGGGTGATAATCATCGAAAAATATAATACAAAAGAAATTGTTGTGTGCTATAAGGCATTTATGACTTTACATGGCGTGAACAAAAAAGGCATTAAAACTTCATTAATGTGTAAAAACTACTGTGACAGCACCGAAAGATCAGCGAGGCAAATATGACCACAATAATTGCAGAAAACCGGAAGATTTACATCATATCAAACGTATCAGTTAATTCAAAGGACGCCCAAATCCTCGCTGGTAGAGCATAAATCCATATACAATGGAATTTTTGAAACTTCAGTCTAGTTCCCAAGGGTTTACTTCAGCAAATCAAGAATACTCAATTACACAGTGGAAATTTCTTACTACCTGAGAAGCTTTATCAAGGTAATAAATATACCTTTTATTTCTAACTTTTTCTAAAAGCTGACAAAAGGCACGTAGGTAGACTAGTTCCAACTAACAGTACCAGTATTTTGTTTTGTTTTCGTTTCAGATGTGTTAAAATTTAATGGGAAAATTTCAAAGATTTGCAACATCTTAAGCAGTTCTTTGATGCGTATGCCATAGAACATTACAATACACTTCATTACAAGAAGGAAGTGAACTAACATAGTGAAACCAGAAGATCTTTATACGACAACTTGTGACATTCCACTTTTTTGTCATTTATTTTGTTATGTTAGTGATTTAAAATAATTCTAGCAGCAAGGATTGGTTATAAAAAGCCTCACATCACTACATACGAATATACAACGTATATATTATGTAGTACGCAATCAGGTCTGTAAAAAAAGGAAATACACGATTTTTGTTTGCTCTCTGTATTTTTGTATGGTTTCAAAGTTTACATTTATTGCAAAATGAACAAAATCTGACGTTCCCGCTTTTTGCAGTGGACTCTTCAATTGGAATCAATTACTCTTTAATTACTTTCATTTTTGTTATTAATACATTTTAGAATTACAATTAAACGTGTTTATGAAGTTCTGATATTAAAACAATTTTATAGCAAAAGTAAACATTTTCTTGACATTCTAAGTGATTAAAATTATTTGAAAGGAAATAAAATACGTCCAGGAAAAATGTCAAGTTAATAGAGCAGATGGTTCCAAAGGAAAGACAGCCTATATTGTATCCGAGAAAAACTAATTTGTGAGAAAATTAATACATAAGTCACCTGCACAACAAATACCCTAACACAGTCGATTCACTGAAGTGTTCAATGTGCAGATTCAAATGTTCAAAATAACATAAAATGTCACATATTCTAAATAAAATTTTACCCGAAGGCCCCGGGTTCGATTTCCGTCCGAGTCATGGACATTGACCTTGATCTGATGGCTGGTAAGAGGTCCTCTCAGCCTACGTGATTACAATTGAGGAGCTACCTGACGGTGAAACAGCGATCCCGCTCTAGAAAGCCAGGAATACCAGTCGAGAGGATTCGTTGTGCCGACCACACGACGCCCCGTAATCTGCAGGCCATCGGGCTCAGCAGTGGTCTTTTGGTATGCCATGGCCCTTAGGAGTTGTTACAGCATGGTGTTTGTTTGTTTGTTTGTTTGTTTGTTTGTTTGTTTGTTTGTTTGTTTGTTTGTTTGTTTGTTTGTTTGTTTGTTTGTTTGTTTGTTTGTTTAGTAGTGCATGATCCTTTTTTAATTAGTCAGTTTACCGTCCAGGTTTGGTTTCTCCTCCGGACTCAGCGAGGGATCCCACCTATACCGCCTCAAGGGCAGTGTACTGGAGCATGAGACTTGGCAAACGCCCTCGTCTTAACACTAATCAGAAGGAAGAGATTTGACCCTTTGTGCATGAACAAAAAATGCCATGAAGGGCGTGAAAATGAAAGACTCCCCAGGCCTCGCGCAGGAAACGAAATCAATTGCATATTTTTCCTTTACCTTTAACGTATGACGATATTAAATAATACATTAAAACATACAATTTACCATAGTGAGTTTATGGGCACAGTAGGTACTTGACAGTGAATGAAGTCTGCGCATCAGTAGCTCATGTGTCATGTGTCGTCTTTTATACAGCTGGTTTGTGATTCAATTTAGACAGAACAACAGCTGACAAATGAAACACGTTCCAATACATTAGGGTACATTTTCTCGAGAAGTGCTTGTCCGATGAAAAAATTCATCGCTGAATTTCTGATTACCACAAATTTCAGGCCAAGTGTAGAAAAGAGGGTAGCACTATTTAAGAAAGAAAGTTAGTACAGCTATCTCAGCAGATATTGACACCTTGGAAAGTACTGCAGGTTCATTTATGAGCCCCTTAATACACTGACTGACAGAGCAAATGCAACACCAAGAAGGAGTGGTCAGAACTTTATGCCAATTGCAGGGTAGACTGACGTCACTGAGGTATGCTCATGATGTGAAATGCGCCGCTGTGCTGCGCACGTAGCGAACGATAAATGGGACACGGCGTTGGCGAATGGCCCACTTCGTACCGTGATTTCTCAGCCGACAGTCATTGTAGAACGTGTTGTCGTGTGCCACAGGACACGTGTATAGCTAAGAATGCCAGGCCGCCGTCAACGGAGGCATTTCCAGCAGACAGACGACTTTACGAGGGGTATGGTGATCGGGCTGAGAAAGGCAGGTTGGTCGCTTCGTCAAATCGCAGCCGATACCCATAGGGATGTGTCCACGGTGCAGCGCCTGTGGCGAAGATGGTTGGCGCAGGGACATGTGGCAAGTGCGAGGGGTCCAGGCGCAGCCCGAGTGACGTCAGCACGCGAGGATCGCGCATCCGCCGCCAAGCGGTGGCAGCCCCGCACGCCACGTCAACCGCCATTCTTCAGCATGTGCAAGACACCCTGGCTGTTCCAATATCGACCAGAACAATTTCCCGTCGATTGGTTGAAGGAGGCCTGCACTCCCGGCGTCCGCTCAGAAGACTACCATTGACTCCACAGCATAGACGTGCACGCCTGGCATGGTGCCGGGCTAGAGCGACTTGGATGAGGGAATGGCGGAACGTCGTGTTCTCCGATGAGTCACGCTTCTGTTCTGTCAGTGATAGTCACCGCAGACGAGTGTGGCGTCGGCGTGGAGAAAGGTCAAATCCGGCAGTAACTGTGGAGCGCCCTACCGCTAGACAACGCGGCATCATGGTTTGGGGCGCTATTGCGTATGATTCCACGTCACCTCTAGTGCGTATTCAAGGCACGTTAAATGCCCACCGCTACGTGCAGCATGTGCTGCGGCCGGTGGCACTCCCGTACCTTCAGGGGCTGCCCAATGCTCTGTTTCAGCAGGATAATGCCCGCCCACACACTGCTTGCATCTCCCAACAGGCTCTACGAGGTGTACAGATGCTTCCGTGGCCAGCGTACTCTCCGGATCTCTCACCAATCGAACACGTGTGGGATCTCATTGGACGCCGTTGGCAAACTCTTCCCCAGCCTCGTACGGACGACCAACTGTGGCAAATGGTTGACAGAGAATGGAGAACCATCCCTCAGGACACCATCCGCACTCTTATTGACTCTGTACCTCGACGTGTTTCTGCATGCATCGCCGCTCGCGGTGGTCCTACATCCTACTGAGTCGATGCCGTGCGCATTGTGTAACCTGCATATCGGTTTGAAATAAACATCAATTATTCGTCCGTGCCGTCTCTGTTTTTTCCCCAACTTTCATCCCTTTCGAACCACTACTCCTTGGTGTTGCATTTGCTCTGTCAGTCAGTGTATAATGCTTCATGAGATATTTAAAGTGGACATCTTAGATGAATAACCCCGTTCATGAAAACTATGCCACGAAATGAATACATTCACTTATAATGTGTACTGAAAGGTATTTTGTCTGAGTTTAGGGATATAACAATACTATTTCTCATGTTTTCAGGTTTTAGAAGGGGGTGTCCTCGTATTCCATCACCATGGGCAAGTTTGCCCTAGTCATATTACTAGCTGTCTCTTCGACAACCTTGTCAGGTAAGTCCTTTGATATTTTGGAGACGTTTCAAACACATATCACTTTCTTCTTCGGCGCTGAAGAATTGAAGCTCTTAACGTGTGGTTCATTATAGCTACACTTATGTTCATAAAAAAACAGAACGCCTTGAAAGACTAGAGATAGGAAGTTCATATTCACAGGACATGTTCATTAGTATGTTCTGCAGAAAAGATTAGCATTTCAGACACCTAGGTTCAGCATGTGTCCTGTTGCCTAGTAGGTACTGAGTCCTCCATGGGCACTGATAACTTGTTCCATTCATGACGGCATCGACGCGTATAAGGCGCGAATGGCGTCCTGGGGTATAGCCATCTATGCTGTATTCACCAGGTTCCACAGTTCATCTTTGGTGTTTGGCAATGGATCACAGCGCCGCACCCGTCGTTTTACTATATCCCACACATTTTTCAGTGGCGACAAGTCCGGTGATCGGACGAACCAGGGCAACAATCTGACATCCTGTGACAACAAGAAGACACATGTTCGTGCAGCAACATGTAGTCGCGCATTGTCCTGCTGAAATATGGCGTCTGGGGTGTCGTGCAGTAAGGGTATGACTACGGGTCACAGGATGTCATTCACGTAGGTCAAACTGGTCACAGTGTTCTGGACACGCCCCAGCTGTGATTTGTGGTTGTACCCAATAGCACCCACATCACAAGGCCTTGAGTTGGCGCTGTATGTCTTGTACGAATGGAGTCAATGAGATGCCTCTTCCCCTGTCTGGGGCAAACCAAAATGCGGCCATGATTTTCAAACAAACAGAACCTGGATTCGTCCTAAACACTATCTGCTGCCATTCCTGTCACCAGTGACGTCGTCCCATCGTTCCATACACCATTGCAGTCTAGCATGTTTATGCACATTAGTCCAAAGTAGATGGAGAACTGCACAACGCGGCGGTAAATCCGACCGTAATAAACGGCGACGGACTGTCACTCCTGATAGTGTACGACGTGTTACACACTGTTTCACTGTTGCGCCAGAGCCGAGGAGGACCCAGATCTCTCCTGCAATGCCATTCGGATGAGGTGTCTATCTTCACGGGGGGTGGTCTGGATGGTGCGACCAGACCCATCTCGTCGCATTCTACGGCCTTCTGTGAACCATTCTGTACACACATGTTGCACTGCCGACACACTTCGTCCCACACGAGCAGCAATTTCCCGAATGGATGCATCACGTTTCCACATGCCTCTTTCAAACTCACTCATTTGACGGTACGGTTCTCGCATACGTCTGCGAGGCGTCCTGCACGTCTGCTCAAGTCACACTAATCCATTACCTTCGGTTTATAGCAACAACGAGAGCCGCAGGCACATGTTACCAGCCGGTGTTGGTGCGATGTGGACCTTGAACGTGAGGGCCGACATGGTTCAAATGCTAATAATTCTTCAGAATATACTAATGCACGTGTCCTGTAAATATGAACTTCCTATCTCCAGTCTTTCAAGGTGTTCTGGTTTTTACGAATATGAGTGTATGTGTGTTTCATCCATATCCCGTGAGTTCACAAATAAATCAATGGACCAGCGATTCCCAGCCCCAGTTCCACAAAAGGAAAGCGTAAAGCATCTTTTGAAAGGAAGTGTTGAAATGTTTTTCTTCTTGTCTCAGTTCTAGACTCAAACAAGCAAGTATGAATATATTATGCAACGGATTTCTGACCGCCTATAAAATTCATGCCGGAAAACGTTGACAAACACTTCCCTTCGTTATCATCTGGCATGCACATTATGACTGAAACAGGAAACGTTTCGTGGAGTATCCTACCTGGATAACATTTGGCTGAACTGGAATGTAATCGGGCATTAAAAGTCAAATTCAATTAAAAGTCCTGTGATGTATTTTGGTTATCAGTAAAAAAACTCACAGAAAGTTTTAAATATATTACTAATACTCCGTAGGTATCTTCTTTCTTTATTAATCCGTTTTTCATCCAGGGTTGGTTATTTACCCTCGGACTGTGAGAGATCCCACCTCTACCACCTCAAGGGCAGTGTCCTGGAGCGTGAGACCTTGGGTCGGGGAATACAGCACCAAGAGGACCAACACCTCGGACAGAGGCCTCACCTGCTATGCTGAACAGGGGCCTTGTAGGAGGATGGGAAGTTTGGAAGGGATAGACAAGGAAGAGGGAACGAAACAGCCGTGGCCTCCTTAAGTTAGGTACCATCCCGGCATTTGCCTGGAGGAGAAGTGAAAAATCACGGAAAACCACTTCGATGAGGTGGGAATCGAACACCTCTCTACTCAGCTGACCTCCCGAGTCTGAGTGGACCCCGTTCCAGTCCTCGTACCGCTTTTCAAATTTCGTTACAGAGCCGGGAATCGAAGCCGGACACCTAATCATACTAACCACTACACCACAGAGGCGGACTCACCGTATCTTATTACGCGAACAAGCGTTTTCATGTTTGACGAACGTTAAAGCCAAATAAAAGGTTTTGGATGATGAAGAAGAACTTCGTATTTGGCTATCCAAGTCGCGGTCAAGAATAACATTTTCGCATTAAACTGTCAGTATTAACAATACATTTCCTTTTTTTAACCAATAGTAAATCTTTCCCGAACTCGGTAGCTGCAGTCACTTAAGTGCGGCCAGTATCCAGTATTCGGGAAATAGTAGGTTCGAACCCCACTTGCGGCAGCCCTGAAGATGGTTTTCTGTGGTTTCCCATTTCACACCAGGTGAATGCTTGAGCTGTAACTTAATTAGGCCACAGCCGCTTCCTTCCCACTCCTAGCCCTTTCCAGTCCAATCGTCGCCAAAGCAACTTGTAAAAAAAAAAAAATTAATCTTCAATGAAGTTTTGCAGACACAACATTAATAAAACTTTCTTTACTTGAAATGCTTTCGCGTGAATATATAAAAAAAATATTGTTTCTGTTAGTAACAGTTTCAGTAAGTAGTAAAATGAAAGTATTTATTCTAGTGTATTTTGGTCCGAGGGTGGGAAACACTGTAACTTTACTGGTTCTACTTTCCCCACATTTGGCCATCATTTGTAACCTCAACAACAGTTATAAACGATTTTAGATGTAGTTTTTACCATATCTAAAACCCATCATTTTCAGTAAATACCACATCTCTGCTACAACCATTAACTATTTAACAACAGTTCTTAATTTGAACTTAGCTGATTTAAAAAAAAATGTATATAATAACCTGAAATGTTCGCAATGTGGGCGCCAGAGTTCACCAAAATGGATGCATGAAATTTAGATAGAGCATGATAAATTTTCTCTTCTCTCCCAGGGCGTGTACATGAGGCTGTGTATTGTTAAATCCACTATGGGCGTCACCTAACCCTCCGAAAACTATTACATGACTGGGATCTTTTCAAGATTTTCAAAGGGTACCTTAAATAAAACCTCCACAATGACTTGCAATAAACTATCTACATTCTAAAATGACATTAGCCACGGAGATCCGTTTCATCAAAACCTTCTAAGAAACACATCAATAACCCTTCAAAATAATCAAACGGAAAACAGGACGGTTTTCCCCCAGCACATTAACAAAAAGAAACTAAAGCTGAAATACTTGGGAAATCAAGCACTGCGCTCTACTGAGCACTGTTTCTAGTAGTCGTAATGACAACGGCGATACACTTCAATACTTTGTGCAACATACGGTACACTGGTTTCAAAGATTGTTCCACCGACAAGTGGTATCCTGATTCAATTCCCCTTTGTTATATTGTACCTTTATAGCCACTCACTGATGTTAAATCTAGTATAATCATACTGTCCGCTTTTCTAAAACACACGCTGTCTCTTCCACAAACACTACAGCACTTTTAATTTTATTTTATACCGGTACTTCTAATAATCACACTGAAAACCACTATTTAAAATTATCTAGTTCATTACTCGTACAGTGCCCAAAGACATTAAACATTCCCTCACCATTCCGTTCTTCTCTTCAAGGAATACACATACCAGATCAATTCGAAGAGTACATTCTGTATGTCCTCAAATTACGCCCTCCTCAATCACTATCAAAAACTTCAAAATACCGAGCTGGGAAGGAGGACAATACCTCGCCCAGGCGGCCTATAACAGGAGTCTTGTGGAGGATGGGAAGATTGGAAGGGACAGGCAAGGAAGAGGGAAGGAAGTGGCCGTGGCCGTAAGTTAGGCAGTCCTACAATCCCGGCATTTGTCTGGAAGTAAAGTGGGAAACCACGGAAAACCACTTCGCGAATGGCTGCAGTTGACCTCCCGAGGTTGAGTGGACCCCTTTCCAGCCCTCGTAAAACTTTTCAAATTTCGTGGCAGAGCCGGGAGATAATCACGCTAACCACTACACTGCCTAATGTCCTATCGTGGTCGCCAAATGTTGGGAATGCACTTCATGACCGATAAAATACGGGTACAATTCCTCAACAGTCGAACACATTTATTTTAACACACACATGGAAGATATATTGTGGACAACAACAACAACAGTAAAGCACTCAACGCAAAGGAATTATACACACGTAATACAGTTGACAATAATCGATATTATTCAAGTATTAGGCTTATTCCGACGGACATAAAACTGAACTCAAATAGCCCAAACGGTGTTATTAATGCTGATTTAGGTTGTCGTCTTATAGGCTTGAAGTAGGTCCAGTTTGGAAAAAAAATGTTCTTCCTTCCAGGATCTCATTTACATCGTCAATTCTTGGAATTCGATAACGATCTGGCACGGTGTGGTCGTTGAGTCGACGATAATCACCACTGACCACTTTTCTTAGTGACTAGACTGAGAGGACTTGCCCGCTGTAATTTGGAGTGTCGAAATATTTTGTGATCTACCACAAACTGGTACTTTTTTGAGTTGGCTGCAATTGGGCAACTTCACATCCATTTTGGACGTTTCGTTCCCAATATAATACCGTATCGCTGTAGTTTACTGCACTCAGCGCCTCTAGTGGAAAAAATTAAGAACTCTGCGTAGATGTATATCAGGTGGGTGGTGGTGGTGATTATTGTTTTAAGAGGAAGTACAACTAGGCAACCTATATAACACTAATCAGAGAGAAAACATGAAAGGGGTCCGACACATCGAAAAATGAAAGTATCGGCCTACGGAAGATAAGGGTCACGAAGGGCGTGAAAATGAAAGACTCCCTAGGCCTCCATACGTAATACCGTCGGGGTCGGAAAAGAACAAGAGTTGACCAAGAGAGGTCAGATAGGATAGATGAAAGTGAGGAGCCTGGCACAAGTAAGTGGAAGCAATGCCAGGACTCAGCTAAGGGCCCCGTGGTCGCCAACCCCCGCTACAAAGTTCAGAACCCCTGGCGCCCCTTTTAGTCACCTCTTACGACAGGCAGGGGTTACCGTGTGTGTTATTCTACCGCCCCCACCCACAGGGGGAAGATGTATATCAATGCGGGGAGAATATGAAAGTTCGATTAAGAGGAAAGGTACACTTTTCTGGGTAAAAACTCCATTTTTAGAATGATTTCTTCTCTGTAGAATATACTTTCCTCTTTAGTCCAGTGAAAAAGCCCTCTGTGTGGATCAGTGGTAGTGTGTCAGTTTCTAGATTACAAGATCACCCGGTGGAGGTAGTCGGAATTTTGAAGGGTGGGGAGAAATCCATTTGGCACTCCATGTCGTACGATGTCGGTATGTAAAAGTTATCTGGTTACACATTTGCTGTTTACCCAACAAAACTAAAACTCATCCATAGAACGTCCAACAGATATCCGGTTTACGTTGCCATCTGGTGGAATAAAGCGGAACTTCGAAATGGGCGCCCTGCGAATGGTAGCTGAGCTTGTTCTATTATTATTGCTGAATATTGAATTTTTACAACCGCACTGTAATCGAAATAAACTTTCAACCTGTTAGGTCGTACTCCGTACATGTAGTAAATTACGTGTTAAAGAGATGTTAAGTACAGGAAAAAATGGCCAACTGGACACGAGCGTAGTACTGTTCTTCAAAAGTGAGAAAATGTGTGGTTTTTCATTTGATCGAGTATTTCATATGATGGCATTACTTTTAATCACGACGTTCCTACCGATGTCATTGTAATGACCTGTGTTGAATTCAGTTGGGAAAACCACAAAGACAGTCTTTCTGAGGATGTAAAGAGACAACTGATGAGTAAGTGTCTGCCATTATAATGAAAACTCCCCAACTTGATTGTGACTGATGGTAGGCAAGAGGGCCTGTCATTACAATTAAAATTCCCTACCCTAGTCTTCACATGAGAAAAGACGTTTGGTGACTTCCCCGTCACGTTTCTACTGTAGGGTAACGTTAAGAACTATGCAGTTTAATACAATCTTACTCACAATGTGTACACACCTAACCTAGAATTCGGTATACAATGTAGAATTCCGCAGCGAAGCACGGATACACCAGCTAGTATAAAGATAAACTTGGAATTCAACAGAACAAATTAGGGCAAATATTCGTTACCTACCAGGAAGACAAATTAGGGAGTGGAATAATCTATGAAGGGAGATTTTCGGTAACGGTACATTTGAAATCATTTAAGTGATACGAAAAACGCCACCTGGGCGACAGTCCTTATTGCAGATTAGTAGTGATTGATTGATTGATTGATTGATTGATTGATTGATTGATTGATTGATTGATTGATTGATTGATTGATTGATTGATTGATTGATTGATTGATTGATTGATTGATTGATTGATTGATTGATTGATTGATACGAGATGTTCTCATATTTTCAAATGATCTCCCCTTTTAAACAACTGCAATCCAACATATTTTTTTGTAAAGTTAATTAATGTAATAGTGAAAAAACTGTAGTCATAAAAATTGAGACAGATATATGGAAATAGCCAGTCCCGTGGTGTAGAGAGGCCCCGGGTTCGATTCCCGGTCAGGTCAGGGATTTTTTGCCTGGACCTGAGGGCTGGTTCGAGGTCCTCTCAGCCTACGTGATTAGAATTGAGGAGCTACTGACGGTGAGATAGCGGCCCCGGTCTAGAAAGCCAAGAATAACGGCCGAGAGGATTCGTCGTGCTGATCACACGACACCTCGTAAGCTGCAGTCTTTCGGGATGAGCAGCGGTCGCTTGGAAGGCCAAGGCCCTTCAAGGGCTGTAGTGCCATGGGGTTTGGTTTTTGTTTATATGGAAATAACCTATACAGCAAAAAGCTGCAGAATTATATAGATGTACTATCACCTTTCTACTTAATGTGAAACATGGCATGAACGTTTCTCAACAATAGCCTTTATGCCGAGTGAAAAACTGGTAACACGAAGCTAAATGCACGATTCCAACTGTTCATCAGTTGACCAAGCTCTGCACCTAATTTTCATGGGCGGTGCGTCGTATATCAATCAATACTGATCTGCATTTAGGGCAGTCGCCCAGGTGGCAGATTCCTTATCTGTTGTTTTCCTAGCCTTTTCTTAAATGATTTCAAAGAAATTGGAAATTTATTGAACATCACCCTTGGTAAGTTATTCCAATCCCTAACTCCCCTACCTATAAATGAATATTTTTCCCAATTTGTCCTCTTGAATTCCAACTTTATCTTCATATTGTGATCTTTCCTACTTTTAAAGACGCCACTCATACGTACTTATTCATCTACTGATGCCATTCTACGCCATCTCTCCGCTAACAGCTCGGAACATACCACTTAGTCGAGCAGCTTGTCTTCTTTCTCCCAATTCTTCCCAGCCCAAACTTTGCAAAATTTTTGTAACGCTACTCTTTTGTCGGAAATCACCCAGAACAAATCGAGCTGCTTTTCTTTGGATTTTTTTCCAGTTCTTGAATCAGGTAATCCTGGTGAGGGCCCCATACACTGGAACCATACTCTAGTTAGGGTCTTACCAGAGACTTATATGCACTCTCCTTTACATCCTTACTACAACCCCTAAACACCCTCATAACCATGTGCAGAGATCTGTACCCTTTATTTACAATTCCATTTATGTGATTACCACAATGAAGATCTTTCCTTATATGAACACCTACATACTTACAATGATCCCCAAAAGGAACTTTCACCCCATCAACGCAGTAATTAAAACTGAGAGGACTTTTCCTATTTGTGAAACTCACAACCTGCCTTTAAACCCGTTTATCAACATACCGTTGCCTGCTGTCCATCTCACAATATTTTTGAGGTAACGTTGCAGTTGCTCACAATCTTGTAACTTATTTATTACTCTCTACAGAATAACATTATTTGCAAAAAGCATTACGTCTGATTCCACTTCTTTACACATATCATTTATATATGTAAGGAAACATTAGGGTCTAATAATACTGCCCTGAGGAATTCCACTCTTAATTATTACAGGGTCACATAAAGCTTCGCCTACTCTAATTCTCTGAGATCTGTTTTCTAGAAATATAGCAACCCATTCAGTCACTCTTTTGTCTAGTCCAATTGCACTCATTTTTGCCAGTAGTATTTCATTATCCACCCTATCAAATGCTTTAGACAGGTCAATCGCAATACAGTCCATTTGACCTCCTGAATCCAAGATATCTGCTATATCTTGCTGGAATCCTACAAGTTGAGCTTCCGAATTGCCTGCTATCGTACCAGTCATTAATTTCACAAACATGTCTAATATAATCAGAAAGAATGCCCTCCCAAAGTTTTCATGCAACGCATGTCAAACTTACTGGCCTGTAATTTTCAGCTTTATGTCTATCACCCTTTCCTTTATACACAGGGGCTAGTATAGCAACTCGCCATTCATTTGGAATAGCTCCTTCAAGCAAACAATAATCAAATAAGTACCGGTACTTCAGATTAGGTACTATATCCCAACCCATTGTCTTTAGTATATCCCCAGAAATCTTATCAATTCCAGCCGCTTTTCTAGTTTTCAACTTTTGTATCTTATTGTAAATGTCATTGTTATCATATGTACATTTTAATACTTCTTTAGCATTAGTCTCCTCCTCTATCTGGATATTATCCTTGTAACCAACAATCTTTACATACTGCTGACTGAATACTTCTGCCTTTTGAAGATCCTCACATACACACTCCCCTTGTTCATTAATTATTCCTGGAATGTCCTTCTTGGAACCTGTTTCTGCCTTAAAATACCTATACATAACCTTCCATTTATCACTAAAATTTGTATTGTTGCAGTGTTGCACAAATCCCAATAATTTTACACTTCAGTTGTCGTATTTTCTTCTAATTTTTTAGTTTAATAAACTTAACATATACAGTACCGTATTCTAAAACATGTTACAATCAACCATGTTTGGTCGCTCGATGTACTAATGCTTCGCAACGGACCAATGAACGCTGCCGCCTTCGAATCACACTCAGAGGGTTAGCTTAGCGACCTCCCAAGCGGACAGCGTAGCGCAATGTATAGTTTCTGCACAGACGAGCCTAAACCTGTATAGCAACAGGGTAGCGCGCCCTCCAGTATTGGTCTTAGGGAGTTGCACGAGACCAGCAAACCCCTAACGAGAAACAATTCCAAAATGTCCCCGTTAGATTGCGCCACTCTACGGAGACGACTTCATTCCTGCTTTCTCTCTTTCTTTACTACGAAAAACGTAAAATTAAGCAATTTCCTCAATTGTAGCGAAAGTTGACGAGCTTAAGTACCCAGAAAGGTTTCAAATTGTGAGTCTTGGAGAGCTATATCAAACTAAAAAAAACAAATTTCGAAAATCACTTGCGGCTTAAATGATGTTCCAGAAAAACAGCCTAAAATCTCTTGTTTCTTTACGCGTTTTGTTTTTTATTCAAATCCTAGACAAATTAACTTATGTACATAATTCTTTCTGTAATGTGTTCCTCAGGCGCTTTTTGATTTGTTGAAAAATGTCCACACCAATGTACTTATAAGGGCTTATGTGAAACTGTGGATTAACTCGCATTAGCGCTCGTAATGGTGCTTAAGTGCAACAATGCATTGACTCACATTAGCGCTCGTAGTGGTAGAAAAAGGCAAACTGCTAATCTAATCGACTAGATAACGACGATTAAGAAAAGGGTTGTATTTTTTTTTTGCTACGAGCTTTACGTCGCACCGACACATATAGGTCTTATGGCGACGATGGGATAGGAAAGGAGGCCTAGGAGTTGGAATGAAGCGGCCGTGGCCTTAATTAAGGTACAGCCTCAGCATTTGCCTGGTGTGAAAGTGGGAAACCACGGAAAACAATCTTCAGGGCTGCCGACAGTGGGATTTGAACCCACGATCTCCCGGATGTGAGCTCACAGCCGCGCGCCTCTACGCACACGGCCAACTCGCCCGGTGTATTTTTTGGAATAAATAAAGAATATATTCTCATACTTTATTATATTTTCTTTACCGTAACTAACATTCGCAGCTCATATCCCTGGGATGTTTTCAACAGTGAGTTGCTTGCCTGAAGGGATTTTTACCATTTTTCTTTACGTCGCACTGACGCACGGCCATCTCACTCGGTAATTTATTTTCCACGCCATACCAGACCACCCAGAATATTACCAACGTTTTGCATCAATGAAAAACAGGAGGGCAAATTCAAGTGAGGTAAGAGTAACTGTAGTGTAGTCATTCTATATGATTAACTTGTGTGTTATTTGCCGGGTATATTTTAGTTTTAGTAGGAATGTAGTTCATTACTTAACGATGATAGAGTTTATTATTATTATTATTATTATTATTATTATTATTATTATTATTATTATTATTATTATGGCGCATAGTGTAGTTTACTTGTGAAGTCGCTCCGCTTAACACCAGCCGTATCCTCACGTAAACAATTTATTATTATTTATTGCAAGTGATAGTAACTCTTGAGTAAGTGTAACGTCACCGTCTTGAATTAACATCATGACTCTAAAGGCAGTGCAATCCAAGGTATCTTCATTCGAAGAACGAATGAATGAGTTTCAGAAACGACTGGAACAAGCGACCATGAGTGCAGGCAGGGACACCAACCGCACGGAACAACTGGACGCTCTGCAGTCGGACTTCCGTGAATTTCAGGCATCTATAAGTACTGAGCTTGAATCCATCAAGCAAGAACTCTCGGTACTTCAGCTGAGAGCTAACAACCAAGACGATATACTGGATGCTCAGGAGCAATACTCGAGGAGGAACTGTCTTCTTCTTCACGGTGTTAGTGAGTGTCCTAACGAGGATACAGCTGTAAAGGTACTAAACACTGTGAAGGAGAAACTGAACATTGAACAGAAAATGGCCAGCATTGACAGGTGCCACAGACTTGGAGGTCGTAAGAGGACAGGGGCAGACGCATAATAGTAAAATTTGTTAGGTACCATGAGCGAGAAGCAGTGTGGCGTGCTAAACGGGCTTTAAAGGGTACTCAGCTGTTAAGAACAGTGTTAAGACAGAAACAAAACTACCCGTTTTATTCTTCCACTAGGTATTTATTGACACTTGTCTTACATGTCTTTCCGATTTCTTTTTTTTAAACAACAGAACAGGGGTTTGGATAAAAAGTCTTAGAGTTCCCAGATCTATAGAATAAACACAGCCTGTCATCTAACATCCGAACATCCTCCCACCTTTTGACACTAACAACTTATAGAATCAAAACATACACAACATATCTAAGTTATCTCCTACTTTGCAGGCCCCTTTAGTCCAACAGTCTGCGAGGGACCTTTATCCTCCTTCCTTATTGGGTCATATACCAAGTAGATCTCAGTAAGAGGTGTCGATACGTACAAAGACTGAGAGAAAAATTATGAAAGACGTTCAGATCAGAATATGTGAGTCAGCTGATCCAAAGACGTCAAAGAAAGCAGAAGGACTAAAGGCTGACCTGGAACACCATCTCTCAACCTGAGGGGGCCAGTTAGGTCTACACCCGTAACATCAAATGTGTTGGCGTCTCTCGCCCAGTCTTCAGGTAACGGTGCCGGAGATCCATGAATTCTCTTAACCAAATGCGTTTACATCTTACACATTTTGCTAGTAGGCTTCCGCACAGCCTTTCTTCCCTGTATGATCCAAAACTTTTCCCTGAGAGTTGTGAGCACAACATTTAATCCAACATGATTAGTCCTCAGGTGTTGGTATTCGATTGAACGTTCAATCAGCTTGTGATCATTTGGAAGAAGCATTGGAAATCTGAAGTTATCTTCATCTTGACGCCTTATGACCTGCGTCTTCAAACGGAGAACACCCTCTGCATCTTCTAGAACGTGAAATTTATTCAAAGGCGATTCCTTCGTATATCTGAAACTTTCTTGTTGGACGATCTTTACTAAATTCCTTTCTACAGCATCCAATTCTCTGGCAGACAACTCTCCAGTAATAGTCTTCTTCCTTGTGTTGTTAATGAATCGCTGCATCCACGCTACCATTCGAAGGATCTTGTTGTATGTAGAGAAATAGCTCAAGTACTATGCCTCTTTCTGACAGGAGGAACCCAGCGATAAAACATCTTCCTTTTTTCTCTCTTGCTACCTCTTCTTGGTTTACGACAGACTGAGACTTTAGCCATTCTTCTTCAGAAAATTTGAGCCAGTTTGGACCCTCCCACCATCGCGACTCTAAGAGATTTCTTGTATTACAGCCTCTGGAAGGTAAATCGGCAGGGTTTTCTTGTCCGGGGATGTTTTTCCAGTCCCTGGGATTGGAGTTGATGCGGATTTCTTTCACCCTGTTCCCAACAAATGTTCCCTAGTGACCTTCTCTAGTGATCCAATGCAACGCAGTGGTTGAATCTGTCCAGTAATACTCCCTCATGTCAGTTATATTCAACCCTTTCTTCACTTGTATGGCTAGACGTACTCCTATTAAGCAAACCAACTATTCCAACCTACAAATAGTTGTACTTTTGAGTGGAGCAACTCTCGATTTTGCTTGTAGCAAACTTACAAGTTACTTGCTGTGTATTTTCGCATTTCAGAAATGCAGCCATTGCATAAGATAATTTTGATGCAACGCAAAAGATGTGCAAGGAACAGGAGTCAGCATTTGTCAGTGAAGTCCATCTAGGTATCCGTACATCATTCAGTTCTTCAGCCGATTTCAAAAATTCTGACTTCTGTTCTTCTGGTATCTCGGAGCCCCAACTCAACTTGGCCTTCCAGCTTTTTTGCAGGAGTAGTTTAGGGAAGAGAGTGACGGGAGAACTGAATCCGATTGGATCGAATACTCTAGGCGCCATTGACAAAACAGATCTCCTAGTTATTACTCCTTCAGGCTTACTCAGTCCATCAATATTGCAGAACAGTTTATCTTCATTCTTGTCCCACGAGAGTCCGAGGACTTGTGCCGGTCTTAAGTATTCTTTGCTTGGTAGTGAGGAAGTGTTCTCCCAACCTCTCAGCTCAAATCTACCTTCAGCCATGATCCCAGTAGCTTGTTCCATAAATGTCTTCAGTTCCTCTACTGAATCAACTGACGTGACGCAGTTGTCTACATAAAATGAATTACTCAGTTTCTCCGCCACCTCTCTCTGAGATGGTTTACATTGATTCAAACAGTGCTGTATGACAGCACCCAGAATAAATGGGCTGCAGTTCATCCCAAAAACCACTCCACAGTGTCTCATAACCCTCATCTTCTTCTCCTTGAGATTCTCCCACCAAAGCAACCTCAGAAAATCTCTATCGCAATCGGGAACAGAGATCTGAAGAAAAGCCTTCTTAATATCAGAGATGCCGAGCTCGATAGCTGCAGTCGCTTAAGTGCGGCCAGTATCCAGTATTCGGGAGATAGTAGGTTCGAACCCCACTGTCAGCAGCTCTGAAAATGGTTTTACGTGGTGTCCTATTTTCACACCAGGCAAATGCTGGGGCTGTTCCTTAATTAAGGCCACGGCCGCTTCCTTCCCACTCCTAGCCCTTCCCTGTCCCATCGTCGCCATAAGACCTATCTGTGTCGGTGCGACGTAAAGCAACTAGCAAAAAAATTATATATATATATCAGAGATCACGCCGATCCTCCCTCGACGGAACTTTACAAGGACTGAGGGGATTAGATCTAATAGATACGGTCCTTTAGCCAGACAGTCATTTAATGAAGGACTTCCCTTCACCTTACAAGAAGCATCACCGGGCGAGTTGGCCGTGCGGTTAGGGGCGCGCAGCTGTGAGCTCGCATCCGGGAGATAGTGGGTTTGAATCCCACTGTCGGCAGCCTGAAGATGGTTTTCCGTGGTTTCCCATTTTCACACCAGGCAAATGCTGGGGCTGTACATTAATTAAGGCCACGGCCGCTTCCTTCCATTCCTAGGCCTTTCGTGTCCTATCGTCACCGTAAGACCTATCTGTGTCGGTGCGACGTAAAGCAACTAGCAAAAAACCAAGAAGCATCAAACACTGGTCTTATACTTCTCTTTGAACACCACGTGATGAGGTAGATAATGTCCAGGTCCTTGTACTTCATCTTCTGGAACGATTTGTGTTACTCCTTACATTAGCCACGTTTGTAACACCTCATCACAGCGCTCAAGTTTCCCAATAGCACAGAGTTTTTATGTCGTTGAGATCAATCTCTTCCCTGCTACCCCTTGATTATCCGGTAACTCTTCAACGCTATTTATCCAAGGGAACTTCACTTCATATTTTCCCCCCAATCACTCTTCACATTTTCCTTGAAATGATTCGCACGGTGATTTCTACTTCTTCCTTTGTTCGACTTTCACAGGGGTCTGTGATACCCAAGACATCCAAATTCCAAAGATCCGCTAATCGATAGGTGTGGGTTAAAAGCATAGTTAGCTTAGTAGCATGGGTCATAGACTCAGTTCCGGTAATAAACTTTCCCGTCACAACCCAGCCCAGTCTCGTTTCCACGGCAGTAAGACCACACTGCAGTTCCTTTATGGTGCCAGTGTACAGTTTTTCTAATGCATCCGCTCCTAACAGTACTTCAACAGGTGGCTGTCCAACTCCCAGGTCAGTAAGATTAATCCCCTTCGCCTTTAGTTCTTTAAGCCAGGAACCACCTTTAGGGCGGGCGATGCCACCACATATTAGGGACTGATCCAACATTTGTGCCTCACATGAAAAGTCTCCTGTCAAACTCTTCAATCTAATGTTGTAGCGCTTGTGTTTTATTTCTTTCGTCGAACCTCCCCCAAACAGTGCGTCTATCACGGTTTCAGAGTCAACAGCTATACACCCCATTTCCTCCGCAGTTCACTTCTATATATATGATCTTTCAGAACCAGTGTCAATGAGTGCTCTTACAGTGCGCAATTTTCCGTTGGTCTCAAGGTTCACTAGAAGGGTCTGAAGAACTACTTCTGAACTCGACTGATTTGAGAGCGAAACATTCACCACTTTCTCTGCTGTCTCTTCTGCTTGGTTTCCAGTTGAGGGCATACAAACGTATCATGCGTCTTGAAACAAAAAATGCAACTTACTTTGTGTTTACAGTCCCTTGCTCGATGCCCTGACTTCAAGCAGACGAAACGTCCTTTCTTCTTTCTCAAGATATCTCGCTTTGTCTCCAGCGATAATCTCTGTGCCTGGAAGCACTCCTTACTTTCACGAGACTTGTCACAAAATATACAGACAACTCTAGTGTTCTTGTGTTCACAGGAGAGTAGATCCATTGCAGTTGCTGCGGCTTCGTCAAGGAGCTTCTCTTTTCTTATATTTCTTTGGACCTTGTCTTCACTTAATTTAAATCCAGCATTTGCCAGCGAGATTTTTTCTCCATTTTCTACTTCCTTCCTTAGGAAATAACATCAAATGTTTTAACCGATCTCCATAGACTTGACTTCCATCATCCTCACGAATTGTTGGCTGATTTCGTAACCAGATCTTCAGAATATCTTCTGGTATGGAGGATTCTACAAGTGGAAATAGCATGGCCGCATCCTTGTCGGATGAAATGCCAATAGATTCCAGCGCACGCAGGTGAGCTACTAAGTTAGTTGTCATACAGCCGAGCTAGGTCGCGAGCGTACTTGTTTTCTGCACCAGGAACCTTCTTAATTACTAATGACAACAGCTTCCTTACGTAATATTCCGTTAAAAGTTCCTCTCTACGAAGTCTATTTTGCAGACTTTCAATATCTTTCCCATAGTTTTCCGCGGTGGCAGGGAAACTATCCACAATCTGTCGTGTTCTTGAGCCCTCGACCGTTTCTTGAATCAGATACTGGAACTTGTCTTCGTTTTCCATCTCATCGTCCTCATGTATTCTCTTAAACTGGCTCCAAAAGCTTAGAAAGTCCTTAATCGCGCCGCTAAATGTCTTTAATTCTGTTTCCGGGAGCCTTAATATTTTCCTATCTGCAGCTGGTGATGAAGCGTTTGATTGCACCACACTCATAAATTGCAACTGATTAGCCTCAGTAAACTTCTCCATCTTCACTCTTGCATGGTCCATCTTTTCTCTATATTCTTCAACAGTTAAATACTCGGCCTCAAAGTTGGCGTTTTCATCATCTAGCATCAACGAAGTGAGATTATCATCTAGGTTTTGTAGGTCAGCCGCTAACCTCTCAAGAGTCGTAAACTTCGTTTTCACAACTTCTCTATCGGGATTTTCACTATCTATTTCTTCAATAAACTTGTCGTAAGTCTTAGTAAAAATTGTTCTTACTGCCTTGCGTATTTTCGCGGCTGTTAACATCTTGCAACTTTTACTTTGTTATAATAATAATAAAGCAAGGATACCGGTATTTAGACTTACCGATATCGGCTAAAGATCACGTCGGCGTCACCAATAAATGTTAGGACAGAAACAAAACTACCCGTTTTATTCTTCCACTAAGTATTTATTGACACTTGTCTTACATGTATTTCCGATTTATTTTATGTAAAACAACAGAACAGGGGTTTGGATAAAAAGTCTTAGAGTTCCCAGATCCACAGAATAAACACAGCCAGTCATCTAACATCCTAGGAAACAGAGTCACTTACGCAGACGAGGAAGGAGATGCTTCACAAAGCCAGGGAATGTGTGGGCAGGCGAGCTTGGTCACAAGATGGATGTATCATTTTAATGGACAGTGGCGGCAAAAAGTATTTTGTAATTACACCTGCTGAACTAGATTGTGTTTTACAAAGGCTTGGTGCAGAGATGAACTGATTAGTCCACAATGCCTGTATTATACCGTAGTAATCTTAGGATAGGTTTATGTTCCGTAAATATACTTCCAATAGCAGCGTTATAAGAAGCGGTAGGCCTAGGGGCTGGATATTAAGGAGCCATGAATAAAATATGCTCAAAGTTTTATTTTACAAATACCGGGCGAGTTGGCCGTACGCGTAGAGGCACGCGGCTGTGAGCTTGCATCCGGGAGATAGTAGGTTCGAATCCCACTATCGGCAGCCCTGAAAATGGTTTTCCGTGGTTTCCCATTTTCTCACCAGGCAAATGCTGGGGCTGTACCTTAATTAAGGCCACGGCCGCTTCCTTCCAACTCCTAGGCCTTTCCAATCCCATCGTCGCCGTAAGACCTATCTGCGTCGGCGCGACGGAAAGCGCCTAGCAAAAAAAAATTATTTTACAAATAAATAAATTGCCTTCCTCCGTTTTCACAGAATTGAAGTTATCTAACATCTTTAAACTACTCACATTTACGTAATGCTAAAACACGATAAAACATAATAACCACCTTAAAACAACGAGGGAACCAGCCCTCATGAACAGGTACCAATAAACGAGGGAAAGGTTTCTTTCTGCGAACAATTAGGGCATACTCTGGCTATCTGACCACATTACAACAGAACTTACAAGGCGCTCCAAACTAAACGGAGAACACTAAACAAATTGCATACCAAAGTGGAGTCAGGGCTTCGGTTTTCGAACTTCACTTATCCAAGGTATAAATTTACAGTAAATTACTTTCTACACTAAAAGGAACCTTCAAGGTTACACAACTTAGCAGAGGGTTACACCTCTACATACGGAGGTTACAGATTGCCCATAGCACAGTCACTTCCCTGAAGGGGAAAACCTTAAAAACACCAGTAGTTTCTAATCACCAATGAGTTTACCCCCTTAGAGCACTGAAAGAGTAGCTAAAAACGTTATCAGTTTACAATACATAAACTGACTGACAGAGCAAATGCAACACCAAGAAGGAGTGGTCAGAACTTTATGCCAATTGCAGGGTAGACTGACGTCACTGAGGTATGCTCATGATGTGAAATGCGCCGCTGTGCTGCGCACGTAGCGAACGATAAATGGGACACGGCGTTGGCGAATGGCCCACTTCGTACCGTGATTTCTCAGCCGACAGTCATTGTAGAACGTGTTGTCGTGTGCCACAGGACACGTGTATAGCTGCTTTTCTTTGGATTTTTTCCTATTCTAGAATCAGGTAATCCTGGTGAGGGTCCCATACACTGGAACCATACTCTAATTGGGGTCTTACCAGAGACTTATATGCCCCCTCCTTTACATCCTTACTAAAACCCCTAAACACCCTCATAACCATGTGCAGAGATCTGTACCCTTTATTTACAATCCCATTTTGTGATTACCCCAATGAAGATCTTTCCTTATATTAACACCTAGATACTTACAATGATCCCCAAAAGGAACTTTCACCCCATCAAGGCAGTAATTAAAACTGAGAGGACTTTTCCTATTTGTGAAACTCACAACCTGACTTTTAACCCCATCTCACAACATTTTCGAGGTCACGCTGCAGTTGCTCACAATCATGTAACTTATTTATTACTCTATAGAGAATAACATCATCCGCAAAAAGCCTTACCTCCGATTCCACTGCTTTACTCATATCATTTATATATATAAGAAAACATAAAGGTCCATTAATACTGCCTTGAAGAATTCCCCTCTTAATTATTGCAGGGTCAGATAAAGCTTCACCTACTCTAATTCTCTGAGATTTATTTTCTAGAAATATAGCAACCCATTCAGTCACTCTTCTGTCTAGTCCAATTGCACTCATTTTTGCCAGTAGTCTCCCATGATCCACCCTATCAAATGCTTTAGACAGATCAAACGCGATACAGACCATTTGACCTCCAGAATCCAAGATATCTGCTATATAGTGCTGGAATCCTACAAGTTGAGTTTCAGTGGAATAACCTTTCCTAAAACCGAACTGCCTTCTATCGAACCAGTTATTAATTTCACAAACTTGTCTAAAATAATCAGAAAGAATGCCTTCCCAAAGCTTACATACACTGACTGACAGAGCAAATGCAACACCAAGAAGGAGTGGTTCGAAAGGGATGAAAGTTGGGGAAAAAACAGAGACGGCACGGACGAATAATTGATGTTTATTTCAAACCGATATGCAGGTTACACAATGCGCACGGCATCGACTCAGTAGGATGTAGGACCACCGCGAGCGGCGATGCACGCAGAAACACGTCGAGGTACAGAGTCAATAAGAGTGCGGATGGTGTCCTGAGGGATGGTTCTCCATTCTCTGTCAACCATTTGCCACAGTTGGTCGTCCGTACGAGGCTGGGGCAGAGTTTGCAAACGGCGTCCAATGAGATCCCACACGTGTTCGATTGGTGAGAGATCCGGAGAGTACGCTGGCCACGGAAGCATCTGTCCACCTCGTAGAGCCTGTTGGGAGATGCGAGCAGTGTGTGGGCGGGCATTATCCTGCTGAAACAGAACATTGGGCAGCCCCTGAAGGTACGGGAGTGCCACCGGCCGCAGCACATGCTGCACGTAGCGGTGGGCATTTAACGTGCCTTGAATACGCACTAGAGGTGACGTGGAATCATACGCAATAGCGCCCCAAACCATGATGCCGCGTTGTCTAGCGGTAGGGCGCTCCACAGTTACTGCCGGATTTGACCTTTCTCCACGCCGACGCCACACTCGTCTGCGGTGACTATCACTGACAGAACAGAAGCGTGACTCATCGGAGAACACGACGTTCCGCCATTCCCTCATCCAAGTCGCTCTAGCCCGGCACCATGCCAGGCGCGCACGTCTATGCTGTGGAGTCAATGGTAGTCTTCTGAGCGGACGCCGGGAGTGCAGGCCTCCTTCAACCAATCGACGGGAAATTGTTCTGGTCGATATTGGAACAGCCAGGGTGTCTTGCACATGCTGAAGAATGGAGGTTGACGTGGCGTGCGGGGCTGCCACCGCTTGGGGGCGGATGCGCCGATCCTCGCGTGCTGACGTCACTCGGGCTGCGCCTGGACCCCTCGCACGTGCCACATGTCCTTGCGCCAACCATCTTCGCCACAGGCGCTGCACCGTGGACACATCCCTATGGGTATCGGCTGCGATTTGACGAAGTGACCAACCTGCCCTTCTCAGCCCGATCACCATACCACTCGTAAAGTCATCTGTCTGCTGGAAATGCCTCCGTTGACGGCGGCCTGGCATTCTTAGCTATACACGTGTCCTGTGGCACACGACAACACGTTCTACAATGACTGTCGGCTGAGAAATCACGGTACGAAGTGGGCCATTCGCCAACGCCGTGTCCCATTTATCGTTCGCTACGTCCGCAGCACAGCGGCGCATTTCACATCATGAGCATACCTCAGTGACGTCAGTCTACCCTGCAATTGGCATAAAGTTCTGACCACTCCTTCCTGGTGTTGCTTTTGCTCTGTCAGTCAGTGTACAATGCACGTCAAACTTACTGGCCTGTAATTTTCAGCTTTACGTCTATCACCCTTTCCTTTATACACAGGGCTTACTATACCAACTCTCCATTCGTCTGGTATAGCTCCTCTGACCAATCAATAATCAAATAAGTACTTCAGATATGGTACTATATCCCAATCCATTGTCTTTAGTATATCCCCAGAAATCTGATCAATTCCAGCCGCTTTACTAGTTTTCAGCTTTTGTATCTTATTGTAAATGTCATTGTTATCATATGTAAATTTTAATACTTCTTTGGCCTTAGTCTCCTCCTCTACCTGGATATTATCCTTGTAACCAACAATCTTTACATAGTGCTGACTGAATACTTCTGCCTTTTGAAGATCCTCACATACTCACTCTCCTTGTTCATTAATTATTCCTGGAATGTCCTTCTTGGAACCTATTTCTGCCTTAAAGTACCTATACATACCCTTCCATTTTTCACTAAAATTTGTATGACTGCCAATTATGCTTGCCATCATGTTATCCTTTTTTTTATAGTTGCTTTACGTCGCACCGACACAGATAGGTCTTATGGCGACGATGGGACAGGAAAGGGCTAGGAGTTGGAAGGAAGCGGCCGTGGCCTTAATTAAGGTACAGCCCCAGCATTTGCCTGGTGTGAAAATGGGAAACCACGGAAAACCATTTTCAGAGCTGCCCACAGTGGGGTTCGACATGTTATCCTTAGCTGCCTTCTTTGCTATATTTAATTTTCTAGTAAGTTCCTTCAATTTCTCCTTACTTCCACAGCCATTTCTAACTCTTTTTCTTTCCAGTCTGCACCTCCTTCTTAGTCTCTTTATTTCTCTATTATAATAAGGTGGGTCCTTACCATTCCTTACCACCCTTAAAGGTCCAAACCTGTTTTCGCATTCCTCAACAATTTCTTTAAACCCATCCCAGAGTCTGTTTACATTTTTATTTACCGTTTTCCACCGATCATAGTTACTTTTTAGAAACTGCCTCATGCCTGCTTTATCAGCCATATGGTACTGCCTAATAGTCCTACTTTTAAGACCTTCCTTTCGGTCACATTTATTTTTAACTACGACAAAAACAGCTTCATGATCACTAATACCATCTGTTACTTCAGTTTTCCTATAGAGCTCATCTGGTTTCATCAGCACCACATCCAGGATATTTTCCCCTCTAGTTGGTTCCATCACATTCTGAATCAGCTGTTCTTCCCATATTAACTTATTTGCCATTTGTTGGTCATGCTTCCTGTCGTTCTCATTTCCTTCCCAACTGACATCTGGCAAATTCAGATCTCCTGCTACAATCGCATTTCTTTCATTGTCGTTTCCCACATAGCCTCAATAAGCATGTTACGAAACGCAGAGTTAAAATATCTAGACCTCTGTCACCATGACTAACTGATGACGTTAAACGCATGATGTCTCATCGAGATTCATTACATCGGTTATATAGACGAACCAGCTCTCCTGATGTTCTTGAACAGTATCAGCCTCTGCGCAACAAAATTAAAGTATTGATCCGAAATAAGGAATTCTCTCACTACCAACAGCTAGCCAATAATAATATGAATGCACGAAGCACATGGCGAGAGCTTCGCTCCATGGGAATAGAGAAACTTGAACCTAACCATTGTAACTCAGATATATAACTTGACGACTTAAATAAACACTTCTCTGACGTTAAAATTAAGGACCAACCACAGATTATAACTCATACAATTAACACACTACTTACTAAACCGCCACCAAATATACCAATGTTCAAATTCCTTACTGTTAATGAAACTGAGGTGAAGCGTGAACTGCTTTCGGTCAAGTCAAATGCCACTGGAGTTGATGATCTCGCCATCACCATCATTAAACGCATTCTAGATATTATTTGCCCAGTAAATACTCACATATATAATTTGTGCCTCAGTTCTGGAACATATCCAAGGATTTGGAAAGATGCAATCATAAATGGTACCAAAAAAGTCTCCAGCTATTTCCCTATGAGACTATCGACCTGCGTGTATACTTTCATCTCTCTCCAAACCCTTCGAACGGATAACCATCGGCAACTAACGGGGTATCTTAACAAATATTCCTTGTTTGACCCATTAGAGTCAGGCTTTAAAAAGGGACACAGCACGAACATTGCCCTATTGAAGGTTACAGATGACATCAGATACACAATGAGTGAACAGAAGGACACATTACTTACTCTTCTTGATTTTAGCAGTGCATTCGACACTGTTAACTTAGACATATTGCTGACCAAATTAAAATCCCTTCATCTAAATCACAACTATTTAGCTCCTACCTCACAAACCGCACACAACGATTCGTTATAAAGAATAAGACTTCTCAATGGGCAATGAAACACGCAGGAGTACCACAAGGTTCTGTACTTTGACCATTGCTTTCTATTTTATACATAAACTACATAGCATCTCGACTGACCGGGCGAGTTGGCCGTGCGCGTAGAGGCGCGCGGCTGTGAGCTTGCATCCGGGAGATAGTAGGTTCGAATCCCACTATCGGCAGCCCTGAAGATGGTTTTCCGTGGTTTCCCTTTTTCACACCAGGCAAATGCTGGGGCTGTACCTTAATTAAGGCCACGGCCGCTTCCTTCCAACTCCTAGGCCTTTCCTATCCCATCGTCGCCATAAGACCTATCTGTGTCGGTGCGACGTAAAGCCCCTAGCATCTCGATTGAAATATTGCAATTATCATATATATGCGGATGACTTCCAAATATATTATCACACAAATTTGGGAGATATTCGTCTAGCAACTGATAGAATGAATGCTGACTTACAAAATATATCATCATACGCTTGTGAAAACTCTATATTAATAAATCCCTTCAAGACAAAAGCTATTATAATTGAACAATCGAAATTAATAAACATGGCGAAATCTTTAAATATCCCTGCACTCACTCTATCTGATACCAAAATTCCGTATGAAAGTTCGGTAAATAATCTAGGTGTTGTTATAAATGAAAACCTAAATTGGAATGAACACGTCACCCATATCTTTAGCAGGGTATATGCCTTACTCCATCCTCTGAAATACCGCCACAACATTTTACCGTGAAATATGAAAGTCAGGCTTCTAAAAACATTAGTTCTCCCTTTATTCTACTGTTTTGATGCTGTATTCATACATGCAACGAAAGAACAAATTAGAAAAATACAAAGCACCATGAATTCCTGCATCAGATTTATATTTTGGTTACGCTAACACTCAAGCCACACCTTATTACAAGCAACTTTCTCTCCTGAAATTTGAAGAACTCAGAAATCTTCATGTAGCCCTGTTGGTGTTCAGATCACTAACTGAGAGAACTATCCAGTACCTGTCAGCAAGCTTTACATACCTTTCCTCTTTTCACCAGCATAATCCACGCTATGTTACTACACTTAACAGGTCAGCTGCCTATAATCACTCATTTGTTGCGACGGGAAGTAGATTATGGAACTCTATTCCAAATAATATCCGAATTAGTAACTCACTAGAGTCTTTCAAGTCTTCCTACACCGAGCTCGATAGCTGCAGTCGCTTAAGTGCGGCCAGTATCCAGTAATAAGGGAGATAGTGGGTTCGAGCCCCACTGTCGGCAGCCCTGAATATGGTTTTCCGTGGTTTCCCATTTTAACACCAGGCAAATGCCGGGGCTGTACCTTAATTAAGGCCACGACCGCTTCCTTCCACTTCCTAGGCCTTTTCTATTACATCGTCGCCGTAAGACATATCTGTGTCGGTGCGATGTAAAGCAAATAGCAAAAAATATATTCCTACAGAAGGTATCTCTTAGATGCATAAGCCCACGGTGTGAATCTTGATGAATGTTGGTGTATAGATGTGTGTATAATTTAGTTCATTTTTCATTAAATTAATTTAAACTTATTTATCATGAAATTTCATTTAGTAGTTTGACATATGATATGTTCACATTGATATAATTATGATATTGCATTTATTTTGAATTTATGTTACACATTAGCTTCTTTTAAAATATTTAATATTCTCCACGGTTTTTCTGTACAATGACGCGGTTAAGTGTAAGAGAGGACCATGAGTCCTAACTTCGCCACTATTAAAGACAAATAGATAAATAAATTAAATAAATAAATAAATGAATAAATAAATAAATAAATAAATAAATATGTGACATTGAAATTATTGGTGAAACACACAGCTTCAGATACCACCAGTCACCACTCGTGATTTCCTAACTCCGATCTCACAGTCTACCAGTGGATGGCAATCGACGTACTGCCAGACCCTGTTCTATAGCATGTTGTTACGTAATAGGCTACATATAAGTTGTCGTGTTATCTGAGCAAATGAATCATGCAATGAACTGCAGTAGGTACATTAGTGCACATCTCATTCACTGGTAGCTGCAAAATATTAATATGGAAAAAATACAATTTCCAAAATAAATACTAGGCTTTTAAAAATGTGAACGTTGTTTCATGTATCATAATGAGTGATTTTCCAACGAATTCTCCAATGAAATGGTATTGACATCGTTTGTTTAAATGGCAAGTAAGTGCATTTCTTTGTTTCAGAGGTCCCAGACACTGTCAAAATATACCGGATACATCACGAAGAAGCGTTCAGTGACCAACCAGGTGAGTTACCATCATTACTTCACAAATGAAAGCCATATTTTAAATGTAGTGTAAATATGGACATTTCTTTTATGATCGCGCTGTTCTGTAGTTATGCGCAACAGCAAGGTTATCCGAAAAACAAAACTTTAAGTCACATTTTCTCGAACGTCAGAAGTTCCGAACTCAAGTATCTCAAATAACGATGTAAGTTCAATAATTAACATGAAGGCACCTTTCATCTTTAACAAGAATGCGTCTGGGTCATGGATGCTATCCGAGTCATCTCCAGAGGAAGAAGGTATTGGACACCCCTCACTGCCCAGAAGACGCTGGAGAAATAGCCGACTTGAACCACATCCTACTGTCATGTAAGAAGTACTCCCAAAGACAGAACCATCTCTTCTCTTCTCTAGTGGAGTTAAATACCCCACTGCCAACTACACTTGTCTTCCTCTTATCAAACCTAAATCCACAATTATGCGCTGTAATTTCTCAATATTTGTTTTGTTTATTTATCATCAACAGAGTTATTAATTCTCCAACTACAGATGACATAATAAATTCAAATAATAACAATATTAACAGAACTTACTACTACTACTACCACCAACGGGCGAGTAGGACGTGCGGTTAGAGGCACGCAGCTGGGAGCTTGCATCTGGGAGATAGTGGGTTCGAATCCCACAGTCGGCAGCCCTGAAGTTGGTTTTCCATGGTTTCCCATTTTCACAATTAAGGCCACGGCCACTTCTTTCTAACTCCTAGGCCTTTCCTATCCCATCATCGTCATAAGACCTATCTGTGCCGGTGCGACGTAAAGCAAAAAAACTACTGCTTCTAATAATAACTAAGCAATATAAGATATACCGGTACACATATTTACAAAACACACACCGAAGAAAATAACATGAAAAAAGTTAATAGATTTGAAATGACCGATAGATAATATAATTTCGTGTGGCTATTTCTAGCCGAGTGCAGCCCTTGTAAGGCATACCCTCCGATGAGGGTGGGTGGCATCTGCCATATGTAGGTGACTGCGTGTTGTTGTGGTAGTGGGATAGTGTTTGCCCAACCAAATATCAAGAAGAAGAAGAAGGATAGTGTTACGTGCGGTGTGTGAGTTGCAGGGATGTTGGGGGACAGCACAAACACCCAGCCCCCGGGCCATTGGAATTAACCAATGAAGGTTAAAATCGCCGACCCGGCCGGGAATCGAACCCGGGGCCCTCCGAACCGAAAGAGAGTACGCTGACCATTCAGCCAACGAGTCGGACGACCGATAGTGATAAAAGAAGGAAATATAACTTTCAGTTACCAAAAACGCAGGAACTCTCCGTCTCTGAGGTGTCCATCAGATGTCTATGAATTTCACTAGCTGACGAGTGAAATACATCCACCATTCCGCTAATTTCATTCAGGGATCTTAGTGCCTGCATAAACCAAGAGCTCGTGTGTGATTCACTTCTGCGCCTGGCTAAGTGAAGGGTTACAGCCTGTCGGGTGTTGTGAGAAGGAACATGAATTGCTAGTAACTGGAGCAAATTAGGACAATCAAGGAAATTCCGATACATTTGTGTATGAAACGTGCGTTAACATACCTGCGCCTAGTTCTAAGAGACTCAGTACCGGTACGCATCTTTGTACAAAACAGATCATAATTTACCGATGACAGCTTGATACCCAAACACATTTTCTTTCTTTCTTTCTTTCTTAATCTGCTTACCCTCCAGGGTTGGTTTTTCTCTCGGACTCAGCGAGGGATCCCACCTCTACCGCCTCAAGGGCAGTGTTCTGGAGCGTGAGACATTGGGTCGGGAATACAACGGGGGAGGATGACAAGTACCTCGCCCAGGGGCCTCACTTGCTATGCTGAACAGGGGCCTTGGTGGAGGATGGGAAGATTGGAAGGGATAGACAAGGAAGAGGGAAAGAAGCGGCCGTGGCCTTAAGTGAGGTACCATCTCGGCATTTGACTGGAGGAGAAGTGGGAAACCCACGGAAAACCACTTCCAGGATAGCTTGTGACGTTGGTGACGAGTATTAGCTCACCCCAACCATATTTCGAATACTGCATTTGTGTTTTTTTTTTTAAATTGTGTCATTCTGAATTATTTCTGTCTTGTATTTTACAAGTACCTTCTATGTGGCCTTGCCCAATTTATTTGGTACCATCTCGGTCGTTGTCACCATGATATTATTTTACCTTAACATTTCCTCTCTGAATCCTTATTATCTTGGTCTGGTACGATTCCGCGCCGTATGTTGTAGTTTCTTATTGAGAGCGAGTCTCTGAATTTCTCTCTCTCCGTGCGGTGGGCCATGCTCATTATCGGTGTGGTCCGCCATGAGTAATCCTTGGAGTACGATGGAGGCAAGACGTGTTTCGTTCCCTCTCCTGGGTCGTTTTCCGATCCACCACATAGATAAAGGATAACAGTGTTTCTACATAAGGACTTGTCCTTACTGCTGATCTATCAACTTTGGGAACGTCTTCCTTTTATTATGAATTTATAACTTCAAGTATATCTCAGTTATGTGAGTAACGGATAGTAGTACACTTCTCCAACTCCAACAAAGCAAGTAAGTCTTTTCTTCATTTCTGTCTTGGATCTGCTTGCTGCTGCGTGAAGAATTATGAGTGAAATTCTTTCATCTTGAGTATCGTCGTCGGTCTTGGATTTATTATGTCGTCCAGTTTTTTTAGGTTACCTTAGGTCTTTATGAATTGGGTTTCCAAATTGTATCTAGTTTCACATAAGATCCGTTTGGTGAAAAGGAAGTGTAATTAATTAAAAACCAATTTATTTGATAATACTAATGAGTAACTATGAAAAATCTCTGTGTATAATCTTTAAACTACGCGAGATTTCACTTGGGTACCAGTCTCCTTATTCGTTTTAATTTCTTGTTTACCTCTGTTTCTGCTGATTTAATTTTGACTGTGTTTTGGTAATCTTTCCCTTTCCCTTCGTATTTTGGTTGGACCTGTGTGTTATTTGGGTTCATATTTTCGGGGGTGCCAAGGACTCTTGGCGTGTTTGTTACCATGGCAACTGGTCACGGTTGTGATTGTGTTTGTTGTTGTTTGGTGGCGTTCTGCTTCTCTTAATTATGCATGTGAATTTTGGTTCGTTTTTTGGGGATTTTTCATTTGTTTTCCATACCTTATGTAATTTTATGTATTCCGCTTTTATTGATCCTTATATTTTTCTGGCCTTCTGCCGGCTTATGTCTGCTATTTTCTCATCCGCGTTGCATGTACTGGGGGCCGTGTGAAATCTCCGTGGTGATTAGCCTAAGTGTTTTCGGTGTAATGAAAATATTTATAAGTTAAAGGAATGTTGTGAAAAGAAATATTTATTGAAGACGCAATGCATAAAACATGTTAATATTTCACACGTAGTTGGATTGGTTTGAAGTTATACAAAATGTATCAGGTAATTTTATTTTTCCGTCCGGACGGCACGTTAAGTTTTTCCTTCCTAAATTTATTTGTAACCCAGTTTGGGTGGTTTTAATTTTGGACGCTTCCCCGATAGTGATGGCTTAATTAATTTATTCTTTAAAATAAATAAATATGTAAGTTATGTTCATTATGAAAAACTTGTCCTGTTTATTGTAGATTAGAAATTTCACTACCGTACCAACATTTATTTTGGTTCATGGACTCTGGGTAACGGATTGTTCAACTAAGGTTGTGGTATGCTTTGATGGTAATGAATTATTTTACTACTGTCCTTAATTTTCTTGTCCCTGTTTGACTTCTACTGCTGACAGTCGGTAAGGCGGTAGAAGCTGAGGTGGGAATCGAACCCATCTCTACTCAGTTGACCTCCCGAGGCTGAGTGGACCCCGTTCCAGTCCTCGTACCACTTTTCAAATTTCGTGACAGAGCCTGGAATCAAACCCGGGCCTCCGGGGCTGGCAGCTAATCACACTAACCACTACACCACAGAGGTGGACTCCAAACACATTTTACTGATCCATTTTGAGAATCTGATCTGTACTCGTTCTAAGGCATTAACTAAGTACACTATTCTAGTTTGTGGTGTGTGTTTCATCAACTCTCCAAGTTTGGCTCCTGCAGTTGGCAGGTCTACTTGACCTTGCTGTTTGTTTCCTCTGTTCCCTCAGTTCAGTCCAGGCATTAGCTGCGGTGTCCGAGTGGTTAAGGACTTGAACTTGAAATACAGAACAGTCCAGGCATGCGTGCAGTGCAGTGCAGAGCAACTCAGTAGCAACGTGTACTCCGCAACAGAAAGCGCAGTGTGTTATTTGGCTTGTGAAAACTGAGTTAGATATAACAGTGCAACGTAATTTTAGACGTCAGTATGGTGGTGAACCACATACAGCAAAAACTATCCGTCACTGGCTAAAGTCTTTCAAAGAAAACGGTAGTGTTTTAAAAGCAAAATCACCAGGTAGACCGAGAACTTCTGAAGATGTTGTTGAACAGATCCGTGTTTCGTGTGTTCGGAGCCCGAGGGAGTCATTTGTCAGACGTAGTCTACAATTAGGAGTGCCTAAAGGTACTGTGTGTGATGTTGTACGTAAGAGACTTAAGTTGCGCCCCTACAAATTGCAGCTGTTAGGTACATGAAGTAAAACCTACTGATAAAATCGAAAGGTATAAGTTTGCTGTTGACTTACTACACAGAATTGATGATGATGTCAATTTTTAAAAAATATATTTTATTTTCTGATGAGGCTACATTTCATGTTAGTGGAACAGTTAATCGTCACAAGTGCAGAATTTGGGGCGCAGAGCATCCACATGAAGTTATTGGGCATCAACGTGACTCTCCAAAAGTTAATGTCTGGTGCGGTTTGATGGAAGATCGTGTGATTGGTCCATTCATTTTTGTAGAAAAAACAATAAACGGGGACATTTACTATGAGATGTTGACAGAGTACGTCTTTCCTCAAATGGACGATATTGAGGCGGAAAAGGGGCTTGTGTTTTTCCAACAAGATGGCACCCCACCTCATTACAGTAACAATGTGCGTGCGGCTCTTGACACTCGTCTTTCAGGAAGGGGGATAGGCAGGGCTGGCCCAGTACCTTGGCCACAACGAAGCCCAGACTTAACCCCACCGGACTTTTTCTTTTGGGGCCACATACAAAATGTTGTGTACAGTGAAAAGATCCGAGACATCAATTACTAACGGGAAAGAATCGTCGCGGCGGTTGGGACAGTTACACCTGAAATGTTGGTGAATACGTGGAGAGAAATAGAATCAAATACAGTATAGACAATACGCGACACTCAGCGAGATATCGAGGGACGGCTATTAGAGCTCTCTCTAGCGGATTGACCTGAGAACTACTGATTCTGTCATAAGAGCACGTGTATTTGTGTGTGAAGTTTTTGGTGTTATTTATGCGTTTTCAGTGATTTGACATATTTAAATAGTAGCGTGTGTCATTCCTTGATATCTCCTCTCAACGTGAAGGGAAAGGTATGTGCTGTGTTTAGCTATGAAGTAGAGAAAAATGTGCCGTCTTTCTTCCGTTTCCCTCGTCACAAGAAAATTTAAGTAATATTGTGTTTGCATATATATTCTTCCAGTGACAAAGAGATGTTTATAGTACTTCATAATCTTCTGACCTGCTCGACCCATATTTTAACTGGCTTAAAATAGGCTATAATACGCATATTTTATTGTATAGTGCAGCAGTTAACCTTCAATACCGATGTGTTGTTGTAGGTGTGATCTGTGGGTTTGATTTAATTCAGGAAAATACATATGCATATGAGTGTGGCTGGTTGTGTTCCTAGTTACCCCATTTGGAATGCCGTAATGCGTTGTCAAGCACTGAAGAAAATATTGGTAATTTGAGAAACGTACATATATTTTGTTGAGACAATATGATGATGCAAATTTGCTTTACCCTAATGTAATGGCATTGTGGCAAGTATTGCTTATAGGGAAAGTTTGAATGTTTTTGAGGCTAAATTTATAGATTTTCTTTCTGTTAGTAGGCTTCAAGTTAAAAGGAAAATTGTCCAGCTCTTAAATGTAACCTCATTGAACCATGTATGTAAGGAATGTGCCGATATTTTTGTTGACAAGTGATTTAATATGATGATACAATGCTTTTAACTGAGAAAAAATCTAGCCGTGAACGTTCAGGCAGGAATTCTAAAGCTAAAAAAGTACCTAATGCATAAATGAAAGATCAAACCCTTTCACAGCAGTCCATTTCACATCTTGATTATATGTCTAATTTCAGTCTTTAAATACACTGACTGACAGAGCAAATGCAACACCAAGGAGGAGTGGTTCGAAAGGGATGAAAGTTGGGGAAAAAACAGAGACGGCACGGACGAATAATTGATGTTTATTTCAAACCGATATGCAGGTTACACAATGCGCACGGCATCGACTCAGTAGGATGTAGGACCACCGCGAGCGGCGATGCACGCAGAAACACGTCGAGGTACAGAGTCAGTAAGAGTGCGGATGGTGTCCTGAGGGATGGTTCTCCATTCTCTGTCAACCATTTGCCACAGTTGGTCGTCCGTACGAGGCTGGGGCAGAGTTTGCAAACGGCGTCCAATGAGATCCCACACGTGTTCGATTGGTGAGAGATCCGGAGAGTACGCTGGCCACGTAAGCATCTGTACACCTCGTAGAGCCTGTTGGGAGATGCAAGCAGTGTGTGGGCGGGCATTATCCTGCTGAAACAGAGCATGGGGCAGCCCCTGAAGGTACGGGAGTGCCACCGGCCGCAGCACATGCTGCACGTAGCGGTGGGCATTTAACGTGCCTTGAATAAGCACTAGAGGTGACGTGGAATCATACGCAATAGCGCCCCAAACCATGATGCCGCGTTGTCTAGCGGTAGGGCGCTCCACAGTTACGGCCGGATTTGACCTTTCTCCACGCCGACGCCACACGCGTCTGCGGTGACTATCACTGACAGAACAGAAGCGCGACTCATCGGAGAACACGACGTTCCGCCATTCCCTCATCCAAGTCGCTCTAGCCCGGCACCATGCCAGGCGTGCACGTCTATGCTGTGGAGTCAATGGTAGTCTTCTGAGCGGACGCCGGGAGTGCAGGCCTCCTTCAACCAATCGACGGGAAATTGTTCTGGTCGATATTGGAACAGCCAGGGTGTCTTGCACATGCTGAAGAATGGCGGTTGACGTGGCGTGCGGGGCTGCCACCGCTTGGCGGCGGATGCGCCGATCCTCGCGTGCTGACGTCACTCGGGCTGCGCCTGGACCCCTCGCACGTGCCACATGTCCCTGCGCCAACCATCTTCGCCACAGGCGCTGCACCGTGGACACATCCCTATGGGTATCGGCTGCGATTTGACGAAGCGACCAACCTGCCTTTCTCAGCCCGATCACCATACCCCTCGTAAAGTCGTCTGTCTGCTGGAAATGCCTCCGTTGACGGCGGCCTGGCATTCTTAGCTATACACGTGTCCTGTGGCACACGACAACACGTTCTACAATGACTGTCGGCTGAGAAATCACGGTACGAAATGGGCCATTCGCCAACGCCGTGTCCCATTTATCGTTCGCTACGTGTGCAGCACAGCGGCGCATTTCACATCATAAGCATACCTCAGTGACGTGAGTCTACCCTGCAATTGGCATAAAGTTCCGACCACTCCTTCTTGGTGTTGCATTTGCTCTGTCAGTCAGTGTAATAACCAGTTAAATAATTCTTCATTCATTTATCCAGAATTGCTTTAGCAACTTTGAAGTTAATATCTTAGTAACACTTTCTTTCTAGACGTAAATTATTTATCCATTTCCGTATATACATTTCCATTGATATCTGAATTTAGCGCGAATTTTCAGGTCAAGCCACTAGGAGCGCCACTTACGACTTGTCTCCCATTTTAACAAGGCTAAATCCGGAAGTGTCGCGCATTGTCTGTACTGTATTTGGTAGAATATCGTCTCGACGTGTGCAGGGCAACAAATGAATCCCACGTTGAAGTCTACTAACATTAAAAAAACTTGAAGGAACTCTATTTCATGGTATGTACTCACTGATGTACTTTTCATTAATTTCCCCATTAAATTTATACTTAAAAGTAGGGAGTTCTTTTCAAACACCCTGTATTACTGTGAAGAAATCCACACTTCAGAGCAGTATTTCTAGACTAGACCGTATAAGCGAGAAATACAGGGTTTTAAATTAGACAGATTGAAAACTCTAGCAGTTCCCTTTGAGGAAGCCTAATGTTTTAAATGCCTTGTTAACGGTTTTTAACACATGCTCATTGAAAGATAAACCATTTTTATTACTATAAAGAATACTAAGATCGTTAATTTTATTAACACGCTTCACTTCCTGATCATTTATGTGATACTTGAATACTCGTACATTAACTTGCGATCTTCTCCTGAAGGATATTGCACTGCACTTTGAAATATTTAGGGTTACCAGTCACTGATATTATTCGTATCATACTGTAACAATTCAGTCACTCATCTTTTCTATTAGACTTTAAGGTCATCAGCATAGAGCATAGCATATTTATCAGACTGCAGTATTAAGTTACAAGTTACGATTCTTTCTCTACGACGGAGATTTATATGCTCTCTCAGTGTGTGGCCGCTTGGTCTTCCGAAACCGAACGCTGTTAGTAAAAATTTTAAAAATTTAAATTCATTCGTTTTACTACTTCAGTTTTCCTTTTTCTTTCTTCACTCTTTTCAGTTGTCAACAACTCGAATTTACTGTTAAAGAATATACTTATATATTACGATAAGTGATTCACATTACAGTGCTTTGGTAAATATATTGTATATAGAACCTGCCAACTTGAGTTCAGAAGTCGGCATTTGTATTGAATAGGTTGGCAAAACAGTAACTAGATTTGTAACCGCAGGTAAGAGTGGCGCAAACGGCTGAGGTACTGACCTTCTGACCCCATCTTCCATCCTGGCTCAGTCCGGTGGTACGGTATTTGAAGTGTTGGTAGATTGGCTGGCACGTAAAAGAACTCCTGCATGAACAAAATTCCGGCACCTCGGCTTCTCCGAAGACCGTCAAAAGTAGTTAGTGGGACGTACAAACATTATTATTAGATTTGTAACCAAGGGGATAAAAGAACATGGCATGTGCAAAGTGAGCAGCGGCACGCGGTTATGATTCAATGCATTGTTCCCTATCCCAAAATATGCCTCTGTGTAAAACTTAAGGACGAGATAGATAAAGCAACATAACATATCAACTACTCAGTAGAAATGAATGAAAGTGCAGTAACATGTTGCCAGAGGTCTCCCACACGTGCATAGAAATCTGACGTGGGAGGTCAGCGCGACTATAGCGCCAAATTGGTCTGGCCTCGCAACACGAGGCAGGAATGGGACAAGACAAACTGAGTCAATCAGCGAGTTGTTACGGTGCTCTGTGGTGGTGTTATTCATTACAACATGGCCCAGAGACAACATTTGGATGACTTCACATGGGGAAGAATCATTGGGAAAATGGAAGGACGAAATGTGACGAGTGTAGCTCAGGCGTTTGGTATTGCTCACAGCATTGTTTTACGTGCATGGAGAGCATTCCGAAGGAGAGGAGGGGGTCGACCACTGTTAACTTCAGCAGCAGATGACCGCTACATTGTGCAACAGGCAAGAAGAGACTCGCGTCAAACAGCGGGTGCAATTGCAACGACATTTAACAGGACTGCAAGGCACCCAGTCTCACACTCTACAGTGACATGGCCCCTGCATGGGGGTGGTCTGTTTGCCCGACGACGATTACGTCGAGTTCCGTTGACAACCGCACATCGGCGGCACCGTTTGCGATGGTGCCAAGAGCATCAGGACTGGACCGACGAGGAGTGGGGTCACGTGCCTTTCTCAGATGACAGCAGATTCAGTCTGAGTAATGATTCTAGACGTATCCTCATCTAGCGAGAGGTGGCAACACGTAAATCCACCAGAAACATTGTCGAACATGATCATTTTGATGGTCCAAGTGTTATGGTGTGGGAAGGCATAATGTTGCATGGACGTACCGACCTCCAAATCTTTGAACGGGGCACACTTACCGGTCAAAGTTATTGTGGCAATGTACTCTTTCCCTATGTGCGTCTTTTCAGGGATGCATTCAACCATGACTTCATTTTTATGGATTACAATGCACGGCCGCGTCGAACTGCGCAGGTGGAGAAGCTCTGGGAACGAGAGGATATTCGGTGAATGGACTGGCCTGCCCGTCTCCCCGACTACAATCCTATCGAGCACGTGTGGCAGATGTTGGACAGACGTATTGCAGCACGTCCACATGCACTAACGACCATCCAGCAGCTGTCAACTGCGCTGGTCGAGGAATGGGACGCCGTACCACAAGAACTCCTTACCAATCTTGTGGCCAGCATGGGAACACGTTGCAGAGCATGCAACTCTGTCCGTGGTGATCACACACCCTTATAAGAACCATGTCCCTTCTTTTGTAACGTTACCTTCATGAGTCGCAAACGCAAAATGAGTTCGAATTATTCACGTGAACTGGAACAGTTTCCAGCCAGCAAAGGTAATGCAAGTGTCGGAGTGAGCTAGAAAAAAGTATAGCCACCCCCCCACCCCCCATTCGTTTGCTTGAACTGTTTCTGGCAATAAAAGCTAACCACACTGCTTCACAGAAGAATGCATTCGTAGTACATATGGCAAGATCAGAAGTGCAAGATTTATATTAATCGAAGCCGTACTGAGGATCTTCTTTTCGGAGGTGGGTACGATTTTTCTGGAGCTTCCAAAACAAAAACTACAGGAGTAAATAAAAACGTTATTTTGAATTATAACTTACAATTGATTTTATCATTTAAAAAAATGTTCAAACATTTTGAGCAGTTTCTTTTAAAACGCAACGAGTGAAGTGGAAAGGCCAACTCATAGCAGTCTAACGGGCGCTATACCACGTGCGTGCTGCACGACACATAAAGTTCTATCAATTGTTTAAAAATGGTAGTAACGGATTTTTGTCACTATAATTATTAAGAATGATTGCAGATCTGACACATTTTAATAATATTCTAGCGGCTCGATCACATGAGCAGCATATTTATACAGTATATGTTTACTAGAAGTTTATTATTTAAATTTAAAAAGGGCCATCCAAGTATCATTTATGTTTCATTTAATACTCGTAATTTTTTCGTGTTTACATGTTATGCCTATATATGTGAATTCCATTAATTTACAACTTACATTTATAAAGTTATTAATTTTTCTTTTTTTTTACAAGTTGGCTTCCGTCGCACCGACACAGATACCGTAGGTCTTATGGCGACGAAGGGACACGAAAGGCCTAGGAGTAGAAAGGAAGCGGCCGTGGCCTTAGTTAAGGTACAGCCCCAGCATTTGCCTGGTGTGAAAATGGGAAACCACGGAAAACCATCTTCAGGGCTGCTGACAGTGGGGTTCGAACCCACTGTCTCCTGAATACTGGATACTGGCCGCACTTAAGCGATTGCAGCTATCGAGCTCGGTAGTTATGAATTTAGAAACTCTGCATAACATCCATTTGAATATATAATTCTTACAATATATTGAATTTTGCAAAGTTAGGTTTTTATAACCAAAATACGAGTATCTTTCAATTTAGTAGGATATTGTTGAAACAAAATATTATTTTTGCATTTTAGTAATGTTAGTGAAATAAGGGATCACTTAACGTATTGTGACTCATTTCTATTACCATTATCCAAGGCCGATTCCAGAAATATTTTTTGGTGGGTAGGATTTTTCGGCGGCCGGTGAGTGGGTGGGGGAGCAATAAAATACCCTGTCGATGGGGATGGTAGAATGCATCCACTGTATCTTCCACCTGTGGTGGTGTGCAGATCTTTCGAGATGACACCCTGTAGGCGACCTGCGTATCTGTGAAAATAGGTCCACCGGGCGAGTTAGCCGTGCGGTTAGGAGCGCGGCAGCTGTGAGCTCGCATCCGGGGGATAGTGGGTTCGAACCCCACGGTCGGCAGTCCTGAAGATGGTTTTCCGTGCTTTCCCATTTTCACACCAGGCAAATGCTGGGGCTGTACCTTGGGGGGCCCAATTTGGGAGCGTGGATTTACAATCACGGTACCTGTAGCCGAGTCTGGTATTGCTTCCATTCTCTTGTATCAGACTCCTCACTCTCACATTTTCTATCCGACCACCCTTGGTCAACACTTGTTTTCTTTCGACTCCGACGTTAATATGTTTGCAAGATCTAGGAAGTCTTTCAATTTCACCCCCTTCGTCAATCTTCCCTTTCACTTTTCGATGCCTTCATTCTTCAAAGGTCGGGCATCTTCCACATTCCTTCTGATTAGTATTCATAGAGGCTGGTCAATAATAATAATAATAATAATAATAATAATAATAATAATAATAATAATAATAATAATAATAATAATAATAATAATAACAACAACAACAATGATGTATCGGCTCCAGAGAGGCGTGGTGTGCAGATCTTTCGAGATGACACCCTATAGGCGACCTGTGTATCTGTGAAAATAGGTTCACCAGGTGAGTTGGCCGTGCGGTTAGGAGCGCGCAGCTGTGAGCTCGCATCCGATAGTGGGTTCGAACCCCACTGTCGGCAGCCCTGAAGATGGTTTTCTGTGGTTTCCCATTTTCACACCAGGCAAATGCTGGGGCTGTACCTTAATTAAGGCCACAGCCACTTCCTTCCCATTTCTAGGCCTTTCCTGTCCCATCGTCACCATAAGACCTATCCATGTTGGTGCATCATAAAGCAAGTAGCAAAAAAAAAAAAAAAAAATAGGTCCCTACCTAACATGAATTCTAATGCTGAATATGGCACAAACACCCAATCCCTGAACCAGATGAATTAACCAAGGAAGATTAAAATCCTCGACCCAACCAGCAATCGAACTCCGCACTCCTTGCATCAAAGGCCAGCATGCTAACCATTTAGCCATGAAGCTGGAAAAAACTACTGTCCTTGTCCCGAGGTGGTAGAGCTCTTTTCAGACACAGTCCCAATGGAGGTGAGCTTCATGTGTTATTTTAACCTCATACCAGTCCTCCTGCCTTATGTCTGGTAGTACTGGGCCTCTGATGATGGCAGCTAGTAGCACTAAACAGTTACGCTACAAAGGCAATTGTTGCACAGTTGAATTTCATCTTAAAGCAATAACCACAACCATTAGCAAAAAAAAAAAAAAAAAAAAAAAAAAAAAAAAAAAAAAAAAACCGATGTACTTTTAGTATGAAATAGAATTAATCGAGTAAAACGTTCCAGCATTTTTAGAGTAGCACCATTTACAACTCAACACGTTAAGTGGAAAGGTGAAGTCACAGCGGTCTAGACAAAGAGATCTGTCAATTGTTTAAACATGGAGGAAATCATTTATTTACACTAAAATTATTATAAAAGAAGTTTACAGGTGTGAAATATATTTGAAAACAATTTTGTGGCGGCTCGATACAATGAAAATATTACTGTGAAAATGAAACTCTACAGCCTGTTTTCCAGTCATTTGACCGGGTCAGTAATGAAACGAATGAAGCCCCATCTAGCAGCAAGGATAGGAATTGTGCCGGCTGCCGAAGCCAGTCGCATTCCTCTGGGACAATGATTAATGACTGAAACATGAAATGAAATAATAGAAAGTGTTGCTAGAATGAAAGATGACAGGGAAAACCGGAGTACCCGGAGAAATACCTGTCCCGCCTCTACTTTTTCCAGCACAAATCTCACATGGAGTGACCGGGATTTGAACCACGGGACCCAGTGGTGAGAGGCCGGCGTGCTACCACCCGAGCCACGGAGGCCTCGCACACTTTGCTGCCACCTGTAATTATTACAACCATATTTTGGCAAGTACTGTCTCTCATTGAAAGATAAGAACTTTATTTTTGGTCCATATTGAACTGAGATTACAATTAAATTAATAATATATATTATGGTTCCACCTATTCAATACAATAACACTTAGCAATGCGAGCCGATCGGCTGATGATGACCCAGATCTGGGGTCGAAACCGGTACCATTTGTGATCGACTTGTGATGTAACATCGCCTTACTAAGTGTTATTGTATTGAATAGGTGGAACCATAATATGTATTAATAATTTAATTGTACTCTCCCTTTCAGACCTTTTTCTGTAAAATAATTAAATACTTGACATTGTATTACTTCATAGGTATTGACGCTGGGTTGTTAGTGTGCACTTCGAGCCACCAGAGTGAGTAACAGTCGCTGTTGCATGTTTTCACGCCTCTGTTCCGGTTGAATGACTGGAAACAGGCTGTGAATTTTCATTTTCATTTTTCAGCAAAGTGCGTCAAAGTCTTTCTATAGATTTCTGAAAATTGAAGAAATGTGAGTATGAGTTGAAATGTTAGTATAGCTACATGACAAGTGTGACAAATTGTTAACCTATACTTTCAGTCCTCAATAAAGCCTTTGTAAATAAAACAATTCCTATATATCCCAACAGAAAAAGGAACATGTAAAATTACAGAAAGTAACACATACATGTTAATGTGCGTGTGGATCTACATAATGTACCGGTAGTACCGGTATTTATATAATTATCTGCATGTTGTCCCTGTACGTACCTGATCTCCAATAATTAAAAATTAAATAGAATGTACCGATATGTAAGCCTATGCCCAAGTCATTTTTTGGAAATATGGTTGCATGGCCTATAGTTGTATATAGTTAGAGTAATGTTTCATGTCTAAACTTTAATTTGCAGAAAATAACATACTGGTATGTAAAGTTGCCTAAGTTATTTTTGAATGTACCGGTATATAGTTACCACACTTCATGCCTTATCTGAATATTCCAGACAGTATCACATGTTTAAGGGCCAATGACCTAGGTGTTAGGCCCCTTTAAACAACAAGAATTATCATCAGTATCAAATGTAAGTGTAAGTGATTTTGGACTAGATGTAGGCCTAAAATGGATGTCACTTTTCACACCTTATCTCATGACTAAGAAAATGTTATAACATAAAATGGGAGACATGAATGCATATGTTGGAACAGACAGACAGGGAAGAGAAGAGATCATTGGCCCCTGTAGTTATGGAAACCAAGATGAAGAAGGAGATTCAGTAATAGATCTTTGTAGAAGGAATGGATTAATCATTGGCAATATGTGGTTTAGAAAAAAACTCACAAAAAATAACTAGATATGGTTGGGAAGATAGAAAGACAAAGACAATGACTGATCTTATTCTGGTGGAGAAGGAGAAATGTAGACATCTGGAAGATGTGACAGCAATGCCAAGAGCAGATTTTGAAGGAGACCATAAAGTGGTGGTACCAAATTACAACTTGGTAAAATAATGAAGTTAATAGAAAAAAGGGAAAGAAAAAATAAAGGGATGGAAGTTAAAAGAGAAAGAAATAAGGGAAAAGTTTCAAGAGGATCTGAAGAAAGAAATTCCCAAAGATGACTTGAATCTTGAACAGTGTGGAAGAGGAATGGACATGTTTCAGAAATGGATTTGTAAAGTGTGCAGTAAACACCTGTGGAAGACTATCAGGGAGGAAAGAGGAAAAGGAGACTCCTTGGAGGAAGTGGATAGGCAGCAATAGTACAGAGAATTGGCAGAAATATAAAGAAGCCAAAATGGTATGTAAGAAAATAGTACAAGAAGAGAAACGGAAGAGCTGGGAAAGTTTCACAGAAACTTTACAGGATGATATAAAGGGAAGTAAAAAGTGTTGTATGGTTTGGTGAAGAATAGTTTACAAAATAAGGGAGATAGAAAATTTGAAAAAACTGAAACAGGGCAGATATTGATGCAAAGAGATGGCATACTAAAAATATGGGAAGAATACTTCTCAGAATTGCTAAATATTAAATACAGTGAACTGGTAGATGAGAAGGAGCAAGAAGAAACAATGGGGAAAGAAGAAGAACAAGAAAAGGAGAAATCAATGTTAGAAATGAGGACATAATATGCGAAACCCGCTAAGTCCAATTTCTGACATTTTGAAGCTGTATGCGCCATTATGTGCGCAAGGGAGAATTCTTTGGTTATATTTTATTACTCATAAGCTAAGCCCGCCATTTTATGTTATAAATGCATGTAGAAATTTGCAGTTTCAAGCAATAACTGCCAAATCCTTCAGGTCATGGCATGCAAGAACCGCCAAATCTACAGGAGCCAATGAAACTGCTCATCCATCCCACGTGACATATTTCATAGGTTTCAAATTGAAACGTTTGCACACGGTAGCTGAGGCCATATTATTATTATTATTATTATTATTATTATTATTATTATTATTATTATTATTATTATTATTATTATTACCGTAACATGGGGCTACTTGGGACGCTGGGGTAACTTGGGACATTACAGCATCTCATGTTTTAGTTCTCCTTATTGGCAACACTGTTTTAGTATTATTATTATTATTTCACAGAGGTTTATCAGGTCGTAAGATTACACACATTTGTTTAAATTACCAAGAAATATATTAATAACATGGAAGATTGTTTTGTTAAAATAATTCCATGTCAGATCAAGAGAATTGTAATGTGAAAATGGGAACTAATATTTACTGGACATAACTGAATTATTACATCAAAGCATCTAAGTGTATTTATTTATTCATCTGTCATGTCGACTTGTGTATCCAGCCGTTATCTGTATTATCGGCCATTGTTGGAACTGTTTCCTAACTGTGGAAGTTACCAGACCAATTTAATTCAAGTTATCTATCCATTATTGTCAGGCATTTGACTGGACTCTGTGATGCGCCGAATTATCATTTGTAACTTCTGCGCACCTTCGCGGTGCACGCGTTGAATTATGGGACTGGCTACTCGCCTAGCTCGCGGTGAGCCCAGTTGTCGGCATCAGTCTGCTTGCCGCGACTCTCCAAGATGGCTGTGTTGTGTGAAGCTCCCAAGCGGACGGCTTGGCAAGAAGGGAAAGCAATTACAATGGAGCCGGACTCCGGCGGCTAAACCATAATGTTAGGGCTAGGCCCTGTTATTCTTTGAAAGTTAACCAGTGTGCTCCAACCTTAATATTTTCTTAATGTAACATGTAAACTTGGTGCAGTGAGTTAACCGTTATCGGTATGAAAAAGTTATAAGTGTCTTGTAAGTTTGGATATCTTAACTCCAAGTAAGTACTGAAAATTATAATTTATTGAAGGGATCCCGTTCAGGCACTAGTGTGAGTAATTTCATCGTGGACATGAGCAACATTATAAACGCAATCTTTGGTATAGTGTAACCTTGTAAGCAAAATTTGATATATATTTGAACTGAATCCGTTGGAAAAAGAAAATTTAATGTAATGTAGGGAGCTCGGGATCGCTAGTTATGCATCTATGAGGTGGTATTTTGTGTGATTTTATCTTACGTTTTTGTCGGTGTGCATTATTGCCAACTGGTTTTCTTGATGTTCATTATGATGATGAATCTTATTATTATTATTATTATTATTATTATTATTACCTTTATTCTTTTGTAATTAATTTCGGTGAGTATTTTCTCCCTTAATTTTTCCCTGTTGGTTGTATTTGGTGTCTGATTTTGTCCTATTGCCTTCGTGGCTGATTATCTGTACGTGATTATTATCGCATTGTTACGGGCCTTTATTAATGACGCCTCATATTCGCATCGTAGCGCATTCCACGGCCCCCTCTGTTCTAGAGTATGTAAACTGCAGGTAAATTGATTAACTAAAGCTAATGTAAACTGGTACTATCACCTCTTGGATAAATAATAATAATAATTATTATTATTATTTTAATAACTTAAAATTGAAATTTGCTGGTCAAAATTAAGTTTAATAATGGGAGTTTTCTTTCGTTGTCTTATTATCTTTTCTCCCATTGTTTGTGTTCCTTGCTTTTGTCTTTATTACGTCATGTCATCCCTTCTTATCTTATCTGAAGATACGTTAATATTTTGGGTGGCTTTGATGATTATTATGGGATCTTGGCTTCGCGTCGGTAACGGGTAGTTCCTGTTGGGTGCTTCAGTGTTCTTTAATTATTTTTTATGAGCGCACCGTTAATTGTAAATTTCCTTTAATATACTTCATTTTGTTGGGGTTGCTGTGCGCTATTATTTTATTGTGTTTTCATCTAGCTCGTTTCTTTGGTGTAATGTTTATTCGCGGTTGGAGCCACTAATTTTTCTTCTTTTCCGTGTGTCCTTGTGTGCGTCTTATAATTTAGTATTTTAGTAGTGTAGCAAATTTCAATTTTAAAGTGATTTTATATCGCGGGCCCGCATATCGGTTGCAACCAATTTTTAAATAATATTATTTTCTGCATGTAAGGTAATGAATTATTAATGAATTTTCAAACCTTAATTTCGGCAGAAGCCTATGTTAATGTGAGCTTCATTTCTCCTTAATTTCAACTTTATTTTAAAATACTGTTTTTCTCATCTAGTTTGATTGCATTTTTAAATTTTAGAAAAAGAAATATATATATTTTTATTGTTCTTATTTTATACCATTTTCAAATTACATTTGCTTAGTAAATTTTCTTCATTTTAAATTTATCTGGTGTGGCATTTAGTAGCTAGCAATATTTACCTGGCAACCTGTCAAAGTTATGTAAGACCCTGGCCTTTTTATTCTCGCTTTTGCCCTCCACGCTTCATATTTTGTGCTACTGCCTTTCGGTAAGTATTGTGCTTGTTTTCTTCTTGATGTTTGTACTTTTCTTTTGAATGTTTGGTTTACTAATTGGTAAGGTTGCAAGAATAACACTGAGAAAAACAAGCAGTGGAGTTACAGTTCAGGGTGAAACACATTACTTTACTGATCTATACATCCCTAAATGTTTTCTCAAGAAGGGAAATAGATTAGGAAACAATATTCTTCCAAATGGTGTCCAAGTGAAAAAAAAGGAAAAGCAATAGATTGGAATAGCAACAAATGGAGAGCCTCAAATTCTACAAGGATCTCATCGATGCTTCCAATGAAAATCTACCTGAATTAGTGGAAGATGAGCCTGTCTGTGAAGGGAACGGGAGTGAATGTGTGCCTGATCTGAGTGTTTAAAACAACGTGAATATTTTTTGATTGTCAAGATCTATTTGGTGAACCATAACTAATTCAATTAAAACATTATTCTTGAATTTACACTTGTAAAAAAGCTTTTTACCGTATTATTGAAATATTTTATTGCAGAGACTTAGGATCTATTCATCTATATTCACCTACATGAAAGAATTTTGAATTGATGATTACTAATATGTTCCAACCAAAACCCTCCAAGTCCAAAATAAAATCCACATTTACAGCAAAAATAATAGGTATATGTTTATTTTTCTTTGATCATATTATTCCTAAATCCCTTACATATCTCTTATCCAATACACACACAATAGAACAAATTGTAAAGCAGAGGCACGTTTTTCTCAATTTCTGAAAATTTTGTCAATGTGGACTTGGCAGCGTTTGAATCTTATGTCCTCAAATAGAAGAAGCCATACAAAAGATGAAGAGCGGTAAAGCAGCAGGAGTGGATGAAGTAACTACGGAAATGATAAAAGCAGCAGGACCGATATGGCTCTGGCTGTATAGATTATTTAGAATAATCTGGAGGAAGAAAGAGATCCCTGAAGAGTGGGGAAAGGGTTTAATTATCCCGATATTGAAAAAAGGAATGCAATAACAACAGAGGGATCACCCTTATTGCCCATGTTTGAGAGAGTATTGGAAGGAAGACTGATAAGGAAGCTAGAAGGAGAAATGGAAGAAGAACAGTATGGTTTTAGGAAAGACAGATCAATGTTTGATCTGATCTTTACATTAAGACATATGAAGGAGAAAAGATGGGAGTTTGGAAAAGACTTAGTGATGATATTTATTGACATTGAGAAGGCTTATGACAGTGTGCCCAGACAGTTGGTATGGGACACATTAAGGAAAAAACAAGTTAACAAAGTGGAAGTGTAAATGTAAGTGTAAGTGTTATGTACAAAAATTGTGTTAGTAGTGTGAAGACTAGTATAGGAAAAACAAAATGGTTTAAAGTTGAAACTGGTCTCCAACAGGGAAGTGTATTATCCCCCATACTATTCATCATAGTCTTGGATGAAATTTATAAAAACATTAAACAGAGATTGGGAAGACAGGCAACAAAAGCCATGTTGTTTGCAGATGATATAGTGATATGGGGTGAGGATGAAATGGAAGTGCAAAAACAAGTACCGGTACATGTATGGAATCAAGAGATAGAAAACTTTGGAATGAAAGTAAGCACAGAGAAAAGTAAAACAATAGTGATGACAAGGGGAAGGAAGAAAGGAAGAGGAAAGATAAAACTGAATGATAAAATTCTGGAAGTGGTTAAAAGTTTCAAGTACTTGGGAAGTATGATCACAGAAGATGGAAAGATTACCGAGGAAATTGGAAAAAGAATACAACAAGCAAACAGCTTCTACCAGAGTGTAAGGGGTATTTTGTGGAACCAAGATGTCCCGAAGAAATGTAGGAAAGTATTATATTCAACCTATCGTGAAGCCATACTAACCTATGCAGCTGGATCATGGACTACAACAAAACAAGAGGAGAGTAGAATACAGGCAGGGGAGTTGAAATTCCTAAGAGGTATCGAGGGCAAGACCTGAAAGGATAGAATTAGAAAGGAAGAGATAAGGAAAAGGACAGGAATCTTGAAACTTCAAGACAGAATAGAAACAAAGCTAAAGTGGTATTGGCAAATGTGGTGAGAATGGGAGAAGAGAGACTGCCCAAAAAAAAGTTTTTCAGAGAAGTTAAGAGGAAAGAGACCACGAGGAAGTTCCCAAAAAAGGAGGACAGATTCAGTGTGGGAGTACATAGAGAAGAGAGGAGGGAAACCAGAAGAAGTACTTAAGAAAGGAGAAGAGTGGTGGAGAGACAGGCAGCGATGGAGGTCTTTGATTCTCAACCCAACCCAGGAAGCTGGAAATGGGAAATGAAGATGATGATGAACCTAAAAACCTGTAATATGATTTCTTTAAAACTTAAAAGCAATAGGTTTTCAAATACAAGTGAAATTTCGAGATCTCTGGTTCTGGTATTATATCATAGCAACCAACAGGAGCAAACAAGAACTGCAAGTAGTTATAACTGCTGGATAGTGTTAGTGTCGCTGTTTTGTTGGAAAGATATGCATTTTCAAGAGAGTTTCTGCTATTATCTTTGTAACATATTTGATGATGTGAGGTTTATCGGAGACAATAGCAAACTTACCTGCATCACAGCCGGCCAATAGCTACACAGAATATGGCAGCATCTGGCACACTTACACTGTCTTGTTTTAATTCTTCTAAGGTAATAATACTTCTAGGGCCAGGTGGCAGATCTGTGACAAGCATCTCTCCTCTCTGCTACTTCAGGTATCGTTTCACATCGTTTCTACTTGCTTTTCTCATTAATAAACGTGTATCCCCATGGTAGCAGTGTTAGGAACTGCCTGGCAACCAATAGCAACACAGTAAATGGCCACATCTTGGAGACTGACATAGTGTGTTGGCTTCGACCCACAAGTGGCCACAAATGGTTTATGATCCAACAGCTCTGTACTCCGACCAGTCAACCAAGCAGAGGACGGATGGCCACAGCTCTACTGTGGCTCTACACCTCTTACATTTGGGAGACAATCCCCACCATCGGCTGGTGAGAATGGTTTTCCACTGTTTTCTATTCTCCTGCACTATGGCGAATGCCAGGACTGTTCCTAGTATAGCCCATGGCCATCAACCCCCTCACCTTCTCTGAACATCTCCTTTGCTGTAACAAATCTCCTGGCCTGAAAGAGGGTGTTACTCTCTAAGAGGATACGGAATGAAAACTTGTGTAGTTAGTAGTTAGGGATGGGGTGGTGGGGACCCTGGCAAGCATAAAGGAAGGATGTCTCCTCTCATTTATTTCAGTATAATTTCACATAATTTTTGCATGAATTTTCACCTTCCTAATAATACAAACTACCTAGTAAAGCATAACCTATTTTTTTCTACTCATTTAACTCATTGACTTGGATTGTGTATTCCCTCCACAATACTTGTCAGAAATTGCCCCTGGGGAATATGCTCTATTTGATGAAACAAAATAGGTCAAGCAGTGTAAGAAGTTCACTTCCAGCAGCAAGCTTCAGATATTTGTCCAACAGTGGTGCTTGGATAACCGCAAAGAATGGTTTGATGCACAAATATGGAAGCTGTTGAAAAGATGAAAAAATGTTCATACACATTGGCGGGGAACACCTCTAATAAAATATGCATTTATTTGGTTAAAATAAATGGTTACTGTGAAGAAAATATTTCAGTCATTTTTGAAGGCCCCAACTATAGCTGTCTCTGTCCAGTCATTGCACAGTATCTTCACAGATGGCAACAAGATGATCTGTATAAATACATTTCATATATTTTGATGGGGGACATACTTGGCACTAGGTATGCTCTTGTAGCCACTGTGTTTCAACTGTTACCGAGCAAGTGGCCATTCAGTTTGGATCAAATCTGTAATTTTTAGCTTATCTTTGATTTTATAATAGAACAGTACATTTATTTTATATATGTATTATCTGTAAATTAATTATGTGGTTAAATGTAAGAGAGGGCCACAAGCCCTAACTTCGCCACTGCTTAAGTCAATAAATAAATAAATAAATAAATAAATAAATAAATAAATAAATAAGTCACTTTGCATTTGGGAGATAATAATTCGAACCCCAGTGTTGGCAGCCCTAAAGATGGTTTTTTGTGGTATCCTATTTTCACACCAGGCACATTAATTAAGACCACGGCCGCTTCGCAATCCTAGCAATTTCCTATCCCTTTGTTGCCATAATCAATCAATCAATCAATCAACTGTTCACCTCTCTCTGTGTGTTCCGTTAGTACAAGTCCAATGTGTTTTCTAACTTGTGGATTCACTGCCCTGTGTCCCCTTTTGTATCTTGCTCTTCACTTTGGCCAGTGTGTAGCATCATCTGAGTAAACACTTACAGCTCATACTTCTCCTCATGAGCAGCCCATCCATCACTTCCTTGACCTACCAGGAGGTCTTCTTCCATCTAGCTGAAGTCGTGTTTTTCTAATAGTTTTACAGAACACCTACACAGACAGGTGTTATAGTAAGGATGGGATAGGAAAGGACGAGGATTGGGAAGGGAGCAAAGCGGCCTTTGCTTTTTCCTGGTGTGAAAATGCTAAATCATGGAATGCCATCTTCAGGGCTGTGGAAAATGGAGTTTAAACCTACTATTTCCTGAACGCAAGCTCACAACTATGTGACCCAAACCGCGTGGTCAACTTGCTCAACGTGGCTTAAGCAAGAGTGCTCCTCTCAAAATGGTTTGTCGTCTGCTCTGACCACATGATCACACCACTGCAGGCTTACTTCCTTCATCTGGTCTAAAACGGAGGAAATTCTAAAGGATTAATTCCTCATGTGGTCAAACAATGTAACTCGTACAGACTATCTCAGCACCCACTTTATAGAACATCTGCTCATGTGTCTTCACCACTGGTTAGCATTCAGTCCAATCGAATGCTGCTGGACAGATTTATTTTTTACTATCATATCGAGGACATATTCGGCTCATCTGTTGCAGGCCTTTCTTTTTGATGCCCATAGGTGACCTGCATCTTTGCATGTGGGATGATGATTATAATGAGATAGCGAGAAGGGAGGGCCCAGTGTTGGCACATAGCCTAATACTGTCAAATAACACCAAGGGGTCTGCTCAAGGCTTAACGTCCCCATACGAATAACAAATCATAATCAACAGCTTCATAATATGATGATGATGATGATGCTTGTTGTTTAAAGGGGCCTAACATCGAAGGTCATCAGCCCCTTCATAATAGGCCCACATGCCATATGAACACTGCAGAGTGGTTTTTTGAATCCAGGCTTTTGGCACGCATTCTAGTAATCAGAAATTATATATCACCACTTCTTCTACCCTGCCGGCCAACATCCTGATTGTGACATTTTTTCCACAGACAGAACTCACACCTACTAGCCACGGTGTCAGACCATATAGACTCAACAACTTAACGATCATAGTCAGGCAGACGCTGGACAGATGATCATGCTGTAGATTTTTAACTTAATGCACGGTAGGATCTTCCAGTCAAAGAGAACACTTATAACTGGGGGCCTCTTAATGCAATATACAGCTTCAGTTATTGTCATCAGTTGTAAAACAGGAGCCAAAATATTGGAAATCTTTACAAGTGTTGAGCCATTGGCTAAAGACACTGTATCCATGTATAGTATAGTAAGGAAGGTAATGCGAATGACAGGAAGCATGACCAACAAATGGCAAATAAGTTAATATGGGAAGGGCTCCTGATTCAGAAAGTGATGGAACCAACTGCAGGGAAGAATATTTTGGATGTGGTGCTGATAAAACCAGATGAGCTCTATAGAGAAACCAAAGTAATAGATGGTATTAGTGATCATGAAGCTGTTTTTGTGGTAATTAAAAATAAATATGAAAAAAAGGAAGGTATTAAAATAAGGCAGTACCATATGGCTGATAAAACAGGCATGAGGGAGTTTTTAAAAAGTAACTATGATCACTGGAAAATGGTAAATAAAAATGTAAACAGACTCTGGGATGGGTTTAAAACAATTGTTGAGGAATGTGAAAATAGGTTTCTTCCTTTAAAGGTGGTAAGGAATGGTAAGGATCCACTATATTATAACAGAGAAGTAAAGAGACTAAGAAGGAGGTGCAGACTGGAAAGAAATAGAGTTAGAAACGGTTATGGAAGTAAGGAGAAATTGAAGGAACTTACTAGGAAATTGAATCTAGCAAAGAAGTCAGTTAAGGATAACATGATGGCAAGCATAACTGGTGGTCATAAAAATTTTAGTGAAAAATGGAAGAGTATGTATAGGTACTTTAAGGCAGAAACAGGTTCAAAGAAGGACATTCCAGGAATCATTAATGAACAAGGGGAGTGTGTATGCGAGGATCTTCAAAAGGCAGAAGTATTCAGTCAGCAGTATGTAAAGATTGTTGGTTACAAGGATAATGTCCAGATAGGGGATGTGAGTAATACTAAAGAAGTATTAAAATTTACCTATGATAACAATGACATTTACAGTAAGATACAAAAGTTGAAAACTAGAAAAGCAGCTGGAATTGATAAGATTTCTGGGGATATACTTAAGGCAATGGGTTGGGATATAGTACCATATCTGAAATACTTATTTGATTATTGTTTGGTTGAAGGAGATATACCAAATGAATGGAGAGTTGCTATAGTAGCCCCTGTGTATAAAGGAAAGGGTGATAGACATAAAGCTGAAAATTACAGGCCAGTCAGTTTGACATGCATTGTATGTAAGCTTTGGGAAAGCATTCTTTCTGATTATATTAGACATGTTTGCGAAATTAATAACTGGTTTGACAGAGGCAGTTTGGGTTTAGGAAAGGTTATTCGACTGAAGCCCAGCTTGTAGGATTTCAGCAAGATATAGCAGATATCCTGGACTGAGGAGGGCAAAAGGACTGTATTGCGATTGACCTATCTAAGGCATTTGATAGGGTAGATCATGGAAGACTACTGGCAAAAATGAGTGCAATTGGACTAGAAAAAAGAGTGACTGAATGGGTGGCTATATTTGTTGAAAATAGAACTCAGAGAATTAGAGTAGGCGAAGCTTTATCTGACCCTGTAAAAATTATGAGGGGAATTCCTCAGGGCAGTATTATTGGACCTTTATATTTTCTTAAATAATGATATGTGTAAAGAAGTGGAATCAGAGATAAGGCTGTTTGCAGGTGATGTTATTCTGTACAGAGTAATAAATAAGTTACAAGATTGTGAGCGGCTGCAGGGTGACCTCGATAGTGTTGTGAGATGGACGGTGGACAATGGTATGATGATAAACGGTGTTAAAAGTCAGGTTGTGAGTTTCACAAATAGGAAAAGTCCTCTCAGTTTTAATTACTCGTTGATGGGGTGAAAGTTCCTTTTGGGGATCATTGTAAGTACCTAGGTGTTAATATAAGAAAAGACCTTCATTGGGGTAATCACATAAATATGATTGTTAACAAAGGGTACAGATCTCTGCACATGGTTATGAGGATATTTAGGAGTTGTAGTAAGGATGTAAAGGAGAGGGCATATAAGTCTTTGGTAAGACCCCAACTAGAGTATGGTTCCAATGTATGGGACCCTCACCAGGATTACTTGATTCAAGAACTGTAAAAAATCCAAAGAAAAGCAGCTCGATTTGTTCTGGGTGATTTCCGACAAAAGAGTAGCGTTACAAAAATGTTGCAAAGTTTGGGCTGGGAAGATTTGGGAGAAAGGAGACGAGCTGCTCGATTAAATGGTATGTTCCGAGCCGTCAGAGGAGAGATGGCGTGGGAGGATATCAGTAGACGGTTAAGTTTGAGTGGTGTCTTTAAAAGTAGGGAAGATCACAGTTAGAAGATAAAGTTGGAATTCAAGAGGACAAATCGAGGCAAATATTCGTTTATAGGAAGGGGAGTTAGGGATTGGAATAACTTACCAAGGGAAATGTTCAATAATTTTCCAATTTCTTTGCGATCATTTAAGAAAAGGCTAGGAAAACAACAGATAGGGATTCTGCCACCTAGGCAACTGCCCTAAATGCAGATCAGGATTGATTGATTGATTGATTGATTGATTGATTGATTGATTGATTGATTGATTGATTGATTGATTGATTATGAGAAACAGTGGAGATAGGATAGATCTTTGATGAATACCAATTCCAATTACAAATTCTTCGGTGTAGTTTAATGGACTGAGCTAGTGGTGCCGTTATAGAAAATCTGCATGTGATAGACATATGCTTCTGGTACCCCATGGGAATGAAAGGGATACCAAATTAACCTATAGCAGATGTGAATTTAAAAAATTTATATTAAAAATAGATATAGGCTGGCCTTCTTTTCTGCCTATATTTCTCAGAAGCTGGCTCCTGACCATCGGCTATCCTGAGAATGGCTTTCCGTTGTTTCCCATTCTCCTGCAGTAAGGCAATGCCAGAACAGATCCCGGTATAGAACATGACCACCAACCCCCTTACCTTCACTACAAATCTCCTGGCCTGAGAGACAGTGTCACCATCTAAGAGATCTGCCTCCCCCTTCAGGGAAAGAATGAAAACAATTTTTAGTAGCAGTCAGAATCTGGGTGGTCTTGATGGTATCTGTTCTTCCACAACCCTTCATGAAGCCACACTGATTTGATGAAATGGCAAGAATGTTGCACTCAGCACACTCAAAGTTGTTCAGAATATGCCAGAGAAGGCAAAAAGAGAGTTAATGGCATAGTTAGTAATATTGACTTTACCTTTCAAGATGGGTACTGCAATAGTGGTCTGTCAGGTAGATGGGATCTTATTGCATCCATTGTTGCATTTATTGAAGACTCTTCTTCGGCTGCCATTTTTTGATACTTATACTGTACATAACATTGGCCTCCTAAGGCCTATCTAGTTACTGGTAAAGGTTGTGCTAATAACCACGTTCAGTTTTGGCAGCTACAGTGATCCATTTGGTGGTGGGTACGAGCACCAAATACCAGATTAGTTCAGTACCAGCCCTAGATTGGTGACTGAATATGATCTTCTTGAGCTATACTGCAAGCTGAATATCTTCACTTCACTACCCACCCTGTTTATCAAAAAATAAACAAAATAAAAATATAAAAAACAACACCTTTCTGAATTGATCACACACATGAATTCCATTGCACTCGCAGATTCTTTCCAGCAACATTGTTAACAGGTCTACCTTCAGAGGAAGAGATCCAAATACAGCAGTGTCCATAAGTTGTTCTTCGTGGCTGGGGAGCTTCCACCCCTTGATCTAGTGGATAGTAGGAAACAAAGTCGTGGGTCAAGTGCCAAGAGTTCATGCTGGGGAACAACATTATGTGAAGGGATGACCCTGGCATTCATAACTAGCCATATGTCCTTTCTCTGTACCATTCAGTAGTCAGTTTGGTTGTCATGCTCACCACTACTACACATGAAGAAGTGCAATAGATTTTTCTGGAAGAATATAAGTTATCTGCCATCTTCAAGACACACAATTCAATGTATTCTAAGGCATCACATCATGTGCTGTGTTCACATCTGCCTTAGCCCAGGTAAACACCATTCAGTGAGCTGCTAATATGACAGTTGAGATCACCTCTGATGAACAGTGGGTCATTACTTCTAGATCCAACCAAAATTCATCATGTTGTACTAATTGTGTTGCATAGCATGAGACAATATGCAAATTCTTTAAAACAGTGATTCTGCAAATGTTTCTTTCTTAGATGATCAGACACAAATATTGTACCTAAGTGATAATATCTCACAGCTGCTAGTTGACTACAACTATTTTACTACACTGTTACAATGCAATGTTGTGGCAAAGTTTTGGAACTTGTAAACTTTACCAATATTCAGGGCGTTTGCTCCTTTCCATTTAGTTTCTTGGATGCAGACTGTGTCAACTTCACATTTTTAAAAAATGCTATTTGTTCAGGGCCTCAACCTAGAAAGATCTTTTGCCCCTACTTGCACCATATATTATGAACCTGCATGTATTTGGATATTGTGGAAGTGTAAAGTATTGAATGTGAGGAAAGGAACATTAAGGATGACACAAACACCCCGTCCCCAGGCCAGGGATATTAATAATTTACAATTAAAAACCCCTGACCTGGCCGGGAAACGAACCCGGGGCCGCCGGGTGACAGGCGGACGCGTTGCCCCCTACACCACGGGGCCAGACAACTTCATCATAGTTTGAGTACTTCCACTGGTTTACAACTACATCCAGTCAGTGCTTGATGTTGATAGTTGCAAATCACTTGGGTAGGTGGCTCCATACTATTAACTTCTGGAAAAGTTTTCTTCGTCATAATTTATTTTTTCATATTTCTGCTTCTCTGCGATATATATAAGTTACCAGAATGTACCAATCACAATTTCATTTCAAGAAGTAATTTACAAGTAAAAAATTACATTTTGTAAAAAGTAATGATTACAAGTAGAATTTACTAAAAATGTAATCGTTACAAGTAATTTGATTATTTTTGCTCAATTACTTCTCAACTCTGCAATATATATATTTTCATTTTCATTATAACAGATGTTGTGGAAATGAATGAAAGGCTCTGTTGTGTCTTGAGGCTTCATGACAGTAATCTAAGCAGCTGAATTTATTAATTATGTACAAATGAATGAATTAATTAATAAGAGTTGCCTTTGCTTTCCAGATCAAAGAGCATCTGCTGAAATTCATCTCAGGACCAACAGTTTGGGGAAAATACCTTATTTCTTCAGTAAATCATTTACAGGTAAGAACAGCAGTTCTAGAAATCTGAATTGGTAGTCCTTAAGTGTTCTGTATATAAAATATTTATGCATGCATGTATGTATCATTAGCTCTAATGGTTCTCCAGGAAATTATGCTATTAATGTCAAAGCACATGCTCCAGAGCACTGTTCAGTTGGGTTCTTACCCCAGGTGGACTGACTACTAATATATTGTATTGGATGTGGTATTGTAACATTCCTATATACCATTTGCTTTATAATTTATACTTTTGGCATGATGCCTTTGCGAGTGCTGGATCTCAAACATTGACAAACTCTCAATGTGATGTATATTAATTATTAGAATATAATGATTACAGTTTTATTTCAAGCAGAAAATTAAAAGTAAAAATTACATTTGGTAAAAAGTAATGATTACAAATAGAAATTATTTGTTACAAGTAACTTGAATATTTTGACTCAATTACTTCCCAAATCTGTATATATATCTTCAGCTTTAACAGTTGGATTGTGACATTATGGCCTATTTTATGTTTTATAATGGTATAATGAAAGCAATGAAAGAGGAAGGTGTGCAAATGGATTCTTTAAGACTGTGGGATTTGGAACAGGGATATACCAGAGAAATGCAAAGGAATTATCTACAAGACTTATTTTGTGCTAATTTTGACATATGGGGAGCCTCCGTGGCTCAGACGGCAGCGCGTCGGCCTCTCACCGCTGGATACCGTGGTTCAAATCCCGGTGACTCCATGTGAGATTTGTGCTGGACAAAGCGGAGGCGGGACAGGTTTTTCTCCGGGTACTCCAGTTTTCCATGTCATCTTTCATTCCAGCAACACTCTCCATTCTCATTTCATAGCATTTATCACTCATTAATAAATCACCTTGGGAGTGGCGACCCCATTGTAATAACAGCCTATATATGTTTCATTCATTACATCCCTGACCCGGTCAATGACTGGAAAACAGGTTGTAGGTTTTCATTTGAGATGTGGATCAGAAATGTGGGAGATTAAGGAGAGGGATAAAAGTAGAATACAAGTAGTGGAAATGAAGTTTGAAAGGTGTTGAGTAGGTTTAACAAGAATGGACAGAGTAAGAAATGAGAGAGTTCGTAAAATGGGAGGTGAAGTACTCCTACAGAAAAATCAAGGCTGCAGGGGAATGGACATGTTAAGAGAATGGGAGAAGAGAGGATACCAAGAAAGATGTTAGAAATGGAGTTGAAGAGAAGGAGACCTAGAGGAAGACCAAGGGACAGATGGCTGAAAGGTGTAAAGACGAGCATTGAGGCAAGAGGAGGGAATTGGACGACAGTGACAGATGAAAAGTGGTGGATGGACAGAAAACTTTGGAGAGGTTTATGTTCCAACTAGACCCAGCATGTCGTTGAAAACTGCTCTAGATGATGATGATGATGATGATGATGATGATAGTATTTTTTGTCATAATCTGCCCTCTTTTCTGCTAGTGGTTTAACGTTGCATTAACACGTCTAAGGCTAGGTTTATACTAGCAAATTACTTGTGCAAGTTATTGCTGCAAATTGTTGCAAGGCATTTGTTGCTGGGTTTACACTTCATACAAGAAAACTAAGCAAATTACTTGCACCACAAGTTTTTTTTTTAGTAACTTGCTGCCAGTGGCGTATACTGAGGGCTACCAAGGTTATTGGTGAAGCCCTAACCTCAAATGAGAACGATGGAAATCTAAAGCACATTATAATGTAAGCATCTGACACATTGTTCCATTTACAAAACTTGAACGCAATGAGATAAAACGTTGCTCGTATTTCTGGGTGCAAGGCATCAGGGAAAGATATTGCAGCCCAGACACTGCATCCTTCTCCCCTCGCTTTGCCTCGCATGGCTTGCTGCTGAATGCCTGATAGATGCGGGGACCAGGGAGATAGGAGTGCTGGGCTTCGGTCCGTCAGATCGCCACTGCTAACGTAGGAGAGTTAGCTCAAAGCTGGAAGTTCTCTGGAAGTTTCCAAATTGGTACATGCGTTCCTCATCGTATATACTTCTGACTTATACAGATAACAGAGTGCTGGTATTTCATTCCCTTTTGCTTGTACATCCTTGTAGAAAGACACTGCAGGCTACTGTTCTAGGAGTAATATAGTTTTCTTTTTATAGGTTGATCTACTAAAATGAAATGCGATCTTTCAGGTTTAGTGTTCTCTTTGGTTAGTTGGAATCAAACCTGTGATCATGGGTTAGACACCACCACTGATCTCCCGAGGGAGCTAATAAACCAGTAAACGATGGGTACGATTGATGGTAATGCTGTAAAATTCAACATTTTAATTAAAATTATAATAATAAAGTTATTGGCTTTACTTCCCACTAACTACTTTGACGGTTTTTGGAGACGCCAACGTGCCGGAATTTAGTCCCACAGGAGATATTTTTACGTTCCAGTAAATCTACTGACACGAGGCTGACTTATTTGAGCACCTTCAAATACCATCGGACTGAGCCAGGATCGAACCTGCCAAGTTGGGGTCAGAAGGCCAGCGCCTCAACCATCTGAGCCACTCAGCCCAGCAACATTTTAATTTAATAATAATAATAATAGTGCATAGCATCTGTATAGGCTTGGTGGTGACCTAATGAGGATGAAATTAGTGGCAAAGACGTGATAAAACATATCAGATGTAAGGCTTTTCAGGCGTTTGCTCTATTAACCAGCGTTTTGTCTTAGGTCTGACACTAGACTCGACAGAGTGGGATGTGTCAGACCCTACCTACTGACGCTGGGTGTATGCAGGTGAGCGTGCGTGCGTGCGAAAAGTTTTCATTCCCCACCCTGAAGGGGTGGGGCGGGCCACCTAGAGGGTTATGCCCTCTCTCTGGCCAGGAGAGGTGACGGGGATGAGGAGAAGCGTTCAAGGAAGGAGAGGGGTGAAGTTGTGTTGAAATAAGGAGAAGTGGGGGGGGGGGAATGTGACCTCTGGGCTAATTAATATGAAATGCTTTATTAAGAATAACAAGACATAACTACAAATAGCAATGACAATAAGCGTAATGGTTTTAGCCTAAGTTAGAGGGAAAGAGGTGAAGGGCTATGGTATGGTAGAAGGAGGAGAAGTGAACCAGGGAGGTAAGGATGAGGCGAAGGATGTCAAAGGACGGTGGGGTTGTGAAGAAGCTAAGGGAAGGTGGAAAAGGGGGAAATGAAAAACTAGGTGGGGAGGCAGGTGGAGCAGGACAGAGGCCTCCTCCGTTCATTCTGAAACTGCAGCATACCAGCTACAAATGCATCCCGAATCTTAGAGAACTACATCCCTACAGATAAATTTCTGGTACAACTGGCCACGACTCACGACAGTCTGCAGGCACTGAAATATGGAATATTCATCCACGGACGGCAGCACTTCGTAGACCCATGCCCACAGCACATGGAGAATGATTTCGAACCAAAACCGGGAACCTGGTCGCTTGTATACATCTTCCCACCACAGACACCGAAACCTTGCACCCAGCCACCTCCCTACATCCCACCACAACAGCCCCCGTCCTACACTTACACAACTCCTACTACTACCATTACCACCACTACCGCCACGTATCCTACCCCCACCTCACCTAAGACCCCCATAACCACCACAGTCTCGACCCACACCTCCCCTATAATGATGTCTCCCATTCCAGCCACCCTACCTAATACTACAGCCCGGCCACCCGATGAGGAATCAATGGAAACTTCCAGACAACCTTCACCACCAGCGCCCGAATGCAATGGATCATCTCCGCCACCACCACCACCGCCCGAGTACAACCCCAGCTGTGTCGTGAGAGGCATAAACCCCGGCATACCTCTGCACCTCATCAACCAGGAACTTCGATAGGCCGGACTGCATCTCCTCCATGTATCCAGGATATTCAACGAAGCTGGACCCACCTTTATGTTGAGGATCCAACTTCAGACTGCACAAGAAGCCCAACGACTGATACAGCAGGGGAGAAGACTATTCGGCCGCCACCACAGTGTGGAGCCATCCCGATCTCCCCCGCAACCTTCCCCACGCCCTTCCACTTCTCACAACTGTGCCCGGCTTCCCAATCCCCAATCCCTTCATCCAAACTTCCAAAACTGATCCTACCTACTCCAAGTCCTACTCACAGCCCTACTCAACTTCTCCACCCTATATCAGCAAATCACCCAATTGCTCCTCTCTAACCTCCAACAATAACTTTGAATAAGTGTATTAAAACACATTGTAAACCCATTAAAGCACTGTAACTTTTTGTAAACCGTAATAGTAAAACCAATATATGTAAAACTAAATAAATAAAGAGCACGAGAGCAGACGCTACACCCCTTAGCCAAGAGGCCATACCTCCAAATCACCAAATTAAAGCTCCCTCTCCTTTTTATCACCCAACCCAATCAAATCCCCAAACCCCGTCAAATCTCCTAGCCAGAGAGAAGGCGTAACTTTCTAGGTGGCCCGCCCCTTCCCTTCGGGAAGGGGAATGAAAACATCCCCCTTGGTCCTTGGTCTTGGCTCACCTGCATACACCCAGCATCAGTAGGTAGGGTCTGACACATCCCACTCTGACGACTCCAGTGTCAGACCTAAGACAAAACGCTGGTTAATAGAGCAAACACCTGAAAAGCCTTACATCTGATATGTTTTTGACATGCTCTATTGGTGAAAAATATCTAATTCCCTCCATGGGAAATTAGAATTTTCCATTCGGAATTGCTAGGCAGGTAATAATTCCATTGTGGAGATTTATCTCCCGTATGCAGTTATCAGACTGTGCCTCATATTGTGCCCTACTGCACTATTAAGTTCCGTCCAGGCGAAGGCCGGTCTCGAACCCAGAGTACAGTAGTGAACGAACTCTCACAGACGTGAGCTGGTGCACATAGTCTTACCTGAATACTGTCCTCTTCAATCAGCCGGTAGAGCGCTCTTCTCAGGATAACATGGGTATAATGGGGCAACATAAAGATAAAACACTAGGACATGTGCCTCCTCAGGTAAGAATTCGACTAAATAAAAAATTTAAAATAAAATATCTAACAGAAAACACCGCTGCATTCCAAGTTTAACAAATCGGGATTTATTACATAAAATTGAATTATTTACAAATAAAAGATCATTTCAATATGAGATGGAAAAATGACGCTGAGCCGATGACTATCATTTCACTGCCTTCACAAAAACACGTGAATCTGCAACAAGCATGTAACCATAGTGTAAGTCACGAAGTTTAGAAAGATGGATATCTGCTTAATGACACAAAAACAATGATTCCCTTAAAATTTTACAATGCCTCGCGCCGTCGAACCCCGGTGCAAACAAAATCACCACAAAATTTACAATGACCTGACACGGTCACGAACCCTAGTCCTGTGACAGGTAAGGTGTCCAAGATACCTATGCAAACAATATCAAAGATCAAATCAACACATACAAGGGTGTCAGTATCAAATGGGCCAGTGTTAAAATCTTACGTAAACAAATAGGACATAAAACAAATCTCTCTCTGCTTTCAGAACAAGAAGGTCGTTTCTTCCCCTCTTAGCACACTTGAAATACTGCAGACGACCAACACATCCGCCTGTGACGTCAAGCTCAATGACCTCCATTCTCACCCCTCCATTTGCGGCAGTTCCCTAATTTACGAGCTCAAACGGGAAGACAGGCTAAAGTCTTGCCTTTCAAAGAACACTTCACGTAGTCAGCTGTTAAAGCCCTCATTTAAATATACCTGGGCTATCTGCCCTTGTCTCCATACTTCAGCAATCTCGCTCATCTTACTTATGCCTCTCATGGGCTAAATCCTGGTGCTACAAAACACTAATCATTAAGCGATCGTCACATTGCCATACTTGGCATTTCCAAAATATATTCAATAAACTCTCAATGGTTGGGCTCTCTCAGGCCGACTGCAAATCTTACTTTTGCCTCTTATGGGCTCACATCTCTTAATACCTGGACTCGCTCGCTCTATCAATGAATCTGGGTGAATTACTGGTCACGACTTGGTCATAATTATACACTTCTACGTCTGCAGAAACAAATGCCTGAATGTGATCTAATAAAAGTACCTATCTGTAGACTAACCTCCTATGCCCAACTGAGTTCGATCAGACCCTTACACAAACATGTACTTCAAAATAACGCAATCAAAATGAACTATAAATTCGTTAACAAGGACTCTACCAATAACATCTACCTTAAAGTACGGGGTTCGAGTTTGAGGCCTAGCTCTATATTACAAGGGAAACTCTCCTATTAACACAAATATGCTGACTGACGGCCCCCATATTCCTATCTAAATTTAAATGACATGCTTGAAACAGAATTGGAAAGCTCTGACCTTAAAATAGAAGACATAGCGGAGCGGCCATCCCTGTGGACCACTGGATCTACCACATTCTGATAGACTGCCGGGCTTGCATCAGATACTGTTGACCATTTGGAGACATTCTTGCTGGTGTGGCGTCTTCGTACAGCTCCCCCTGTAGTCGGGAGGTGTCCTCTTCGATGTTGTGCTGGTCAGGTGCTCCCAATGTTCCTGGCTCGATACCCGTTGTTGTGTTGGCTTCAGCTCCTGGTTGTGGCTTCTTTGGAATGATGCTGTCAAACACTCGTTCTGACTTGATGCTGGGGTAACTGAAAATAAATTCATATATTACAGACTGTCCAAACTTGATGCCTGTCCTCACTACTAGCGTGTCTCACACGTTACACTGACCAAGTCTCGTTCAGAGTTTTAACCTGGTACACAAGAGTTTCTTTACTACTCTCCATCACTGTTCTCTCACCCTATCACACGGACAACATATAGTTTTAGAATTCCTAACCTGAGCCAATATTAATATTAGCATTTCGTCCGTCATACTTTGACCTCCCAGAAATATGAAGCTCCTAGTTCATTAGTCTCTTATAAGCAGTACCTCATCTCCCCATAGCATAATCTCACAGGTAAAATCTTCAATTCATCTGAATATACAAGTTGATTACTTACATCTTTGCGGTAATAGCAGTACAGGTAGTCGGTGTAGCTTGAAGACAAAGCGTTGTTCTCAGGACCAACACGCCGTATGACGATTCGTTCCTGCAGCCTCTCGGTCTACGAATGACTCTGATATGCCCTGGCGGCCTTAATTTATAATTCCGGGTGGCGTCATCAAGCCACTTGGCTGCGTGCAATCTTAGCGTGCCCGGGAAAATTTTCCCGCATTAATTATCATGAGCGCAACTTAGCGAATGCATTAATTAATGCAGCCCTAATGCCTATCAAAATAAAGCAGAAATAATACAGGTTGCAATTCTTGCCTCAAATCCAATGCAACTCTTCTGTAACCAAAGATATTAATTTATTTCATTCTTCCCTCCTAGAATAAGTTTAGCCGGGAACTGGAAGAGCGTCCCCAAGCTTCATCAAGAGGCTTCGCTTTGGACATAACTCCTTCTAATGGGTTCTGGAGATTTCTCATAATGACGCTCGCGCTCACTTCACATAAGAACGCTTCTTCTGGACCCCTTTATGACATATACTGTAAGACATCGGCTTCGTGGGTGGCCTAGTATTATTCCACTATCCAATACTCAAATTGATATAATTGCACCAATGAACAGAATGGTTCAATATATAGGCTTCCGATAAGCTCACCTGCATCCCATTGTCCACATATTTTTTCGATTGGGTGGTGCTCTTCTCATCGCTAACTTCGCTCTCTCAACCGGCCCAAGCAACAACAACTGGGCTGATGCCTTGTTGGCTGTTGCCCTTCCTCATCATGTTCTCACCTTCTTTTCTTATAAAGAATGTGGACACTACTCATACTCCCGACGCTATTCGCACCGATATTGCCGAAAATGGAGTTGGTATCCGAGTAGTCCTTCGTCTTCAAGATGCTCTGTCCGGCCAACCCTCTCCAGATGTCGTGGCCTTTCTGCAACGTCGAACGAAGCGTTTCACCTCCTCCGCTTTGGACGTCTCTTAGTTCTCGGTGCTTGGCGTGAACTCCGTCCTACTCCCCCCCATATTCTCGAACAACTGGCCAAGGATCCCGATTTCCCTATTAGTCACTACTGCTCTAACCACTACCCCTCCTATCACCACCGCCTCTGTTCCCCTCCTTCCCACTGCTACCACCACTGTTACCACCACTTTTACCACCACCGTCACCACCTCTGTTCATTTTTCTCCGTCTTGCTCTACCTCCACCCTTACTTATAGCCATTCCTCTCCAATAATGTCCACACCTGCTACGTCTCTCGCTACTCCTATCTCTCGTCCCCCCACTCCTCCTGCGACCATCCAGGGTGCTACAGTTGCAGCTCCGCCCGTCTCACAAGGCCATGACGTTTCCTCTACTGCTGTTCCACAGTCGTCTTTATTGCCGAGCTGTGTCATCCGTGGGATTGCCCCTGACGTCCCTGAACTGGCTATCCTGCAGGAACTACAACAAGCGGGAGTCCCTGTCCGCAGAGTGTTTCGAATCTACAACACTGACGGTCCGACCTTCATGGTGCGCCTTCGCCTTGCATCACTTGCCGACGTAGACCATCTCATTGCCAACGGCACTCGCTTTCGAGGGCGCCTCCATTGTGTGGAACGCTCTCGCTCTTCACCGCGGCTTGACCGTTCCTCCCGTCTTCCACCCTCTCCTTCATCTCCGCCTCCCACGCCACCCACCCCCTCGTCGCCACCTGTTAATCTCCCCGCCCCACATTCTAACTTCTTTCTCTCACCGCTCCCTACTTTCGAACTTCTCCGACTCCTTGCCACGTCTATCACAAACATTACCACTACACTCTATTACCTTCTGCTCCTACATTACCCGACCCTTCACACTACCCTTTTGTCACCTGTCACTATGTAATATGCTTCTGTACTATGTCATATGTACTTGTCTCTCTCTGTAGAACCTTTCGACATGCGCGCCCGAGATACGTTCATATAATTACATGTCTGGTTTTCTCTTCTCCGGGTCTTTGTGGGGGTTGGCCTGTGCGGGGTGCTTTGCGGTTCTTCCCTGGGGTCCGTCTTGCTGTGATGGTCCCTCCGCGCCTCCTTCCATACTTTTCTCCCCTTTCGGGCATGTACAATACATGCCTTTCTATATTTTGTTTTTGTTTCTCCTTCGATGGCTGAAGAGCTCCATTGTTGAGCTGATGGCCCGCTTTCCCCCTTCTGGGGAAAGAATGAACATAACCCACTATAGGATAGGATAGGCTCACCTGCATACACCCAGCGTCAGTAGGTAGGGTCTGACACATCCCACTCTGACGAGTCTAGTGTCAGACCTAGGACAAAACGCTGGTTAATAGAGCAAACGCCTGAAAAGCCTTACATCTGATATGTTTTTGACATGCTCTATTGGTGAAAAAAATCTAATTCCCTCCATGGGAATTTAGAATTTTCCATTCGAAATGTGATAAACCCCCAGTCCCCAGGTCAGAGAAATTAAGAGTGATTCTGAGAATTGAACCGGGCCCATCGGACCAAAGGCAAGCATTCTATCCATTTTGCCACAAAGCCGGACTTTAGTTTACTAAACCTTAGGCTACTATCTCCACTGATCAGGTGTTGATTATTGACAGTAGCAGAGGCCAGGACAGTAGCTTGTGAAACAGCACTGACAACACAGCAGCCTACTCCGTTGGCTGTTTGCTGCAGCTCAGGACGCGTAGGGCTTGACATTCACTAAACCAACTATCAAAAAGCAGTAATCTAAATCTAGTGATAGCCCACGTCTTGTTCCCAGCAAACGCCACTGCTTGCTGCAATAACTTGCAGATATTGTTTACATGTGCTTGTAGTGACAATCAACCAAAATGGTGGTATACAGGTAGATCAGATGTGTGGTAGCTCTCTTAATTCTTATGAATAAAGGGAAAAAGAGGAGAGTGTAGGAAGGTTTGGGTTAGGACTGGATACTCAGAAGACCATAGTATGGAGCCTACAATATTCTGCTGCAAGAATTGAGAGTAGAGAATGCAGATAGCTTCCAAACTTTTGTAGAATATCTACGAATGATCTGGAGTATTTGTTGAAATTAATTAGAACAAACTGGAAATTTGCTGCCTGACAAAGTTTCTGCATGATTTTCTCCTTGAAATCAAACTCACAATAAACGGACCCACCCAGTTCATACCTGTGGTAAGCAACAAAAAGATACAAATCTGTTCAGTAAAACACTGCTAGAAAATATGATTCCACTTTCTAATTAATCTATTTCAACTTTGTACTTTTTGTCAACTTTACATTCGTTGCATGTGGGCACATTTTATGTCATATGATATTATTACTTTGTGGCCTAATATGTTCCAATGCCCAGTACCTGGCATTTCACTCATCTGAAAATACAGCTACTGCTTCCGTCAACTGGCTTATAAGAAGTCCCATCGAAATGTTTCTTTCACATTACACAATACTGTAGTTTAAAGGTTAGCATAGCTGGGGACCTGCCCTAACCAAACTCACTTCATCTTCTAAATAAGACGGGTGCAAAACATCATAAAATCACAACCCAAACCCCAGGGCACTGTACATTGACATCTCAACAAGCAGCTAAAGTAATACATATTCTGTCATGGGAACAAAAAATCCACAGTTTCGCTCTCAGAACCACAAAAAAAAAAGGCTATTGCTAAGGAATATATTTTGTCCAAAATCATTGCTATGCTACTCTTTATGAATTTCATAGGTGAAAAATACGGCCACCGAGACTTGGCTGGTATCCCAGAGGAGCCACTTTTTATTTTTAATAGTTTCTTCACTTCCTCGGGAAAAATGTGTTCTCAGGTTGTGCCATTTTCTCAGTATTTTCTTTGGTGGTACATTAAGGCCCTTTCCATTGGTGCTGAAAGCAGTGGGTATCTTAATTCTGTCTTTGAATTCACTGCTGTGAATATCCCAAATTTCTAGGAAGCTCTCAAATTTTTGTATTAATTCACCATTATCCTTCCTAGACCATTGAGTATATGTGTGGTGCTTGCTTGAATTGAATTATGTTTTCTAAATTAAATTACAATACACAGAGAAATAAATGTGTGAAATTTCATCACCTAGTGTATTTACCAACTTGCACCTTCCACTTGCAAAAAATAGGATCGGATTCTATCAGTGCAAGTAACTTATGGAAGCTCACGGCGTGTCCTTCACAATGCTAGCACAAGTCTGTCTGCAAGTGTCTTGCCCAAGAAATTGCTAATTGCCGCAAGTCAGCTTGATGAGGTATTTAGACTTGCAATTGGCGCAGAAAGTTGCCCTGTGCAAGTAATTGCTGCAATAACTTGCTAGTGTAAACGTAGCTTCAGATTTCTGGTGATGCAAGGATGGGGAGGGTAGTGGCCGAGGCCTTAATTAAGGAACAGCTGTAGCCTTGATGAAGGTTTTCATGGTTTCGTGGGGTTCAAAACCACTATCTCCCGATAGCAAGGTCACAGTTGGGTGACTTTAACCACATGGCCAACTCGCTTGGTACTTGGTAAATTAGTAACTTTTATAAGCTTAAAGAAATAGCAAAAGAAGAGCAAAAATGTTAAAGAGGTATTCATTTATCTCTCTCTCTCACTCTCATTCTCTCTGTCTTTTTTAAAAAGATATTCAGGGATTTTGATGTTCTGATACCTTCTCGAAGAGAGTTCCATAATTGAAAGCCAACGACAGTGAAAGAATTACTGTAAAGTTATTGTATATATTTTGGATGGTAGTGATGTACAGATGTAGCACATTCTTTCTCTTAAGGGCCCACCAAATCATATCCAGCAGTGTTCTATCATAGGCTTTTCCAGATCTCTAAAGAGTGTATGGAGATCATTCCTGTGCAGGTGGTAGGTACCTTTGAATGAGCATCCTAAGGGTAAACACATCATCTCTTGTACATCCGCCTGAACTGGATTTTAGTGATATTAGTTTCCTCCCTCAGTCTCCTCTCAGAGACTTTCTCCCAGAGTTCCTATCAGTCACTACTGATCTGCATTTAGGGCACTTGCCCAGGTAGCAGATTCCCTATCTGTTGTTTTCCTAGCCTTTTCTAAAATGATTTCAAAGAAATAGGAAATTTATTGAACATCTCCCTTGGTAAGTTATTCCAAACCCTAACCCCTTTCTATAAACAAATATTTGGCTCAGTTTGTCCTCTTGAATTCCAACTTTATCTTCATATTGTGGTCTTTCCTATTTTTAAAGACACCACTCAAACTTATTCATCTACTAATGTCATTCCACGCCATCTCTCCACTGACAGCTCGGAACTTGCCACTTGACTATTTGACTTGACTATTTCACAATATTTGTACCCACTTGAATGGAATTTTTTCTTGAGACATACCAATGATAAATTAACTAATATACTAGACAAAAAACTAAAAACATTTGACCTTAAGCTGGTTCATCTGAAGGAAACTTGCAAGTGATTAATATCATTGTAGATCCGTATTGAAAGTTATTGTACTTGCTAAAAGAATTAATTGTTTATTGTTCATACACCTATTCAATACATATAATCATAAGAAATTTTAGGATTTTATCCTTTTTATATTAGATAATATGGGACATGTTTGAAACTTGGCTTAGTACTAAAATTTCTGAAACCATTACAAAGGGAAAACATTCCAACTCAAGAATTAATTGATACCCAGAATAAGGTTAACAACATCCGGTTAAGAAATGAAATGAAACTACTATATAAGAAAAAAATCACTTTTGAATTTCCAACTATATCGGGCGCACTTGACTATTTCACAATATTTGTACCCACTTGAATGGAATTTTTTCTTGAGACATACCAATGATAAATTAACTAATATACTAGACAAAAAACTAAAAACATTAGACCTTAATCTGGTTCGTCTGAAGGAAACTAAGCCCAAAATGTTTGATCATAATAATAATACAAGAATCCCCATCACTTTGTTAAAAAACATTCCTACCACAATCAACTTATCTGACACCACTTTCTCTGACAATGATATGAATCTCCTTAACAAAGGTCTAAAATATAATTGGCCCAGTCAACAAAAAATCGACAATATAATCACCACAATCATGGAGGCTGAGTCTAATATAGATAAACAAATTGCTTTGGAGAAACAAAATGACATCAGATATGAAATAAAAAGAAACTACCCACCCTTGCTAAAGAAATAAAAACTAACAAAAATTCTATCCTTTCGAAACAGGCCCAAGAATTTAAAACCAAACTCTCGTATTTAAGTCCCATTTACATTTGTACACTCAGCTGCTGTTCTTGGAGTTTAAAAGATATGGTTGTAAAATTGCATGAGTAAAAGATTAGTCTTCATGAAGACTTAGAGTTGATGAATTGACCAACAAGCAAGATACGAATGTTCATGTGCACGAAATGTTTTTTATATATTGTATTTTATCCTGTACATATATATATATATAAGTTAGTTTAAGTGAAGATATGTTTTATACACTAATTTTAGGACCTCAACATAATATTTTAGACATACAGTTGCAATATTGTACATACTGACATATATGCCAATTCACGATAAGACATGCCCCATTTGTATGTGACTAAATGCACATCATCATATAACATTCCTTTGACAATGCAATTTAATCAAAGCTTCATCATATAAATATGTATTCATGGTTCAGCTGAAGATGACCTTGTATATGGGGTCGAAACCGGTCCTGTAGCTTAATATAAGCAATAAAAAACAAGTATTGATTGGTGGAAATTCTTTCCTATTTGTAATTGTGTAATTCGTCAATACGGAAATGAAGATTATAGATTATGATTATTACCCATATTCGTTGTATTCTCTTAACTTTTATATATGTTCTTTCTGTTGCTGTAAATGTTTTTTCTGTTGCTGTAAATGTTTCTCTCTCTCTCTCACGTGTCCACACTTTTTCGGCTGGGTGGCCCTCTTCTCTGCGCATACTCAGTCGGCCCAAGAATAATTAAACGGGCAGACGCCTAGTTGGCTGTCGCCTTCCCCACTCCACGATGTTTTACACCTGTCTTATTCAGGATGTGGACACCACTCTCCCCGACCTGTTTATTCGCTGTGACATCGGCCAGGCTGGTTACCCCATCTACGATGTCCAGCGGCTCCAGGACGACTTCACTGGTCAACTTTCGACGGAGGTTCTGGCCTTCTTCCTCCATTCAGAGGCCCCAGGAGCCCTGATCTCCAACGGCGCAACCATCAACGGCAGGCTCCATGAAGTGGTCTCTACTCCGGAGGAACTCATCGAGGCGTGGCGCCACCATCTTCATCCCATTTCCACTGTTCATGTCCGTCAGCCTCACACATCCCCACCGTCTCCAGCGCCCCCCTCCGTCATAACGACCACTCTCATCACTACTACTACCCCTACCACTACCATCACCACTTCTGCGCATATTACCCCATCTACTTCTCTTCTTCATACAGCAACTAGCCACCTCACTCCTATCATGTCCACTCCCACCACCTCCCTCTCTACCACACTATCCAGTCCACACCCGCCTCCTGTCACCTACATGGATGCCGCCCTTACAGCTCAGCAAATCTCCCGCGCCGAAGCAACCACAGCAACGCCAACTCACCAGCAGTCTCCATCTCCGAGCTGTGTCATCCGTGGCATTGACCCCCCCGTCGCCGACCAGGACATCCTGGAGGAACTACAACTGGCAGGCGTCCCCGCCCATTGGGCATTTCGTATCTTCAACACCAACGGCCCAACCTTCATGGTGCGCATCCAACTCTCCTCTGCAGCCAACGTAGACCATCTACTCACCACCGGCGTCCGTTTTCACGGGCGGACTTATCGAGTGGAGCCCTCTCGCTCCCCACCCCACCCCGACCGCTCCCCTCCTCTTACCCCTTCTCATAGCCCGCCGCCCGTCCCGCCACCCAACCCCACCCCCGCAAGCTGTCCCCCTACCCGCTCCACAACCGAACTTCCTCATATCGCCCTTCCCGACTCTAGACCTCCTTCGCCTACTAGCCACTTCCATTACCAACATAACCACGACCCTTTACTACCTTCTCTCACAATCCTACCCTCCTCGTTACTCCACCTTTCTCCCAGCACAATTTATGTAATTTATGTAATTCTCTGTAAATACTGTCACTTTCTGTAACGCACGCCCGAAATACATCGGAATTAAATAAATCAATTGTCCCCTCTTCCCCCGGTGTTTACGGGGGTTTGCCTACACGGGGTGCTTGGGTGCTTTGTGGGTCTTCCCTGGGTCCTGGCTTTTTTGTGACGGTGCCTTTACGCCAGATTCATTAACTATTTTCCCCCTCTGGTGTGTACAACACACACCCCCTACATTTTCTCTTTTTCACTAATTCTTTCCTTTACACGGCCGAAGAGCTCCTTAGTGGAGCTGATGGCTTGCCCCTCCTCGTCTGAGGAGAGGGAGTGAAATAACTTGTTTTCACTTCACTTCGCTTCGCTTCGCTGTAAATGTTTACGCTGGGCTCTATGCCGGTTTAACAATTTTTTTTTTTATATAGGTATGCACAATGCATACTCCTATATTTACATGTTTTACTAATTTCTCTTTGTACTTCTGTGGCCTAAGAGCTGCCCATTTGGCTGATGGCCCGCCTAACCGTCTTGGGTTAGGAGTTGAAATAACCTTTTGAAATAAAATAAAAAGTTCACCTGCATACACTCCAGCATCAGTGGGTAGGGTCTGACACATCCCACTCTGATGAGTCTAGTGTCAGACCTAAGGCAAAACGCTGGTTAATAGAGCAAACGCCTGAAGAGCCTTACATCTGATCTGTTTTTAACAATGACATTTACAATAAGATACAAATGTTGAAAACTATAAAAGCGGCTGGAATTTATAAGATTTCGAGGGGAAGGGCATTCATTTGCTGAGCAGATTTATGTTCTAAAATCACTTATAAAAATAAGATCAATAAGAAATCTGAAGAGGACAATCATAACCTTTGTTGATTTCAAAAAGGCATATGGTTCCATAGATCGTGGAGTGCTCATGAATGTTCTGCAGGAGTTTGGAGTGGATGAGAAATCTCTGGCTATAATTCGACAATCTCTTACAAACACCTTTTCTCAAGTCAAATTTATGGGCGAAACCTCAAATCCGTTTGAGATAAAAATGGGTTTGAGGCAAGGAGACAGCCTTTCTCCACTGCTCTTTAATTGCATTTTAGAAAAAGTTATTAGGGAATGGAGGTTGAGAATGACTGAAAATGGAATGAAGAATGGGGTAATGATAGGTTGTGGAAAAAATGCGATGATGTTAGACTGCCTTGCCTTCACAGATGATGTCGTTCTTTACAGACAACTGTCAAGCAACCAAGAAACAAGATGAAGAACTACAAATTGTTGCAGTCAAAACAGGGTTAAGAATCTCCTTCGAAAAAACAGCATTCATGGATTCTTTAAAAAGAAAGGCGACACGGACAGACTTGTTACACTGTATGGGGATATCCAGCATGTGCAAAAATGTAAATACCTGGGAGGAAAAGGAAGATGAAAAGGAGGGATTAAAGCAGAGGGTGAGAAAGATGGAGTTAGCATTCAGACTATGTCATGAAACCTATAAGTCCAAGTCCCTCTCAATTCAGGCCAAGTTGAAACATTACTGAACAGTGGTTAGAACGGAGTGCCTTTATGGAGCAGAAACCGTGATTAGGATGGCTGACCCAGTCCTTGAAAAGAGAGAAAGAAGATTCTTACAAAAAATCTTAGGCCCAACAAAGTCGACAAGTGATCCAAACACATTCCAGTTAAGATCAAATTTGGAGCTCTACAAGACAGTAGAAAGAGTCATGACTGTGATGTGGAAAAGGAGACTGACGTTTTATGGGCATATCAAAAGAATGAACCATGAGAGATTGGCAAGCAGGATACTTCTTCTGCAGGAAAAGTCGAAAAAACAACTGGGATGGCTTACACAGGTGCACAATGACTTGGCAGGAATAGATATCAAAGAGGAGGATATAAAAGAAAGGACATCATTTAGGAAGAAGGTTGCAGGGATGAGGGATACATCTGAAGAGCAACATGCGAAGCCATGGAACATCTCAGTAGAAGAGCGAGTAAGAAGAAGTTAAAGACTCAAGAATCTTTGGTGAAAGTGTAAAAAGAAGGGTGTCAGTCTGCGTGACAGAAGGAAGATTGTGTAAATGTGCCCCATAGGTGGCCGTATTGATAAATAATAAATAATAATAATTTTTGGTGAAATACTAAAGACAATGAAGGAGCCTCCGTGGCTCAGACGGCAGCACGTCGGCCTCTCACCGCTGGATACCGTGGTTCAAATACTGGTCGTTCCATGTGAGATTTGTGCTGGACAAAGCGGAGGTGGGACAGGTTTTTCACCAGGTACTCCGGTTTTCCCTGTCACCTTTCATTCCAGCAACACTCTCCATTCTCATTTCATAGCATCTATCAGTCATTAATAAATCACTTTGGGAGTGGCAACCCCATTGTACTAATAGCCTATATCTGCTTCATTCATTCCATCCCTGACCCAATCAATGACTGGAAAACAGGTTGTAGGTTTTCATTTTCACTAAAGACAACGAAGCCTCTGTGGCTCAGGTGGCAGTGCGTTGGTGTCTCACTGCTGGGTTCCGTGGTTCAAATCCCGGTCACTCCATGTGAGATTTGTGCTGGACAAAGCAGAGGCGGGATAGGTTTTCCTCCGGGTACTCCGGTTTTCCCTGTCATCTTTCATTCCAGCAACACTCTCCAATAAAATTTCATTTCATCTTTCAGTCATTAATCATTGCCCCAAGAGGAGTGTGACAGACCTCGGCAGCCGGCACAATTCCTGTCCTCGCCGCAAGATGGGGGCTTCATTCATTCCATCCCTGACCCAGTCACTGATTGGAAAACAGGTTTTAGGTTTTCATTCATTGATTTTTTTCACTAAAGACAATGCGTTAGGATATAGCACCATATCTGAAATACTTATTTGATCACATGAAGGAGCTATACCAAATGAAAAGAGAGTTGCTATAGTAGCCCCTGTGTATATAGGAAAGGGTGACAGACATAAAGCTGAAAATTACTGGCCAGTCAGCTTGATATGCATTGCATGTAAGCCTTGTGAAAGCATTCTTTCTGATTATATTAGACATGTTTGCAAAATTAATAACTCTGTTTGATAGAAGGCAGTTCAGGTTTAGGAAAGGTTATTCCACTGAAGCTCAACTGTAGGATTCCAGGAAGATACAGCAGATATCTGGATTCAGGAAGTCAAATGGACTGTATTGTGATTGACCTGTCTAAGGCATTTGATAGGATAGATCATGGGAGACTATTGGTAAAATTTGGTGCAATAGGACTAGACAAAAGAGTGACTGAGGGGTGGATGTATTTCTAGAAAGTAGATCTCAGAGAATTAGAGTAGGCGTAGCTTTATCTGACCCTGTAATAATTAAGAGGGGAATTCCTCAAGGCAGTATTATCGGACCATTATGTTTTCTTATATATATAATTGGTATGAGCAAGGAAGTGGAATCAGAGGTAAGGCTTTTTGAAGATGATGTTTTCCTGTATAGAGTAATAAATAAGTTACAAGAATATGAGCAACTGCAAAATGACCTCAATAATGTTGTGAGATGGACAGTATGCAATGGTATGATGATAATCAGGGTTAAAAGTCAGGTTGTGAGTATCACAAATAGGAAAAGTCCACTCAGTTTTAATTACTGCATTAATGGAGTGGAAGTTCCTTATGGGAATCATTGTAAGTACCTAGGTGTTAATATAAGGAAATATCTTCATTGTGGTAATCACATAAATGAGATTGTAAATAAATGGTACAGATCTCTGCACATGGTAATGAGGGTGTTCAGGGGTTGTAATAAGGGTGTAAAGAAGAGGGCATATAAGTCTCTGGTAAGACTGCAACTAGAGTACAGTATGATTCCAGTGTATGGGACCCTCACCAGGATTACTTAATTTGAGAAGAAAAAATCCAAAGGAATGCAGCTCGATTTATTCTGGGTGATGCAGCATCTACCTTTCCTAGAACTATTCAACTTTCAACATCCTTGCACTTCTCCTTCAGCCATTCTTCCTTAACCATCCTGTAGTTCCTAACCACTTCATTCTTTAATAGCCTGTATTCCTTTTTGCCCTTTTCATTTTTGGCATTCTTGTACTTTCGTTGCTCATCAATGAGGTCTAGTAACTCCTGGGTTATCCATTGATTCTTAGTTAATCTTTACTTTCTTCCTAACATTTCTTCAGCATACCTAGATGCTCATTCGTCATGACTGTCCATTCTTCCTCTATTGTGTTTCCTTCAGTCTTTTCACTTAGTTTTCATGAAACAGTACCTCACACTCTTTTCTTTCAACTTGTCTAGGTCCCATCTCCTTGTATGCCTTCCTTCCTTCAACTTCTTCAACTACAGATGGCATTTCATGACCAGCAAGTTGTGGTCAGAGTCCACGTATGTTCCTGGGAAAGTTTTGCAACCTAATGCCTGGTTTCTGAATCTCTGCCTAATCATAATGATGTCTATTTGATACCTTCCAGTATCTCCAAGTCTCGTCCACGTATACAGCCGTCGTTTGATGCCTTTGAACCAAGTATTAGCAAGGACTAAATTATGATCGGTGCAGAATTCAACCAGCTGACTTCCTCTTTTATTCTTTGTCCCAATCCAAATTCTCCTACTGTATTACCTTCTCTTCCTTGGCCTACCACTGCATTCCAGTCTCTCATCACAATTAGATTCTCATCACCTTTTACATACTGTATTAAAACTTCTATAACTTCATATATTCTTTCAGTTTCTTCATGATCTGCTGAACTAATAGGCATATAGACCTGCACTATTGTGGTGGGCATTGGTTTGGTGTCTATCTTCACAACAATAATCCTTTCACTTTGCTGGTCATAGCAGCTTAACCGCTGTCCTATTTTGTTATTCATTATTAATATTTATATTATGTATTTATATTATTTATTTGTATTAATATTATTATTTCCCTGGCTCGATTTTTTGTTTATAATTCTGTAGTCACCTGACTAAAAATACTGCTCTTCTTGCCAATGTACTTCACTTATACCAACTACATCTAAGTTTAGTCTATCCATCACCCTTTCAGATTCTCTAACCTACCACAATGACTCAAACTTCTAACATTCCACACTCCAACTTGCAGAATGTCAGTATCCATCTTGCTGATGATTGTTCCCTCTTGTATAGTCCCCACCCAGAGATCCAAATGGGGGACTATTTAACATCCAGAATATTTTACCCAGGAGGAGACCATCATCAATACGTCATTCATACAGAGAATGCTGCATGTTCTTGAGAGTTAGTTCCAGCTGTAGTTTCCTGTTGCTTTCATCTGTGTAGCAGTATAAACACAGCTAAGCCATGTTGAGTATTATTACAAGGCCATTTCAGTTAAGCATCCAGACTGCCATCTTGCAAATTCCAAAAGGCTGCTACCTCCATTTCGACGTTGTCATTGTTATCATAGGTAAATTTCAATACTTCTTTAGTATTAGTCACCTCCTCTGTTTGGAAATTATCCTTGTAACCAACAACCCTTATATACTGCAGAATGAATACTTCTGCCTTTTCAATATCCTCACATACACACTCCCCTCGTTCATCAATGATTCCTGGAATGTCTTTCTTGGAACCTGTTTCTGCCTTAAAGTAAGTATACATACCCTTCCATTTTACACTAAAATGTGCATGACTGCCAGTTATGCTTGCCATCATGTTATCCTTAGCTGACTTCTTTGCTAGATTCAATTTCCTAGTAAGTTCCTTCAATTTCTCCTTACTTCCACAGCCATTTCTAACTCTATTTCTTTCCAATTTGCACCTCCTTCTTAGTCTCTTTATTTCTCTGTTATAATAAAGTGGGTATTTACGATTCCTTACCACCTTTAAATGTACAAAGCTATTTTCACATGCCTGAACAATTGCTTTAAACCCATCTCAGAGTCTGTTTACATTTTTATTTACTGTTTTCCACCGATCATAGTTACTTATTAAAAACTCCCTCATGCCTGTTTTATCAGCCATATGGTACTGCCTAATAGTCCTACTTTAAAGACCTTCCTTTGTATCACATTTATATTTTACTATGACAAAAACAACTTCATGATCATTAATACCATCTATTACTTCAGTTTCTCTACAGAGCTCATTTGGTTTTACCAGCACCACGTCCTGAATATTCTTCCCTCTAGTTGGTTCCATTACTTTCTGAATCAGCTGTCCTTCCCATATTAACTTATTTCCCATTTGTTCACATTACCTCCCAATTCACATTTGGTAAATTGATCTCCCGCTACAATCATGTTACTTTCCATGTCGTTTTCCATATAGCTGATTATCTTATCACATAATTCTGAATCATCGTCAGTGCTACCCTTTCCCGGTCTGTACACTCCAAAGACATCAAATTCCCTATTATCTTTAGAAATGAGTCTTACACCTAGAATTTCGGTTTGTCATCTGTAACTTTTTCGTAGCTTACTAAATCTACTTTCAACAGAATTCATATTCCCCCTCCTACCATTTCTATCCTATCTCTACGATACAAACTCCAGTTCCTTGAGAACATTTCTGCACCCATTATATCATTTCTCTGCCATGATTCAACTCCTATTATAACATCTGGTAAGCATAATATACCCATTCAATTACCGGTACTTAATTTTATTCCTTTCTTTACTTTACTTCTACAGTTCAACACTATTATTTTTATGTCATCCCCACTTGATGTCCAGATCACTGTACCCTTATCACCGCTCCCTAGACCACCCCGTTTCCCTGAATGTACCTCCCTATAACCCTTTTAAACAAATTTCCTATCTTATACGTACCACTGCGTTTTAAGTTAAGGTCATCTGAGCGCAGATCTCTATCTCCTACCCACCCGTTAGGATCTAGAAATCTCACTCCCAGTTTCCCACATACCCACTCCCTAGTGTCATTTACACCTTCCAGTCAGTATCCCTCCTACACAGTATTTCACTGATAACAATCTCCGCTTCCTTAAACTTCACCCTGCTGCATTTACCAGATGCCACACATCCCCAACTATGTTGGTACTTATACCTGCTTTCCTTAGGTTGTTGATACCAATGTGAAACACTACCACCTTCTCCTTTCCCTCCTCCTTCTCTTCTACTTTCCTTAATGTCTGCCTCAAGCTAATTCTGGATAACACTCTACCCTGATTCCCTTTCCTCCACACACTTTCCCCACATGTCTAACAATGGAATTCACCATGACCAGAGCCTCAATTCTAGCCACCTCATTTGATCCCCTCCCCTCCTGGTCAGCCCTACCTTTCCTGACAGCTGCAGAGGCTACTTCCTTCTCCTTTTTCTCCCTCCCATGACCCTGTTCCTATCCTATACTCTACATTTTCCTTTCCTACCTTTTCCCTTCCTCCTACTTCCACCCTTCTCAGCAACAGCTCCCTGTTCATCTTTCCTCTGTTGTTCTACCTGCAGTGACTCATACCAGTTTACCTGTCCTGATTTCTGATTCTGAATAGAGCCCTTAACCTGCAATTTCATTTCCCTTAGAACATTAGACAACCTGTCTTCTACAGTTCCCCCCCTTTCCTTCCCATCCCTCTTGTACACCTACTGTATCCTGTACATTGTTTGAGGGAGGTTTACCTTCCTGTCTTCTGAGATAATCCTAATTATCTCCATCAAACTCTCCAACTCCGCCCTCATACTCCTTAATGTCTGGCAACACCCACAGTTCCTACACTTTCATTCCTTAGCCATTCTTTACAGAAAAAAGAAAAGAAAAGGAAAAATAAAATAATTTATTATGTGAAAAAAATGAAAGGAAAGAAATATTGTCTAGGATAGTACACAAAGATCACACGACAGTAAGGTCATTAATATACTACTGCACTACAATACTACTTAGTCGTACATTATTTTTATCCTACAACACCCTAACAGGATAAAAACTGCCATTAATTATGAAATACCGAAAGGAACTCACATGAATTACATAATTCTAAACTGCAGTTAAGCCCATCCTAAATATAACAACAGAATTCTAGTAAGAGAGTTTCTACAGATACTTCTACTATACTACACAAATATTTTACAATAATAGAAAAAGCACACTAATTTCTAATAAGATACTATAATACACTACAATAATTTTAAACTGCATTCAGACATATTTCAATTTAATTGTGATACATTTCAATACGGGACATTATAAAATTTTAATCTTTAAATTCAGACATATCCTAATTACAATATATAACTACTAAGCGCAAACAGAAATGATAATTGCAAGTTTGAAATTCACATGACCTACTCAAAGATTACCAACAAAGCTAAATGCGTAGACAGATTATAACTATTAGTACTATTTTGTCCTACTATGCTCTAATAGATACACACAAAAGATATACACACAAAAATACACACGAATATAGCAGGCAAGATACTATCTAACATATCATGTCTACACTACAATTCTCAACTGAAATGTGGTTATATGATTTTTACAGCTAGTGGATTACTATTATTTTCCCTACTATGCAGGAGGGAGAATAGAAGTGTCCTTAAGTGCTGAAAAATAAGAAGTTGTCTACAATAATTACCCAAAAAAGAAAAGAAAAAAGAATTCTCTCGAAACTACACCAGTTTTTTTTTTTTTTTTTTTTGGCAATGGCTTTACGTCGCACCGACACAGATCAGTCTTATGGCGATGATGGGATAGGAAAGGCCTAGGAGTGGAAGGAAGTGGCCATGGCCTTAATTAAGGTACAGCCCCAGCATTTGCCTGGTGTGAAAATGGGAAACCATGGAAAACCATCTTCAGAGCTGCCGACAGTGGGATTCGAACCCCCTATCTCCCGGGTGCGAGCTCACAGCCGCGCGCCTCTACGCGCATGGCCAACTCGCCTGGTAACTACACCAGTGACTTGAACTGCATTATTATTGAGATATAGGAATTTGATTATAAATATTTTACTCGATGAATAAATGAAGGTGCAAATTACAAAGTATGCTAGGGACTTAGAACTACAAATTATCAGAATACAGTAATCAGCTGATTCTTGTACTTGTTTACTCAACTATCATACACTTTTTGATCTCATCGGAATGCAGAAAACAATCGTCAACAGTCTAAAGACTTTTGAGTAATTATCCTGTGAAATGCCGTGTATTCTCTTAAAGTTCTTTTTAAATCAAAGTTTACAGGCGTATCGTGTCATTCAATTGATAAATTATTACCTTTGGGATATTTTGAATGGATATCTATATGAAATACTGGAAAAATCTGTGGAAGTTACAACTCCTTATGATAACTTGCCTTTGTAAGTATTATACCAAGATAGTTTTTAAAAAATTTAAAAAGTTAATATTAATCCCTTGGTTAAGGTTAGGTTGAATGGAGGATCCCACTTTCCAATACTTATTTGTTTTTTTATTGCTAAGCCATCTTAAAATCTAATGACAATATTAAAATGTACATGTTTCATTCCTAATATGTAACGTCTTCAGCTTATGATGATGATGATGATGATAATAATAATATAAAATGTTCCTTCATGTTGGGCTAGAACCTCAACAAGTCAATATTCGAGTTTGAGATAAAATCTGACTTAAGGGACCAGCTTTTGACATTTTTTTGTATCTTTCTTAGCTGAAGATGTTCCATATTAGGAATGAAACATGTACTTTTTCATATTGTAATTAGATTTTAAGCTGGATTAGCAATAAAAGACAAATAATTATTGAAAGGTTTGGATTTTCCATTCAACCTAACCTGAGTTGATGCCAATATGGGACAAAAATTATATTTATAAGTTGTAATCCCTTGGTGGTTACCACTCCTGTGAATCCCCTTTGTTTCTATATGGGGATAATAGTGCTCTTCCTCCATTATTGAGGGTTTTTTCCACAAACAAAGATTTTAATGAAGAGATCTGTAAACCATTGGATGCCTCTTTCTATCATTCTCTTTCAAGCTTCTATAGAGAGATCATCTGGACCTGGGGCCTTCTGTTATATTTCCCATACCCTGTCCACATCATCACAAGAGATTGTACCTACCAAACCAATATTGGCTGGAAGTTCTCCATGCGGTTCCTTGGAATTTTCTTCATTGAGTAGTTTTTAAAGATATTTTTCCAGTGGCTCTTAATATCCTCTTCCATAATCAAGACAGAGTTTCATTTGTCTCTTATACAACAGATGTGCAATATGTCCCTCCCTGTCCGTTCCCTTAAGCTTTTCTGCCATATATTGGACAAATATTACTTAATGATAAAATATGATAAAATGCAATTGGATGTCCAATGAAATCTGTGTTATCATATTCACAAAAACTAGAAATATGTTTCATTTAATTTTAATGTTTTAAAGAGAGACTAAGGTATAAATATAATATATCATAGAAACCCATGCATAAATTATTATATTAAAGTGTGTTTTTTTTTTTTTTTTGCAGATCCACTTACAAGTAACCGTCAGCTGCTGTGCAGACCTATGGATTCCAAATGTCCATCGGAAAGAGCTGGTAATTGGACTTATAAAAGAATACAGATGGAAGATTTGTCACAGGTTGTAGCTGTTGGTAAGTGTTTGTTTATATCTGATAAGATAGTGAGTCATGATGGCCTAGGGATTAATTCTGTGATAGTCGCTCACTTAACGAATGTCCAACTCGCTGGCTGAATGGTCAGTGGACTGGCCTTCGGTTCAGAGGGGCCCAGGTTCAATTCCTGGCCGGGTCGGGGATTTTAATCACTTCTGATTAATTCTTCTGGCTCGGGGGCTGGGTGTATTTGTCATCATATTCAGACAACCACTATAGAAACACGCAATAGTGATTACATCCCTCCATATAGGGTTGGTGTCAGGAAGGGGACCCAGCCGTAAAACAGAACCAAATCCACATGTGCAATGCAGTTCGCACCTGCAACCCCACAGGTTCATGGGAGACTCCCAGCTCTAATTAATAGCTTTCTGAGCGAAAGACTACAGCACATGGTCCTTAATGGATGCGATTCTTCTCCCACCACCGCCACCATCTTCTCTGGTGTCCCGAAGGGCAGTATCCTATGTCCCCTTCTTTTTGCCCTCTTTATTGATGACCTTATCGACACTGTTTCCCACCATTCGTGTGAAATCCTTCTCTTTGCAGATGATTGTAAAATCTTCAAGCAGATCGATTCTCCCACATATACAATCCAATGGCAAAATGCTCTTGATTCACTGTCAGGTTTGTGTACTACATGGCGTCTTAAACCTCATCCCTCCAAGTGTTCCACCATTTTGTTCACACTTCATAAATCCCACATTCTAGAAGAATATCACCTACTGAACCAACCAATTGCACTTGTTGACAATAAAAAGGACTTAGGAGTGCATTTTTACAGTAAATTATTGTTTGTCTCGCACATAAACAGGGTCACCTCACGTGCTATGTCACTCCATGGTTTACTCTACAGGTTTTCTGACATCACAGATGTAAATGCCCTCAGAGCATTCTACGTTTCCTGCATCTTACCTATTGTTGAATATGCCTCTCCAGTCTGGTCCATTTCTGCTTCTTCAAATCTCAGCCACCTTGACCATGTACAATCTTTTTTCTGTGCTATCATCAGAGCCAGGGTCCCTGCATGTCACAACTTAAGCACTATCCAAGTGCTTGGGAAACTGAAACTCAAGTTTATCTCTGCTTGGAGGAAAGTAGTCGACCTATAGCTACTATACAAAGCAGCTAATGGTCTATTTAGGTCTCCAGATATAGTTTCCTTATTCCCCCTCCACATGCCATCCTCTAGCCAGAATGAAGACCCTATTCCATATTCCTTACTCCTGGCTTTCTCTCACCCAAAGGTCCCTTTCTATACGTATTCCAGCAATGTTTAATACATTATCCATCAACATGAACCTAGACATCTTCCTAACGTTTCCTTCCTTCTGTCATGATATTTCTCATATAACTTAATTTTCCTTCTTGTTCTTTCCTGTTCTGCTCCTGTATTTACTGTAAATGTATCTTCCTTTGCTAATGTCGTTGTATATGTAAATATGTATTATATATGATTGTACAGTTTTTATTGTGTATATTTGTGTCCTTTGTAAATATTTATATATCTTTCATTCTAGATTAATATCTATTGTACATAGCTTGAGTCTTTGTAATTCGGTGTTATGCTGTTGCTGATCCTGAATAAATAAATAGATTAGTAAATAGAAAAAGCAGTAACAAAAGAGGAAGAAAAAGTCACTCACTTAACAAATCAATGAATTAGCAAACGAGCAACTTATGATTATTAACCATAGCAATACCAAGGGGGAAAGATGGGCCTTAGAACTCATTTTCTTTTTAACTTCAATTTCAGTGATCAATTATCTGCATTTAGCGTTGTTGCCCAGGTGGCAGATTCTCTATCAATTGTTCCCCTAGCCTTTTCTTTTTAATGTTTCAAAGAACTTGGAAACGTATTGAACATTTTCCTTGATAAATTATTCCAATCCCTTATGCCTCAATTTGCCCTCTTGAATTCCAACTTTATCTTCATATAATGATCTTTCCTGCTTTTAAAAGCTCCATTTAAGCTTATTTGTCTGAATATGTCATTCAACACCATCTCTCCACTGACCGCTTGGAACATACCACTAAATTGAGCATCTTCTGTTCTTACACCCAAATCTTCCCAGCCCAAAGTTTGCAGCATTTTTGTAACACTACTTTTTTTTTTTTTTTTTTTTTTTTTTTGAAAATCACCAAGAACAAATCGTGCTGCTTTCCTTTGAATCTTTTCCAGTTCTCGTGTCAAGTAGTCTTGGTGTGAGCCCCATACACTGGAGCCGTACTAATTGGGGTTTTGCCAGAGACTTACAGTATATACCCTCTTCTTTACATCATTACTACAACCCCTAAATACCCTCATAACCATGTGCAGAGATCTGTAACCTTTCTTTGCAACCTTGTTAATGTGATTACCCCAATACAGATCATTCCCTGTATTAATACCTAGGTACTTACAGTGATCCCCATGTGGTAGTGTCACCCCATGAAAACAGTAACTAAAATTGGAAGGACTTTTCCTCTTAGTGAAACAACCTGACTTTTCATCCTATTTACCTTCATACCATTGTCTGCTGTCCATCTAGCAACATTGTCTCGGTCACAATACTGTAACTTATTTACTACTCTATACAGTATAACATAATCTGCAAATAGACTTATCTGTAATTCCAGTTCTTTACCCATATCTTTTATACATTCAGGGTGGTCAGAAATAATGTGAACCAAGTACACAAGCATTAGAGTGTTGGTCATACTAATCAGCAATTTGAAAAAATTACGTCGATACCTTGCACCGTTGTCATTTTATCAGCTGCTGAAGTTATCCAATCAGATCTTTCATGGGCGAATTCAAATGGGTTTTACGAGGTGGTGTTGCTTGGTTGAGCTTGAGAGCCATGCCGAGCAGTGAGCATCAGACACTAACACACCATGGGTTTCAGCCAGTGCCACAGTAGCGCGCTTGCTATGGGCCGAGCCTATCAGCAGGGAGGTGCTTGTTTAAGTCCCTCCCATGGAGAAATTTATTTCCTGTACTGGCACTCTCAAGCTGGTCATAAGCCACGTGCAGATTTAGCAACACCCCCTCGTGAAGCCCATCTGAAGTCACCCGTGAAGTGATCTGACTGGCTAACTTCAGCATCTGATAAAATGACAATGGTACGAGATACTGATTAATTTTTTTTCAAATTGCTTATCAGTATGGCCAACACTACTGCTCATATACCTGGTTCACCTTGTTTCCCACCATCCTGTATATAAGAAAACATAAGGCAAAATGGTCAAATAATTTTGCTCACTAGCTTTTTTTTATCCCAAAAATCTTCATACAATGTGGAAAAGGCATCATTTTAACTAGTAATGTTGCAAAGCAGTGTATACTTCAGATAACTTACCTTTGGGTAATACACTATTTGCTACCTGTAAGTGTAATATTAATTTGGAAAATCACAATCAGAATAAATAAAGACAATATGCACTTCCAACTTAAGTTTTCACAACAGTTGTAAGCATCTTTGGAAGTGAATGGTTTGAAAATAGCAGGTACACGAATTATGTGAAGGTAAGAATTACGTGTGTAAATATGGTAAGTGTATATGATTAAATATATTTCTAGCCTTTCTACATGATGCACACTACAGTATTTTCTAACTTCTTTCCAATGCATACTCAACACTGAAAATGTATGAATGGAAAATAATTAAAAAGAAAGATCAGAAAACTTTGAATGCCCCCTGAAATTGAATTAGAAGAACATAGGTTGGGGTATTGAACATGTTCACCATTTTCAGCTGATTGATATTGACAACCATATGCTTAACACATATCTGCCCACTGTTGACATTGTTCAACAAGAATGTCTGAATATTGTTGATCTTGTATCAGTAGACAGAAAGAACATTTTTGAGGTGCATCGTTTACAGTTCATTGGTTTAACACTGCACAAAACAAAAACACTAGACATTCAGTTTTGCACCTCATAGAGTGAAATATGATTCTTCCATTGTGGAGAAGTTAAGTTACATTAGGAAATTTAAGATCGATTACCCCAAGCAAATCAGAGCTCCCCATGGAGCACAGAGCTCCCGGACAACACGTCCACTCTACGTGAGAAGCCAGAGCTCCCCGTGGAGCACACGGCTTCCGGACAACAAGTCCACTCTATGTGAGAAGCCAGAGCTCCTCATGGAGTACATAGCTTCTGGACAACACGTCCACTCTACGTGAGAAGCCAGAGCTTCCGATGGGGCACAGAGCTTCTGGACAACACGTCCCCTCTATGTGACAAGCCAGACCTCCCCATGGAGCACAGAGCTTCCAGACAACATGTCCACTCTACGTGAGAAGCCAGAGCTCCCCATAGAGCACAAAGCTTCCGGACAACACGTCCACTCTACGTGAGAAGCCAGAGCACCCCATGGAGCACAGAGCTTCCGGACAACACGACCACTTTGCGTGAGAAGCCAGAGCTCCCCGTGGAGCACAGAGCTTCTGGACAACATATCCACTCTACGTGAGAAGCCAGAGCTCCCCATGGAGCACAGGGCTCCCGGACAACATGCCCACTCTGCACGATCCCGAAGACAGAATGAAGCTACCCTGCAACGTGCATTCCCGAGGTAGCCTGCGCTGGGTGGTGCAACAGGAAGCACAATAAAATTAATGATCAATGATCGCACAGGAGTTACGGTTCGATTTTTTTAAACCAATAGAATTTGAATGTTTTAATTGATGCTTGTTGTCTTTTCCTTGGAAATTTCTCAAAGCTTGTTTCTTGTGAAAGTCCCAGAAAAATCAACACGTGCGGTACAGGGTGTCCCACAAATTCTGATGATAACATTTAATACAATTTTTAATGATCCAGAATTTAATTGAAGTAGGCCAAATACGTAAACACTTACAGCACACATCATAATTTACAGGACAAGAAACCTCAAAACACAAGATTATTAACATCAGTATGTTTTGAACTTAGATATTTCTGATAAATAGCTGACAGCAAACGGTTTACAAAAAATCCTCAAAAGCCACTTGATTTCTGAGCCGGTGCTGACAGGTGTGAAAACTACCGCACCATTAGTTTAGTATCTCATGCCTGCAAAATTTTAACACGTATTATTTACAGAAGAATGCAAAAACAAGTTGAAGCTGAGTTGGGAGAGGATCAATTTGGCTTCAGAAGAAATGTAGGAACACGTGAAGCAATCCTGACTTTACGTTTGATCTTAGAGGATCGAATCAAGAAGGACAAGCCCACGTACATGGCATTCGTAGATCTAGAAAAGGCATTCGATAATGTTGATTGGACCAAGTTATTTATGATTCTGAAGATGATAGGGATCAGATACCAAGAACGAAGAATTATCTACAATCTATATAAAAATCAGTCTGCAGTGATAAGAATCGAGGGCTTTGAAAAAGAAGCAGCAGTCCAGAAAGGAGTGAGGCAAGGCTGCAGTTTGTCCCCTCTCCTTTTCAATGTTTACATAGAACAGGCAGTAAAGGAAATCAAGGAGAAATTTGGAAAGGGAATCACAGTCCAAGGAGAGGAAATCAAAACTTTGAGATTTGCCGATGATATTGTTATTTTATCTGAGACTGCAGAAGATCTCGAGAAGTTGCTGAATGGTATGGACGAAGTCTTGGGTAAGGAGTACAAGATGAAAATAAATAAGTCCAAAACAAAAGTAATGGAGTGCAGTCAAACGAAGGCAGGTGATGTAGGAAATATTAAATTAGGAAATGAAGTCTTAAAGGAAGTAGATGAATATTGTTACTTGGGTAGTAAAATAACTAACGATGGCAGAAGTAAGGAGGACGTAAAATGCAGACTAGCACAAGCAAGGAAGAGCTTTCTTAAGAAAAGAAATTTGCTCGCTTCAAACATTGATATCAGAATTAGAAAGATGTTTTTGAAAACTTTCGTGTGGAGCGTGACATTGTATGGAAGTGAAACATGGACGATAACTAGCTCAGAAAGAAAGAGAATAGAAGCTTTTGAAATGTGGTGTTACAGAAGAATGCTGAAGGTGAGATGGATAGATCGAATCACGAATGAAGAGATACTGAATCAAATTGGTGAGAGGAGATCGATTAGGCTAAATTTGACGAGAAGAAGAGATAGAATGATAAGACACATCTTAAGACACCCAGGACTTGTTCAGTTGGTTTTTGAAGGAAGTGTAGGTGGTAAGAACGGTAGGGGTAGACCAAGGTATGAATATGACAAGCAGATTAGAGCAGATGTAGGATGCAATAGTTTCGTAGAAATGAAAAGGTTAGCACAGGATAGGGTGGCATGGAGAGATGCATCAAACCAGTCTATGGACTGATGACTCAAACAACAACAACATGAATGGAAACTTTCAAAGCGGTTAACATAACATCCTACTTCACACTTTATATAGTTCTTAACAGTATTTCTATGGCATGTAGCTCATCTAATTTGTGTTGCAGTTGAAACTATGATATTTCCAATGAAGTCCAAACCTGCTTCATCAGATATGCAACGTTTAGTAAATTTCAAACGCTTAAGCAATTGCAGGTCAAATAGAATAATTTCCTAAGTAACACTGCATAATATGATGAAGTAATCCTTTTTCAATACCTGCTTGGGTCATCCTGTAAACCTAAAAGGCATTATTCAAGCTGAAAATTAATGGAAATACTGCATAGCAGCAACAGATGGCTGTTTTACAGATATTCTCTTCTTTTATTTTGAACTCCAAAGTGCCATAAGTGGTATAAGTGGAATAACTGCTTTGTTTGATGCCAGAGTCATAACATTACCATCATTGAACCAAACAAGTGTTATCCCCGACTTGACATCAGTGACCTGGTCATAACTCCCTTGAGGAAGCTTTTTCACCATAGCTGGATCTTGCAGGGGAGCCTTATCAGTAAGATTATTGTGAATTGTACCCTTAGAGTCATGACCACTGTTAGCTAGCTTGCAGAAAAGCAATGTAAGTAGACCCCTGAGGCAATTTGCTTTTATAACTACTGAGCCTTAAATGCCAAGATCAAGACTGGTATTACCTGTACTTACGCCCTGGTATGGACCAGCTTGAAATAGATATCCTAGTATCAAATACATGAACAATACTCTGAAAGCAAACCTCATTGGTTTGTTATGGATGTGATGATCATTCCATGTCTTCCAAAGTATGGAACCATAGATTCATATGTACTGAAGTAAACATTGTTGGGAAAATAGTGTAGTACTTTATGTTTACATAATATCAAAGTGGCTGTACTTCTGTCAACTTGTCATTAGGATTCAGGCCATTGATGGTGGAAATGTGCAAATAATGAAACAGCTCCTCAAATCTGTATCAGGAAATTGAACTTGCAACTCCTGGATATGAATTTGTCAGTATTTTATCTACAGTCAATATAAAAATGTGAAAAACACAATTTAAATTAATTAATTACAACTCATTTTGGTTTATAAAGTGGTATAATCACTCATAATTAAAGTATAAGTCATTATAGGACTTTCCAATTAAATGAAACAGTGTACCCTGCTATGCCCACTTCCCCATTTTTGGGGCACTGAAATAAATGAGTCTCTGGAGTTTCCAAATGAATAAATTGTTTTAGAATTATTCTTCAAGTTGAAATGAATAAATATAAGTAATTGCTTTACTTACTTTTTATTCAGGGACATCTTGCCTGGTACTGCTAGCACATATTCGACAGTGGCTAACTGGTTGCCAGCGTTTTGCCCCAGTGTGCTAAGTTGAGCTCATCAGTTGGTAAACAGCACACCCACCAAGACGCATGGATAGTGCATACCATGCAGGCCACTGCGTAGGCTAATTGGAGCCACCAGCCATGCCAGTGCACTGTAAGAGACTTTGTCTCATTACCAAAATCCTATAGGAATCAACATCTATATCATCTGATGGCCAGGCAGGCATCAATTTTTGGTAATGAGACAAAGTCTCTCATAATGCATTGGCACTGCCGGTGGCTCCAAGTAGCCTACGGAGTGGCCTCCACGGTATGCTCTAGCCATGCGTCTTGGTGGGTGTGCTATTTACCAACTGATGAGCCCAGCTTAGCACACAGGGGTGAAATGCTGGCAACCAGGAATGAGTTAGCTGGAAAATTTATAATGTCCAATAACAGACCATTTATAATGGTATTATAAATTTACTCATTCGGGACAAATATTTCAGGTTCCCTATGGGAATCAACATATATATCCAGTGGCTAACTGGTCAAAGAATGTAGCTCTGTGTTTGAATATGATGAGCTGTCTGTGGTCTTACCACCTTAATTCAACCACAGAGTAAAATTTCTCCTATGACAAATATTACCTCTCAAAAAGAAGTAACAAGAAGTTGCCCCTAAGTTGGGGCAATGGACATTTGTGGGTAACAAGTAATATAAACAAACAAACAAACAAACAAACAAACAAACAAACAAACAAACAAACAAACATGCATGCATACATACATACATACATACATACATACATACATACATACATACATACATACATACATACTGCCCCCTTCTTACCTTGCTACTCAGCCGGAGAACGAGTCTCAGTCGCAGACCGTTCGTTTTCTGGCTATGCAAAAATTTGAAGGGCAGGGATAGCTTAAGGACTAGCGACAATAAAATTAAACACTAAAATAAGGTTTTAGCATTTATTATAACTAAGCACTCTTCAAAAAACTCAAATTTGAACAAAATCTTATGGTTTTTTTAATATTTCATCTTCTCTGCCGGTCTGTCTCAATAATATGGAATTTCTTCCCCAAAATTCAGCTGATTAAATATCTGTAATTATACATATAATTAATAGCCTACATTGAATGAATAAATAATAATAAACTCAATTTGTGAGAAGACCTTCTCTACTAAAGTCAGATTATTTTAAAATTAAATATTTCTTTGACTCAATAATCGTTAATGATTGAATATACTCTTCTTCTAATTAATGAGAAATATCTAAAATAAATTTCTCCTGTTGAAATTTTCTTCACATTATTTTACTCAAATTCTAAATTCATTAACTGGAATATTCCTATAATTATCATCTTAAAATTCTCCTTAATAATTACATAAATTGGACACAGCATCTTTTATCAATATCACCTTCATTGAAAAATTTTAACTATATAAGGTTTACTATAAATGAACTCTTGAGTCCCATCCACGGGCACGACCCTTGCTTATTCATTATTTCTGGTACATGAGACCCTATTCTATCTTATTTTGAAATAAAATTCACTAAAGATTCACATGTCCATAAAATATGATCGACACAAAATCACGAAAAATTGATCAGAACACACGCAGTAGACAAGAGATCAAGTCAAATGTCGTCAAGAAAAATATCACAATTCACAAAATAATGGCAAACCACACATACCACATTCACACTAGGGTACACGGTAACATTAAATAACATTTATAACGAATACTAGTCCTTGATTATTATTTTTAAATTTTAATCTAAATCATGGGAGATTTCAGATGACGGTATCAGCTAAAGAAATACCATTGCAACGAATTGGAATGTGATGACGTCAGGATTATCACTTCAGTAATGTAACTAAGCTCAACAACGATGTTCATGAGAATGTTAGAGATAAATATCATCAGAAAATATCATATAGAACACCATTTACGCAGGTTAAAATAAATATTCGCGTCTATGGTTCATGAGTTGCGACACTATTATTATCCTCCTAATATCATGGCTATCAATTAATACGTGCTCCACTCGAAGAAATTATGTTCCACAACATATTCTCTCCACATTAGACTCAATTAATGGATCCATAAATCAAACACCTAGTAATTGATCCATTCCCAAGTCCATAAATATAACAAATATAATAACTGTAATAAATACAATAAATGTAACAAATGCAATAAATGATCCATCAGGATTTGGCCGTATTCCAGGCTCACATTTTCCTATTTAGAGTACACATTAATGCCACACAAGAGCAAACAATATTTACACTCATGACCTTATTTTATCTTTTAACCCGAGGTGAAGTTAAATTATTATTATTATTTTTATTATTAACCGTGCGTGGTCACATATCCGCGTATACTAAAGCTAAATAAAATTATCAGATGACTCTAACACCTTTGAAATCCATCCAAATATCGCAATATTGTCAAGGAAAATCTGACATAAATAAACATACTAATAATCTGTCCCACATGTCTTCAAGTAAATTATAATTTAATTTCAAATTAAATCATTATTATCGGAGAGGTCTATTATTTTTAATACACTCCTGTACTACTGAATTGGGACAGTCAGAATAAATCTCGCAGGCATCCACACTACACTGACTATCTAATAGAGTCGAATACACATTCACACAGAATATCTAACTACTTTGCACCATGGAAAGAAGAAATGAAATATCTAACTACTGCAATACTAACAGAAATCTACGCGAATGAATAAGGAAGAGTAATGTCTACATTTTGTGTACAAAGATTGACAGATATAATTTATAATATGGTACTTAAGTGAATGTTGAAGCTGGATTTTGGCTGATGACCTTAGACCTGGGATAGGTCACCCACCATCGAACTCCGTCCTCTCCATGTCCAAAGTTGCGTCACATTTTAGAACATCATTGCAGATGCGAGGACGAACACGGAATAACAATGGACTTCCTTTGGCTGGCGTGCTGGCATCTTGAATTTATCTCATTCTCCACGTAGTCTTCCTCTTCTGTTTTCTGGAATAGAATAAGCTGAAACTAACAAACAAGTCTTAAAATGTGTCCAGGACACACACGCAATGAGAAATGTTATGAATTAATATGTATCTTCTCCAATAATCTTCTAAATTCGTAGACCAAAATTTTTAATAAATCTGAACTACTAAGGTTAAGTTATGAGTAGGTTCCCAACTTCCAAGGTGGGAACCTACTCATAACTTAACCTTAGTTGTGCTGAGCCAATACGGAATAAATATGAGATTTATAAGCTGTAAATCTGAACTGCCGAATAATCAAACTCAGGGAGGTCTGTAGATTGAGCGTCGGCGTATTTTCCAAGTAGAAGCACGTCCACAAGAAGCAGTCAGAATCAGACGTAGAATAAGACGAGAATGAGAATGCGAATTAACAGTTCCTTTGGGAAACACCACATTATAATTGTCTTGAGACGAGGGTGTGTCGCCGTAAACGTTTCTGATTGGTCAACAACCTGCACTCGAGCGGGTGTTATAATTTTATTGGAGGTACAGTTAGATGTAGAACGGCCTTGACTTTATCGATCGGCTAGCCTTGGATTCTCCCCCGCTGGTCACGTGGCATACAGCTGGCTGTCAGGCACATAAAAAAAATTTCAGCTCTCCTCTCTTGCTTCGGAAATTCCGGTTTCGAGCCGCTCGCCTCTTGGTGATACTGAACTGGGAAAATATTCACCCTGGCTGATGAAATAATATTTTGACACACTGAGATGTTAAAATATTCCTTCTTTTACCAATTTTGAAGGGGGCACTACATACATACATACATACATACATACAAACAAGCAAACTAATGTTATCCTGCTATGTTGAAACAGTCTGCATTCTAAACTGAGACTAAAATGTTCCTCAGTTTTTGAAATAATATATATTTATTATTTTTTGTGTGCTCATTCAACACTTGTGTGACTAATACTTGTTAAATTCTTGATTATTACATTCATTTGAGCTTAAAATGTGAAGACATGTACTATTATTGAACATCTTTTTTACCTTACCCATCCATGCTCTTTGTTTACATATGTCGATATGCAAAATCTGATGATGATGATGATGTTGCTTGTTGTTTAAAGGGGCCTAACATCTAAGGTCATTGGCCCCTCAAAATCTCTAGAAAAATATGTTAATGAAATCTGAAATCATCTTACACCATTTGTTTAGGTAACAAACAACTGGCCATTGAAATACAGTGTGTAACACTTAGGTACGGCTAAACTTTCAAGACACATTCCACGTAGAAGAAAATATGTTATATGGACATAGGTCCGGAAACACTTTACATGCATGTTAGAACTAATTTTCTACAACTCTACATAGGACATTAATCATTATCTAAGAAAAAATTCTAAAAGAATGTAGTTGTATAAAGTCCACCTGTTCAACACACGTTTGCCATTAGATAAATGGTCTGTCTAAAAAGCTACATAGGACATGTTTCGACCTAGCCTAGAGGTCATCAGCTAAAATAACATAAAGAAGAAAGACATGCAAAAAAAGCAGTGATACATAAAAAACTTGAGATAAAATACAATTAACAAATGCAATGGAAGTCTATGTTTAAAATGTACATAGCTTCAATCTTAAAAATACACTCAACAAATGCAATGGAAATCTATGTTTAAAATGTACATAGCTTCAAACTTGAATGAATTTAGTTGTAAGTGTGGGCCCAACTCTATTTACTACAACTATTGGTTGGCTGGAGGAAATACTTAAAAACTGTGAAGACTGTTAGATATTGTTCTGTTTATCATGCTTCTGGAAACCGAGTGAAGTTTTCAAAAGTCTGTTACATTTCTACACGGAGAATACAAGTATAGCCAGGATATCCTCTTTCCTCCAGTCCTGTGCTTGTATAGATCAGGTTGGGTTGGTGTTGACCTCCATTGAACAGGTGGACTTTATACAATTAAATTCTTTTAGAATGCAGAACCGGAATGCAGTTCATTACTTGTATCATTAATCATAGGAAACACACAAGAGCAGAATGTACCAGCATACGACATGAAACTCTTACATGTTCAAAATACCCTCCATCAGCATTGATACGTGAATGAACCTGCCGTTGTATTGAATCCCGGATATGCTGGCATCAGTGCAATGGTGGGTTGATTCATGTATCAATGCTGACGGAGGGCATTTTGAACATGTAAGAAAGAGTTTTATGTCGTATGCTGGTACATTCTGTTCCTGTGTGTTTCCAGTGATTAATGTACTATGCAGAGTTGTAGAAAATGAGTTCTAACATGAAATAAAGTGTTTCTGGATCCATGTCCATATAACATATTTTCTTCTTCTAAGTGTGAGGAACGTGTCCAGAAAGTTTGACCACACATTAATTTAACCACCCTGTAGATGACATTATTACATGGAAAAATAATTTGGGCTGATATGTTTTCAAGATATGCTGATTTCCAATGATGTTGCCAAATAAATATTTTTCTTGTTTTGTTTCGTTTTTTCCTCTGTAGAGTCATGTAAAATTAACAATGGAGGATGTCAAATATACTGCCAAGAAACTGAGACTCAACGTGTCTGCTCATGTCCTTCTGGATACATCTTGAACTCTGACAAGAAGACATGTAGAGCAAGTGGGACTCACAACTACATATTGACTGATAGTTCTGGAAGTTTCAAAAGCCCAAATCACCCGAATAATTATGAAAACAATCTTTCGATGACATGGTTATTGGTGGCCCCAGTACATAAGTATATCAGACTGGTAAGTAAAAAAAGTTAGATATTTAACTTTGAAAATAATATTTCATAAGACAGAGGTGGAATTGAGACAGCAGGAGAAAAACTTCAATCAAACCTGCTTCGTAATTTAATATTCTTATCTCTGTGATAAAAAAGTGTGAATATTTGAGATGTCATTCTCTTCTCCATCTTAACTGTGATTATTATTGTTATTATTATTATTATTATTATTATTATTATTATTATTATTATTATTATTATTATTACGTAGGTGGATCAAAAGTTTAGTTGCAGTAACGCACCGCAGCAGTGCGCTGTGTGTCGCAAACATGGGCACAGCGGAGAAAGGGTCAGACACTGCCCACACGTCTGTTAGGCAGGTCGCTGTGGTGTCTCGTCTAGTATTGTGTGAATAGCGGACAAATGCAATGGCGCATCAACTGGAAGTTCACTCCAAATATGAGGTGCGTGCGACAATCCAATTCCTATGGGCCAAAAGAAAGAATTGCACAGACATTCATCGTGAAATTAGTGCTGTGTGTGCGGAGCGGGCCATTTCCCGGCAAGGTATCGTAAAGTGGTGTCAGCAATTCGAAGCTGGACGCACGGATGTCACGGACAACCATCGTGAAGGCAGGTCCGCAACGTCCAGGACCCGTGCAAAGGTCAACAGTGTGAATGCGATCATTAGACAGAACTGGCACATTAAACTGAGAGAAATCGCGATGCAGCTGAACATGTCATATGGCAGTGTGTTCGCCACTTATCACGAGGACCTTGGATATCGTAAGCTGTGTCAAAGATGGGTCCCACCTCTTCTCACCGATGAGCACAAGGGACAACATTTCCAATCCTCCCTGGCATTTTTGCAGTGCTATGCCGCAGACGGCAACGGGTTTCTGCGGCAAATCGTCACAGGCGACGAAACATGGGTCCACCACTTCGCCCCCAAAATGAAGAGAACATCAATGGAATGGGTGTACCCCTCATCACCACAACGAAAGAAGCCAAGGTTAAACCTTCAGCCGGTAAGGTTATGGCGACAGTGTTCTTTGACATGGAGGGTTTTTCTGCACGTGGAATTCATGCCGAAAGAAACGACGATCAATGCGTCGTCGTATTGTCAACGTTGCACCAGTTTCATAAAGTGATTAAAGAGAAGCGCCGGGGGAAATTGAGCGCTGGTGTGATTTTTTTGCACTTTAACTCAACACCTCACAAGGTCCGCCAAACGAGAGAACTGCTGCAGCGTTTCAAGTGGGAGGTCTGGCAACATCCACCCTACAGTCCCGACCTAGCGCCATGTGACTCATCTGTTCGGTAAGCTCAAAACGGAGCTCGGTGGTCAACATCTCCAGACCGATGAGGAGGTGAAGGCTGCTGTCTCCGAGCGGTTGCAGAACGCTGGAGGAAATTTCTATGCATCCGGCATCGACAAGTTGGTTGTGCATTCGCAGAAATGATTGGAGTCTCTTGGAAACTATGTGGAAAAGTGACGTTACAGTGTATGTCGTTATAGTCGTGTTGCTGTTGTATAAGTGGTGTAATAAATGACCATAACTGGGAAGTGCAACTTATTTTTTGATCTGCCCTGTTATTATTATTATTATTATTATTATTATTATTATTATTATTATTATTATTATTATTATTATTATTATTATTATTGTTTCGTATAGGCCAGCTAAGGACCACGACATTCAACTATTACATTTTGGAATGGGCTTTGATGTTTGCCCAGTACTTGCGCATCTTCAGGCTGTGTTGCTCCTTCCTCTCCCTTGTCCAAAGGGCGCCAGTCTTCTTCGTTGGTAGTTTGTCCTGGAACTCCTTAAGTATCTTCCTGAGTGTTGTCCAATCCTTTAAGTTTCCTTCTGTTATTCCCAGTTCCTGTAGATCTTTATCCACTTCCATCAACCATGGTGACTTCGTCTTCCTATTTTGCCAGTAGCTGAGAATCCGATTGGTCAACCTGGTCGGATGCATCCTATAGATGTGCCCATAGAATGCTAGGCATCTCTTCCTTGCTACATTCGTTATTCTTTCACAGTACTTGTAGAGCTCTTGGTTAGGCCGTCTTCTATAACGGTCACCTTCCTTGACTGGCCCCAGAATCTTCCTCATTATCTTTCTTTCCCGGAGCTCGGTGGTCGACATTTCCAGACCAATGAGGAGGTGCAGGCCGCTGTCTCTGAGTGGTTGCAGAACGCTGGAGGAAATTTCTATGCATCTGGCATCGACAAGTTGGTTGTGCATTCGCAGAAATGTTTGGAGTCTCTTGGAAACTATGTGGAAAAGTGACGTTACAGTGTATGTCGTTTATAGTCGTGTTGCTGTTGTATAGGTGGTGTAATAAATGACCATAACTGGGAAGTGCAACTTATATTATTATTATTATTATTATTATTATTATTATTATTATTATTATTATTATTATTATTATTATTATTATTATTATTATTATTATTATTATTATTATTATTATTATTATTATTATTATTATTATTTACTGGTTTTAAATCCCACTAACTAGTACTGCAGTTCTTGGGGATGTTGAGGTGCCAGAATTTTACAGTGATTTTGGTAAAGGTATCTCTAAGTTTGGAAAACTTCTCAATAGAATATCTAAAAGAATGCTCTCGGGAAACATACATACATACATACATACATACATACATACATACATACATACATACATACATTATCATTATACACTGTCATGCCTTTTAGCATTCAGTCTGCAAGCCTCTGAATTTACTAAACATCGCCACAATCCTCTATTTGCAACTCGTGCTATGCCCTCATTTAGTTCTATACCTCTTATTTTTAAATCGTTCATGGTGTGGGTTTCTGTAGTCATGTTCTAGTTCAAGAACCATGGGCAACGGCTGAGTGGCCTAGTAAGTGGTCCTGAGAGTTGGGATACCAGTTGCTATGGAATGGGAGTGGGCATCTCAGACATATTCTGAGTCGTGGCCCTCCTTTTGCTCAGGCGGCTAGGTCTATACAATCCACCGGTAGTCCACAACCTGTTAAAGTAGAGATCCTCACTTGGACTATGTGTAAGCAGGGTAGCATCCTGCCTCATGAATTTACCGAGCTCCGAACATTTTAAGCAAGCCTGTCGGGAAACTAATTAAAAAAATGAGGGGGTTGCAAATTATAATGGCCAAAACTTGAGTGATACAGTAAATGATTTTAGAAAGTATAACCTATATTAGGAATGAAATACAACTTGTAGATAGGCAATCAGTTCACAGAGGACAGAGACACAATACTAAGAAAGCACCAAAGACATCAGTAAAAGGTTAGTTGAACACTTTAGACGATACTATCAAAATGTAAATGGACTTCGAAGCAAACAAACTGAACTTAGAATTTCTTCATGTTTAGCTGACTACAACTTTATGATAGTAACTGAAACAAACTTAAATGATGAAATTAGTGTTGAGGAACTCAGACTCGAAACATATTCAATTTTCAAATGTTATAGGTCTTCTTTAACGAGTATGAAGGCATCCCATGGGGGTGTCATGATCTGTATTAGCAAGAGGTTTAAACCTACTCTGATACCATGCATTAGCACAGTTGAACAGTTGTTTGTGTCCCTGACTTTTAACACCACAAAAATCATTGGTGCTGTATACGAATTCCACCCAGGTCCCCTTTCCAAAAATATTTCAAACATTGCTTTGCTGTTGGAAAAATTATGTCAAATCTCGATAACCATTTATTGTTCCTTGTTGGTGACTACAATCTACCACATCTTAATTGGATAGTAACTGAAGAAACATTTTCTGGCCTTGTGTCAATAGCTAACCATACAGTAGTCCAATTTAGTTATAGACACACATTTTCTTATCTCTGTTTAAATCAGTTTAATGATATCCCAAATTTTCTGAATCACTTTCTTGATTTTGTTTTCAGTAACTCCAGTTCCATTGAAATAAAATTTAGTAATGAAAGTATTGTCCCCCTCAATAGACACCACCCAGCATTAGAGATTTCTTTTTCGATAAATGAGCTAAACAATTAGTTTTTATTTTGATTTTTAAATGGTGACTATAATAGACTAAATTATTATCTGTCACAGTTCAGCTGGAAGGTGATGTTTCAGAATGGATCAGTTGATAAAACAGTAGAAACCTTCTATTCAGTACCAGTACTACATTATGGTATAGAACTTAACATCCCTGTACAGAATTTTAAGACTCCCAAATTCCCAAAGTCATAAACTGAAGTCACTGATTATTGAAAAGAAGAAAGCATACAAGCAGTACAAAATATCAGGTCTCAATAATGATTATCAGCATTTCTCAAAATTAGGAAATGAATGCAAGTCAGAATCCAGATCTTGCTATACAAACTATGTCCCCAACTGTGAACAAAGTATTACTTCCAATCCACAGAAATTATGGCAATATGTAAGTTCTAAAAGGTCATGTAATATTATTCCTTCAACAATGCGTCTTAATGAAGTTACAGCAGCTGATTATCCTCTCTGTCAATCTGTCAGTTATAAACATTAGTAAGACAGAAATTAACAACAAACTAATTTCTCTGGAATTAAAGAAAACTGTAGGACCTGATGGGGTTTCGACTTACCTGCTCAAGTACTGCTCATTTATTTTATGTGAAGCACTTTTTTATCTGTTCAACTTATCATTAAACTTATCATTAGGATTAATTATTCCATTTTTAAAAATGGTGATTAAACTGACATAAAACAATACAGACCAGTTACAATTTCTTCATATTTCCAAAATTTTTGACTCAATAATTCTTGACAAGATCACACCGCTCGTGAAAAACATCATCATTGATGAACAACATGGATTCTTTTCAGGATGGTCAACCTGTAGCAATCTTCTTTTATTCTATCAGTTCCTCTTGGATGCAATAGAGAACCACTCTCAGGTGGACTGCATTTATACAGACTTTTCAAAAACTTTTGACATTGTTGACCATGATATCTTGCTGCAAAAACTAACAGGTTATGGAATTAATGGGCCTCTCCTCATTTGTATCGTATCTTAAAAATCACCTGCAGATTGTTAAAATAAGAAATAATTTTTCTGCACCACCTATTATTTTTTACCAGTGGAGTTCCTCAAGGGTCTCACCTTGTGCCCTTACTTCTTACTCTCTACATACATGACATTAAAATTATACTTAAGAATTTTGAATTGCTTTTGTTTGCTAAAGATGCAAAATATTTTATGCAAATTAATTGTCCACCTGATTGTTTTAAAACTTCAACAAGATTTACGTCATCTGGAAAAGTAGTGTATTCAAAATGGGTTGAAACTTAATCATGAAAAATGTAAAATAATAAAGTTTTTAAAAAACAAGAAGAAAATATCATTTCAGTACAAATTTAGTAATAACAACATTCTAACTCCTGTTTCACAAGTTAATGACCTTGGTGTTTTATTCAGTTATAACCTATCATTTAGTGAACATATTGAAAATATTTGTAAGAAATCATTACAAAGACTGAGTTGCATTACTAGATATTCCGGAGAATTTTCAAACTTAGCTACTTGTTGATTGCTGTATGTATCTTTGGTATGCTCTATACTAGAATACTGTACATATTTATGGAACCCTTCTCATCAGACCTCTATCCATAGATTAGATTCAGTACAACATAAATTTCTTCGTTTATATTCATTTAGAGCAGAATCTCATATGAAAATATTGATTATACAGCCCTACAACAGTCGTTAAATCTGCATAGTCTCTCACAACGCCATGAATTCCTGGATACACTTCTCATTTTTAAATTGCTTCACTCCTTGGTGAACTCTCTACATCTCCTTGAAAAAATTAACCTACATGTACCAGACAGACGCATGAGGTTTAAGAATATGGTACATTGTCTACAAATTGGCATAGAACTAACTATGCATTTAGTGGGCCAATTGAATGAATGCCAAGATTTCTAAACAAAGTGGATATTCATATATTTAACTGCTCATTGTCAAAATTTAGAAATTACTTACATAATCTCCAGAAGTAACTATTACTTTCCTGTGCTTACTTGTGATATAACCTGTGTATATATCTGTACATATTTTTCTTCTTATACTCCACTGACCTTTCTTTTTAGTGTGTTTTGTTTTGTTTTGTTTATTTTTCTCTATTGTGTGTATAATAATATTACCATTAATAAAGTATTATTATTATTATTATTATTATTATTATTACTATTATTATTATTATTATTATTATTATTATTATTATTATTATTATTATTATTATTATTATTAACTGTTCTCTTATGTGCCAGTAAATCTACTGATAGAAGGGTGGCATATTTGATGGCATATTTGAGCACCTCAATATATGACTAGACTGAGCCAAGATCAAACCCACCAACTTTGACTCAGAAAGCCAGTGTTCTAGCACCTGAGCAACTCAGCCCAGCCCCAAAATATGACTTACTACTACTACTGCAACTAGAGTCACCTTAGCTGCATTTGGGTATTGTGCTGCAAGCCAGATTCCCATGCTATATGAAGTTATGGACTTGTGTGTAAAGTGTTAGTTAGAAAAAGTTAGTGTTATAAAAGTGTGAGGTGTGTGAAGTCACTTGCATATGAAATAATACGCTCTGCTTTAAAATTCTAGAGGCTAATGAACAGTGAATAGTATGTTCAGCCAAAATTTTGATACTGAACATATTAACCACACTCATGTTGAAATATTTTGATGACAGCCTGTGTACATTATTATTGTTTTCTATAATTTTTAATGTTAAAGCTGAAGGAAGTAGACTAATTCCTACATGTATGTTGCCCAAATCAAAGGAGTGGTGTATGCTTTTATATCACGAATGTTGTTGTTTAAGTGAATGGAATTTCATATTAATAATACTTTATTAACGGTAATACCATTTTTCCTAACAGTAGAGAAGAATAAACAAAACAAAACACACTAAAAAGAATGTTCAATGGAGTATAAGTAGAAAAATATGTACAGATATATACACAGGATATATATTACAAGTAATCACAGGAAAGTAATAGTCAAATTTGGAGATTATGTAAGTGATTTCTCAATTTTGACAATGAGCAGTTAAATATGTCAATATCCAGTTTGTTTAGAGATCTTGACATTTGTTCAATTGGCCCATTGAATGCGTAGTTAGTTCTATGCCAATTTGTAGACAATGTATTCTTGAACCTTGTGCGTCTGTCTCATACATGTACATTAAGTTTTGCAAGGAGTTGTGGACAATTCACCAAGGAATGAAACAATTTAAAAATGAAGAGTGTATCCAATAATTCACGGCTTTGTGACAGGCTATGCATATTCAAGGACTGTTGTAAGGATGTATAATCAACATTATCATATGAGAATCCTGCTCTAAATGAATATAAACGAAGAAATTTATGTTGTACTTAATCTAATCTATAGATAGAGGTCTGATGAGAAGGGTTCCAAACAGGTGTACAGTATTCTAGTATAGGGCGTACCATAGACACATACAGCAATCAATAGGTAGCTAAGTTTGAAAATTGTCTAGAATATCTAGTAATGCAACCCAATATTTGAAATGCTTTTTTACAAATATTTTCAATATGTTCGTTAAACGATAGGTTATAACTGAATAAAACACCAAGGTCCTTAACTTGTGAAACAGGAGTTAGAATATTATTACTAAATTTGTACTGAAATTATATTTTCTTCTTGTTTTTAAAAAACAATATTATTTTACATTTCTGATGATTAAGTTTCAACCCATTTTGAATGCAATACTTTTCCAGATGATGTAAATCTTCTTAAAGTTTTAAACAATCAAGTGGACAATTAATTTGCATAAATTTTTTTGCATCATCAGCAAACAAAAGCAATTCAGAATTCTTAAGTATATTTTTAATGTCATTTATGTAGAGAGTAAAAAGTAAGGGCGCAAGGTGAGACCCTTAAGGAAATCCACTGGTAACAATAATAGGTGCAGAAAAATGATTCCTTATTTTAACAACCTGCAGGCGATTTTTAAGATACGATTCAAACCATGAGAGGAGAGGCCCATTAATCCCATAGCCTGTTAGTTTTTGCAGCAAGATATCATGGTCGACAGTGTCAAAAGCTTTTGAGAAGTCTGTATAAATGCATTCCACTTGGGAGTGGTTCTCTATTGCATCCAAGAAGAACTGATAGTATAAAAGACGATTGTTACAGGTTGACCGTCCTGAAAAGAATCCATGTTCCTCATCAATGATGATGTTTCTAAAGAGAGGTGTGATTTTGTCAAGAATTATTGAGTCAAAAATTTTGGAAATATGAGAAGAAATTATAACTGGTCTATATTGTTTTATGTCAGTTTTATCACCATTTTCGAAAACTGGACTAACAAATCCTTTCTTCCATTCCACTGGAAAAACGCCTTGGTTTAATGATAAGTTGAACAGATAAAAGAGTGCTTCACATAAAATAAACGAGCAGTACTTGAGCAGGTACGTTGAAACACCATCAGGTCTGACAGTTTTCTTTAATTCCAGAGAAATTAGTTTGTTGTAAATTTCTGCCTTACTAATGTTTATAACTGATAGATTGACAGAGAAAGGACAATCATATGACATACTACTACTATTCTGATAAGAAGAATAAACGGATGAAAAGTGGTTGGCAAGAAGACTGACAATATTTTCTCCAGTATCGGCTGTAACTTCATTAAGATGCTTTGTTGAAGGAATATTATTACATGACCTTTTAGAACTTAGATATTGCCAGAATTTCTGTGGATTGGAAGTAATACTTCGTTCACAGTTGGAGACATACATTGTATAGCAAGATTTAGATTCAGACTTGCATTCATTTCTTAATTTCGAGAAATGCTGATAATCAGTATTGAGACCTGATAATTTGTATCGCGTGTGTGCTTTCTTCTTTTCAATAATCAGGGACTTCAATTTATGATTAAACCACTTTGGGAATTTGGGAGTCTTAAAATTCCATATAGGGATGTAAAGTTCCATGCCATGTTGTAGTACTGAATAGAAGATTTCTACTGCTTTATCAATTGATACATTTTGAAATATCTCCTCCCAGCTGAACTGTGACAGATAATTTAGTCCATTATAGTCACCATTTAAAAACTATCAGCAGGCAAGGAATTGTATAGCTCATTTATAGGTAAAGAAATCTCTAATGCTGGGTGGTGTCTATCGAGGGTGTAACCCCCACTTTTAGCAGATGAGAGCACATAAAACAAGATACATATAAAACACGTGATTATTATATGATAAAGTTAAATAACAAACCTTAAAGAACGACATCAGTCGATGATAAACCAGGAAAACATATAAATTTTTACCAACACGTGGCTTCGCAGGATAACCAAAATGACAACTAGAGAAAGGAAGTATGGGAAGCAGGCCGGGAAACCCTACAGAGGACGAGATCTTACGTGATGTTGTAGGGAAAGAAACGTGAGAACATTAACCCTTTGTCTAATTTACTCAACATATAGAATTGAACCAAGGTATAATGTGTACAAGGTAAAATGACATCATTAACTTCAAAATAGTCAAATAGAACCACAAGGTTCCTATCAGTGTTTCTTCAGGAAGGTGAATATTTACACAAAATTACAATAACATTTAAATAAGTAAGCACAATTTCGACGCAGGTAGCAGGTAGGGACCCTCTTCGGAGGCAGCCCTACCCAGGGAGTGGCGCCCCTGCCTATGTGAGTCCCAGAGCACACTGACCCGGTGTGTAACATCTGGTATGGGTCACAGCTCAGGGTTACGAGTGAAGACCTCAACGGCATCTACGGCGGAGAAGGTGGACTTCGGTACGGCGGGGATGGTGGAAGGGGCATACCCGTAGCGTCTGTACTCCAGAGGAGCGGCTACGAAAGGCGTCTGTCTCCATGTTAGGGGCGGCCTAATTTTGAACCTGGCAGTAGGTATAAAATGCCTTTGGGTGTGGTGAGCCCATCGTAACAATAGCCTATATGGACAAAGCAAATATGGTGCCTCGGAAAAGGTTAGGGCGCCCCCTGCTAAAAGCGACGCGCAGCTCTTCAGGTGCTGGGGGAACTGTGAAAAATGGGCAACCAGCACCAAACTACATCAAAATTGCAACAGTTAATGTACTGACACTGACAGGAAAGACAGAAGAACTGGTTGGCTTCATGATAGAAAAAGATATAGCCATACTTGGACTGTGCGAGACCAAGAAGAGGGGTACAGGGGAGATCTCTCTGAGAGAAGGATACAGGCAATTTACAGCGGAGGACCTGAAGCAAAAAATGGAGTGGCCATCATACTTAGAAGAGAAATCCAAGAATATCTGGAATATACAAAGTACGTCAGCGATAGGATGATGATGATGAGACTCCAGTTTGAAAATGGCGTGAAAGATCTATTTCAGTTGTATGCCCCACAAACTGGTTGCATAGATGAACATCTAGAGGACTTCTTAGAGGAAGTGGAGAGACAGATAGAAGATAAGGAAGTGCTATTGATGGGAGATCTAAATGCACAAGTTGGAATGGAAAGACAAGGAAAGGAAGATATTGTAGGGCCCTTTGGATATGGAAATGTAAATCCAGAAGGTGAGTTGTTGGTGTATTTTTGCATAAGGAATCAAATGATTGTTGGAAACACCTGGTTTAGGAAGAAGAACAGTCAGAAGATTACAAGGTATGGCTGGGGAGACAGACGGACAAAGACCATGATTGATTATATAATCATAGAGAAAGAACACCGGAAGAACCTTGTAGATGTAACAGCCATGCCTAAAGAAGCCTTTGGTGGAGATCATAGAGTTGTGATAGGAAAATTGAAAGTTGGGAAGATTGAAAAACCCCAATTAAGAAGAGAGAAAAGAATTAAAGTATGGAAGTTGAAGGAGAAAAGCATACAAGAAGAATTTCAAAGGGAAATAATACCCTTGGTACCCAGGACAGAGGTGGGGAATGTTGAAGAGGAATGGAAAAGATTTAAGGAAGCACTGGTTGGATGTGCAGAAAAGGTGTGTGGTAGAACCTCAGGAAATGTGAAAGACAAAGAACACACTGCTGGAATGATAGGGTAAAGATTAAAGTGAAGGAAAAGAAAATGGCATGGAAAGCATGAAAAATATCTAAGACTGAAGAAAGTAGAAGAAAATATGTGGAGGCAAAGAATTTGGCCAAGAAAGTAGTGGAGGAAGAAAAGAGGAAAAGCTGGGCCTTATTCACACAGACATTGAGAGATGATAAGCAGGGCAGCAAGAAATTACTGTATGGTATCTTAAGAAACAAAAAGAGAGATCAAGTAAACACCAGATTTGTGAAGGATGAAGGTGGCATAATTTTAACAAAGCCAGAAGAAATAAGAAATAGATGGAGAGAGTATTTTCAGAAGCTGCTGAACATAAGAACAGATGACAGTCATTCAATGGACGACCAGGAAAGGTAATTAGTTGACGAAGAAATGGATAAAGAAATTACAATGAATGAAATTGAAATGCCAGTAAGAAAGATGAAAAATGGAAAAACTGCTGGAATAGAGGAAATTTCAGTGGAGATGATAAAGGCAGCTGGAGCTGTAGGCCTGCAGTGGACATATCAGATTCTCAGGAATGTCTGGGAGAATAAGGAGGTCCCTGAGGATTGGCAAAAAGGAATAATCATCCCAATTTTCAAGAAAGGTGATAAGAAAGTTTTGAAGAACTACAGGGGAATTACTCTAATATCCCATGTTGCTAAGATAATGGAAAGGATACTGGAAAGTAGAATAAGGTTGAGGGTTGAGAAGCAGATACAGGAAAATCAGTTTGGTTTCAGAAGTGGAAGGTCAACAATAGAGCCCATTTTCATTATGAGACAACTAATGGAAAAGCATTGGGAGTACGGGAATGATATGGTGATGACATTCATTGATATTGAAAAGGCATATGACAGTGTCCCTAGGACGAAAGTTTGGGACAGTCTGGTGCAAAAAGGAATTGGACAGGGATTAATAAAAATGATCATGGCATTGTATAAGGAATGTTGTAGTTGCATGCAAACACAAGTTGGCAGGACAAGTTGGTTCAAAATAACTAGTGGGCTGAGACAGGGAAGTGTTCTATCACCAATCCTGTTTACAATAGTAATGGATGACATCATGAGAATGGCAAAAGCAGCATATGGAGGAAGAGAAATGAACATGATGTTATTTGCAGATGATATTGTGATTTGGGGAGAAGACGACAGGAAGGTTCAAGAACAGTTGAATGTGGTGAATGGGAAGATTGAAGAATGTGGATTGAAAATAAGTGTAGAAAAGAGTAAAACTCTTGTTATGACTAGAGGGGAGAAAGAAGGGAAAGATCAGATTAGACTTGCAGACAAGTCCCTGGAAGTAGTGGAAACGTTTAAATACCTGGGGAGTGAATTAATGGAGAATGCTCGACTGGATGCTGAGATTAGTAAAAGGATTCAAGATGGAAGTTGTTTCTATCATAGTGTAAGAAATATGTTATGGGACAAAGATGTGCCAATGGAAGCAAAGGATACTATGTACAAGATGTATTACGTACCCATAACAACTTACGGAGCAGAAACTTGGACAATGACAAAGAAGGATGAGAGTCGAATACAGGCAGCTGAAATGAAATTCTTGAGGAGTATGATACAGAAGAGTAGAAGAGACAAAATAAGGAATGAGAAAATCCGGGAAGAAACTGGAGTGGAAAAAATGAATGATAGAAAAGAGAAGAGCCGACTAAGATGGTTTGGGCACATAAAGCGAATGAGCGACGAAAGAATGCCAAAAAAGGTGATGGAAATGCAAATTCAAGGAAGGAGAGGCTGTGGACGACCACGATTGAGATGGAAGGATACCGTCCAATGCAGCATTATAGAAAGAAACCTGGACTGGGACACAGTGTTGGAAGAGGAGTGGTGGAAAGACCGAAGAAAGTGGAGAGGAACCATATTTGCCCCATACCCGGCTACAGTTGGATAAAGGGAAATGATGATGATGATGAATTTCGATGTTGAAATTTACAATAACAATTTAAAGGGGAAAATGACCTAATTACAAACATCATATAAGGCTAGTTGAAAAATGTTACAAGGGAAGGAAACAATGGAAATTAAATTTAGCGCAGGGGCCTATAGAGAAGCAGTCCTCTCCTAATACACATCAGTGAGGGACGCAAAATTTTAGTCAAATTCTTCAAAAATGTCAGTTCCTTAGTTTCTTTTATCAAGTCAAAAATGATTCCGCCGACTATCAACTCACCACCGGTGACATCCTCCACCGCCGAATCTCGAGCTCTGCTCGATAATAAATTTTTAAAATTTTTTACATTAAATGGCAATTTTAACTGGAGGTCTGAATTTTGTGAACACACACTGATACAAACGCGTATCAACCACATCTTGATGCAACTTTTACGAGTATCTTGTAAGCAGAATTTCCTAACCTCGACCACAGGTATTGTTGTCCATAGGATCGCTGACATCGGTCGCCTGCCAACATGGTTTCCCTTTTAGTCCAACCAGGGTCTCCAATGACGCTTCATATAGTTCACTCGCATAGCGAACTCACAGTGAACATGTAGTAAGGCATGGTGCAGTACTGAACAACTGCCAGCACCAGGAATTCTGCAACAATGCACTCCCAGGTTGAATGCAAACAGGTCAGGAATTCATAATGCCCCTTCCAACAGGCACAGCAGGTTCCCTGTCTGGACCAGGTCATAGTGATCACTGGAACAGAGATCAACCGCAGCAGAAAAGGAAGAAATAGCGGAAAAGGCATAGCCTCGGCTATGCAGAAGAGAAACGTAGACTTAAGGGTGGTTTTTCTGTGTTAACAACTATTACTATAATAACAGGAACTGAATATCCCTGCAAGGAAGATAACCTCGCCCCAGATCTTTGGGAATTCCTAACCCTCCCAGGGCAAGCATGTATTGAAAATTTACCATACATAAGAGACCAAATAAAATTAGGAAGGTTGATCGGAGTTTACCTTAATACCAAAAATTTTTACAAGGGATCCCTAGTTATGACAATGAATGAAAACCTTAACCTAAACAACACACTAAAATCTACCTAATATGATCTCAAATGACCATACTTATTACAACTAAAATCTTAAATAACCTCTAGATTTGCCAAAGTATCCGGCCGGATGTTTACCCCAAAATCAAAATTTTATTTATAACTAAATCCCTTATAACTACCAAATTAAGTTACCGTGTGCATTCTTAATCACCCAACATTAAGAAAAGAACCAAACAAATAAAAGGAAGAATTTAAAATGTTGCGAGGGAACACAAAACAGGGAAAAAGGTACTAAATTATGTTAGCTTGCAACCACCTACAATGAATTGAGTTTAGTAAGTCACTATTCATCTACCATGTCATGTACTCCTAAAATGTTTACCTAGATAAACTCACATTATGCATTACGTGCCACTCCAATCAACTTAAGGCGCAATTAGGCCAGGAATACCAAATCAAAATTACATTACCTTACCAACAAGAAATCAAAAATGAAAAACGAAAACGATGCAAGAGTGCGCATACGGAAATCCAACTCACTGATATAAGAAATAAAAAGGTACAAGAACAACCTTCATACCAGAGATTACCAGATAACCTCACGACACACCAAACTACCAAGCTTATCGGTCCTCCGACATACACACAGACAACATCAAACCACCAAAACAAGTGCGACAATCCCTGAATTAGCATGACCAACAAATGGTAAAAGGCACGGACGACCTCAATACTGACTTCGTCTCACATCACAAGAACACAGTACCCATACACACACCAAAACACCCGTGCGATGACACATCAAGAAATACCCACAATAGAAAAAGGACAGTACATGACCTCAAGTACACTTGAACTTATCACACAGCAATGAGACTCTTAGGGCCAATATCGTACTCCTAAAAGAGGAATAGCCTCTCAGCACATTAAGCCTTAAGTCTCAGTACACACACACATATGCCTACCCAAGGCACCCAAGACAAACACACAATTATATGCAAAAATCATAGGACAGATACAGCACAGCTACAAATTTAGAACCGTACTCAGTCTAGAGAATCCCATACTTCTACAAATTGAGTACATAAATTTAGAAGACACGAACCTGTAATGCAAGAAACTCTTAATATCGATAAAATCGAACAAGACCAAAACAAGCAGGAAAACTAAATGACTGACTTAGCTAAATCGCGATACCTTCAAAATTTCACCAGTGACAAATTTAAAATAACAGAAAGGAAAATCTTGACAACCTGCAGACCGACTATGAAATTAACAACAATTTATAGCTCAGCATAAGGACACCAAAATGAACATTTGAGGAAAATCTTCCTAGTAATCATTCTTACAATTACGATGGACATCGTTCTCCATCTAGGCACCTAATACGAAGAAAAAGATTACAAGGAATCTCATACCAGATACACTAGATTTCGAACATGTCACGAGCACAAGTGCAGATCCGTAACCCGTCAAATTTGCCCAAAATAGGCCTCAGCCTCGACGCTGGTCTATTAATATGGTGAGACGTTTCACCCTACAAGACTATCACAGCCAAATGTAGTACCCTCCTAGTAAGTATAGGAACACACGGGTAAATAAATATATGTGACAAGGAAACAGACACACGATGGAAAAGCACAAAGCAAACTAGGAAACTTTCGAATTTAGCAGCTAGTTGGGAAACAGTCCCCAAAATAGTCCCATATCTACTTGGAAACGAACCCAGATCCAGCAAAAGATCAAAAACATTACCACATGACCAGAAATTTAAATACATACTGAGCTAAAATACGATGTAAAAATTACTTTAGAAGATCACACATGTAGAATAGTACCAAATATAACATACCAGGCGACGAGAAACAAAATTTAGAAAATAATTTGCCAAAACACGAGATTTACGAACAGAAAAACACTTGGAAGAAATATACGAAACTTTACAACATAACCTCAAAATTGTTGCCGAAAATTTACCAAAAGAGGATTACAGAAAAACTCAGGAAACTCCATGCTAAAATTTAACCAGAACACAACGATCACTCTGACAATTCACACTACAATTTACGTGGTCTAGAAGGAAAACAAGCAGAACGCGACAGCGATAACTTAGAATGTAGGGTGTGTACACTTCGCAGTGGGTCAAACGCTCAGCTGTTTTCAACACACTTCAGCTGTTCAAGAGTTAAACATGAATTCAGACACGGAAGTACAGTACTTAGCACGATTTCACGACATAGTTTGAAACAACTGGGAATTACACAAATGTTACAATCGGAAAGGAAACAACGGAAATTAAATTTAGCGCAGGGGCCTATAGAGAAGCAGTCCTCTCCTAATACACATCAGTGAGGGACGCAAAGCTCAACATGTGTGCACTAAATTGATACGGAATTACTGGAGGCAACTCGGAAAAAAAATTTAAAGTTTATATATTCACAAAAGGTTAATAAAAGGAATTGCCTCCAAAATAAAGGATATGCCTAGCTGACGAACTACGGCATTACAAAATCAAAAGCGGTGAAAACCAGGGTCTAAGGCAAACTCCGAACGAATGAATTTACATTTTAATTTAACATTTGAGAATAGAAAATATGCTTACCCCGGGATGACTGGAGCCGGTGAGCAGACCACCTTACAAGGTGCGTCCGATCATTACGACGTACGAAAACCAAAGATGCTGAACAGAGCCTTGCTCTAACTAAGGAGCCAAAAGGCCGGAAATTGGGAAATATTCAAACAGCCAATCAGGGAAGCTACCTATGTTTCAATCCGAAATTTTCACCAATAAAAACTAGTGTTATTTTCACCAATAGAATTACAGCACCATATATGGTAATGTAGGAAATTCATTCTAGAGGTTTCGATTGCGAAACTCAGCTATTTTGTGATCGAAGCCTCCATGTGGCACTACAGGGTGATACAAAAAATGGGTTACAAACAAACATATTACTGGAGATCTCCAATATCAATGTCAATGACTAAGTAAATAATTGTCTCTTCAATGAGTCCTGAAAATACTTTAAAATACAACTTCATCAGAAATAAAACACACAAATTTTACATAATTTTTATAACAACGGCAAAATTTTAGTCGAATTCTTCAAAAATGTCAGTTCCTTAGTTTCTTTTGTCAAGTCAAAAATGATTCCGCCGACTATCAACCCACCACCGGTGACAATTTCCATGAAACTCCTCCAATATTTCACTAAATAACACATGATAGCAATTAATTCTTATTATCTGATGCATTAATAAAATGACCCTTTACAATCTTTACAAATACGGGGAACTTTGCCCTCACTAATAAAACAACACATACTTATTCATTTGTGTCTGGTACCTTAAAGTTAAAATTCACTAAACGTTTAAGTTCACATAAATTAAATCATCCTAAACAACGCTGACAATAACCTGGGCCCAAAATGGTGAATACGTGGCCAGGTCAGAACCACATTTCAATAAATCACAGAACAATGTAACTCACTACAACACTCACTCCACATTCGCACAAGAGACACATGAATATTATTTACATATATTACAAGCAGATTCTAGAATTTGAATATTAAATTTTTATTATTATCATCTGCTCATGGAATCTTAAGATGACGGTATCAATCAAATATCAACTCACGACCCTCACAGAAATGTGATAAAATATGGATGATCACTTATTCAGAAGTAATAAAGTTCTCACAATGTTGGTCATAAAAATATCAGTGGTTTAATATTTAGAAGAATTGTCAACTACAAACATGCACATAATACAGGTCAAACATTAACACCTCGAAACTGTGGTTCATGAGTCACGATAAAGTTATTATTACTTTATCTTACACACATCATTTAACACGTGCTCCAACATTTGCAGAAGTCATGGTTCACCAAACACATATTTTCCAAATAAATTCAATAATTGATCCCTCAGGATTCCGCCGTATTCCAGGCTTTTAGTATACTTAATTGAGCACATATCAACATTTCACAATAAGAACAAGTAACATTTAAACTCATGACCCTTAATCTTTTCAACATATTAAATATGCTGTAAATCTGTCCCACAAGAGTTCAACATTTGAAATCCTTTAAAAAATAGTTATCATTTATCGGTGAGGACAATGATTTTTAAATAGTACACTAAACTGTTGGTTGGGACATTTAGAGGCATATTAGAAGACACACACAGTATAACTACTCTAACAGAATCCAATAAATCATACACTCTCAACGTAACAACTCTACCATTACCCACGTGAAAGAAGCTACATGCAGTATCACAAATTTTGACAACAAAAAAATGAAAATATTAAAATTCACAGATAAATTATAATTTTGATTCAACCCATAAATAAGTGTTTCTAAAACAGAATTCTTTAAGTGTTTCTAAAACAGAATTCTTCCAAGTCCAAAGGTCCAAACAGAACAAAATCTGATACCAAAAAAAATTAAAACAATAACTTAAGAAATTTCAATCAATTCCCAATGCTGTCTTTATACTCCCACAATAGCGACGGGTGACATTTCTAACAATTTTAATATTTATATAGCGACAGTTCTGGTGAATTTCAGCTTTTATCCGGTTTTGCATTTTGGAAAACTGAAATTTTTAAGAAAATATCACTCAGCTCTTAATAAATAACTGCCTAAATTCTGTTGAAAATCCCATTCCTGATTTGTCTGAGAAAGGGGCTACACTATTTCATAAAGTAGCTCCAGTGATGCAATCTAAGCATAATGATATGGACTGGTCTTTCAAATAAATCAATTTCTGGAAAGATGGTTTTGGTTATAAAGATTGTCTGGCTCAGGCTCAGGCTCAGGCCTTCTGAGCCCAGCTTGGCAGGTTTGATCCTGGGTCAGTACGGTGGTATCTGAAGGTGCTCAAATACGTCACCCTCATGTCGGTAAACTTACTGGCATGTAAAAGAACAGAACTCCTGTGGGACAAAATTCCAGCATCTTGGTGTCTCTGAAAACCATAAAAATATAGTTAGGGAGACATAAATTTAGTAAGATTGTCCGGGAATTAATCCTTCCAAAGAATTAGCAGATTTTTACTCCCACTTTCCATATCTTCTACACATAACACTGAAATTGAGGGACTGTTTACTCATCTCATTATAGAAAAATTCAAATTTAAGAAATAGATTAGGCCTGTAGTACATAAGAGTTGAAGCAATACTTCGTCGTATGAATTGCATTGAAAATACCATACAGTATTCGTCACATGAACTACTTGAGGTATGTCATTTCTCTGTTGTGAACTCTTGATTTATTGTAAAAATGTTTGGCTATTTCAGAACTTTAATTTCTAGTTCTTTTTATATACGGTACATAGTATTAATAGACTATTTATAGCCGGGTTGAGTAGCTCAGACGGTTGAAGTGGTGGCCCTCTGACCTCAACTTGGCAGGTTCGATCCTCACTCAGTCCGGAGGTATTTGAAGGTGCTCAAATATGTCATCCTCATGTGATAATTTTACTGGTATGTGAAATAACTCCTGCAGGACAAAATTCTGGCACCTCAGTGTTTCTGAAAACTGTAAAAGTAGTTAGTGCTATGTAAAGCAAATAACATTGTTATTAGACTGTTTATACTTTAGTGACTTTCTGGTGATATTTGAGCTGACTTTTAGCAGCTTGTGAATCTAGTCTGTTGGCAAAACTGAAAGTAGAGAATGGGAAACCAGTAAAAGTTCTGGAAAGTTTCAAATATTTGGGAAGTGTAACCATAGAAGATAGGAAGAGAACTGAGGAGGTAGGAAAGAGTGTGAGGAATAAATTGCAGAACAAAGTAATCCCAAGGATATCTAAAGAAGTTCTGTATTTGACTTATATACTCATATTGACCTATTTTGTTAAAGCGTAAGTAATTTTAGTTTCATTTTTGACTTAATATGTAACCTGCAAGATTTTTCAGTCTGTCAAAACTAATGCAAGGTTAACAGACATATGTAGCAAGTACATGGACAACAAGAAAATGAGATGAGAGAAAAGTGCAGTCCATTGAGGTATTGTAGGGAAGACAAGAAAAGATAGAATCAGAAATGAAGAGCTTAGAAAGAGGACTGGAGTTTCAAAACTACAGGACAGGATGGAAACAAGCAAGTTAAAGTGGAATGGAGACATGATGCAAATCGCTAAAAACAGAATTCCAAAGAAAGTATTTACTGAGAAACCAATACAAGAGAGACCACAAGGAAGGCCTAAAAAGGGGTGGATGGATTCAGTAGAGGAGAGTATAGAGAAGAGAGGTTGAAAGAAATATTGGAAACAGGAAAGAACTGGAGATACAGAAAGTGCTGGAGGTATTGTATTGTATTGTATTGTATTTCATTTCGTCCAGCTGATCATACAGTGATATGGGACATATCGATAATCATATTTACAGTAACAAAGGATAAAACAGTAATATACATGCCATGATAAATAAAGAGAAATATACAATGTGGTAAAGAGGCACAGATTAAAAAAAAAAAAGTGATACATAAGTTAATTTTCAAGAGCTAAGTATTCTTCAATAGAATAAAAACAATGGTTAGAAACAAATTTGAATAATTCTTTCTTAAATTTTGAACATGGTTTTATCTGCTTAATGTAGTCTAGTAATTTATTAAATAAATGTACTCCTGCATAACTCAAACTTGATTCATATAGCTTAGTTTTGTGTGGTTCTATGTGCAGACTGTGTCTATTTCTAGTATTATACCTGTGTACATCAGAGTTTATGGTGTAGCTGTTTACATTCTCCTTCATATATACAAGTGTATGGAAGATATAAAGGCTAGGCAATGGTAAAATAAAATAAAGTTTAAAGTATTTCTTGCAGCTTGTCCTCCTGCCGACACCGGCCATTCCTCTAATTATTTTCTTTTGTAACTTAAAGATGACTTCGCTATATCATGAATTCCCCCAGTAAATGATTCCATAGGTTAGTATGGGATGGACATATGCAAAATACATAATTTGGCAAGCCTTTAAATTAAAACCATTTTTCAAAGATATTATCGTGAAATAAATTCTACTAAGCTTTTTCCCTATAAACTCTGTATGTTTTTCCCAGGTTAATGATTCATCCATCCACAAGCCAAGAAACTTTGTTGATGATGAGTACTCAATTATGGTCTCTCCAAATGATATTGGACTAATTTCCATATTTAAATTAGTCTTATGGTGAAATCTAATCACAGAAGTTTTCTGTTTACTTAAAATTAATTTATTATCTTCAAGCCAGCTCAGGATATTACTCACTATATTGCCTGCCTTCAATTCTAACCCTTCAGAACTTTCATCAGCTACAAAAACAGTAATATCATCTGCAAACAAAGTTAATTGCACTCCTTGAATATCATCGACAATTTGGACGATATCATTAATAAATACTAAAAATAATAATGGTCCTAAAACGGACCCCTGTGGAACACCATGATCTATGTTTCTGGCACAGGAATACACATTCTTAATTACATTTTTGCTCAAATCAGTACTGGTATATGATATTTCAACAATCTGTCTTCTATCCCCTAAAAATGATTTGAACCAGTCATAGGCCATTCCCCGAACTCCATACATGTATAACTTTTCTAAAAGCAAGCTGTGGTCAATTATATCAAAAGCTTTTGTTAAGTCCAAGAAAATACCTAAACATGCACCCTTCCCATCTAGTGTGTCATATATCCGTTCAATAAAGTTAATGAATGCTGTGGTAGTTGATCTATTTTTACGAAAGCCATTCTGGGAACCAGCTAATATATTATGCTTCTCTAAGAATGATAACAGTCTATTGTACATAATTCTTTCCAGTATTTTGGAGAATACAGAGGGGAGGAAGGCAGGCCTATAGTTACCAGCATCTTCTTCACTACCCTTTTTATGTATCGGAACAACTTTGGTTACCTTGAATTTGTCTGGAAATTTACCAGTGGTTAGTGACAAATTTATCAAATAACAGAGAGGCTTGATTATGTATTGGTAACAGCATTTAATAAGGTAGTTTGAATAACCATCTAAATCAGAAGACTTCTTTTTACCCATCTGTTTTATTATCTTATCTATCTCTTGCTCAGTCACAGGAGTAAGAAACATGGATGATACATTCCTGTGAACTGTATTCAAGTTTGTTCTTGTCACTGATGTATGAAAATTTTCCGTTAACCTCAAAACTGCTTCTAGAAAATAGTTACTAAATATTTCTGCAACTTCTTCTGGATCACTGACTTCTTTCCCTGCATTAGTAAGAGTAATATTATTTTTTAATGGAACTAAAGTAGGTACCTTTCTCCCTTTTTATAATGTTCCACATACATTTAGACCTGTTTTTAGAATTTTTTTGCTCATTCTCATTATGCAATCTTTTGGCAGCCTTCAAAATTTCTTGATATATGTTTTTATATTTCTTATAATAATCCTTCAATTCAGATGAGGTGTTACTCCCTTTCACACATTTGCTTAAAAACCTTAATCGTCTACTTGAATTTCTAATTCTTGTAATCCACCCATTCCTATAATTTTTTACAATTACCCTTTTGACTGGTATTGCCACTTGATAATAATAATCGAACAAACCCAAAAACTCGCTGAAGGCCCCATTAGTTATTTCTATACACACTCTCCCAAGTTTTCTTGGCCAATAACTGGTTAAAATATGAAATATTTTCCTTGTTACACATTCTAGATTCCCTGTAAATTACATTGTTCTTTTTTATGTATCGGATCATAATCTGATCCAGGAGTGAACTGGGGGGAAAAAAGAAGAAGAAGAAGAAGAAGAAGAAGAAGAATGCCTTTTATTCTTAGGCATGTACTGTATGTACTTGGCATGGCTTGATAAGCTGAAAGTCTGCTTGAAGGACACTGTGGTCATGAAAACTAAGTCAATATCAAAATTTATGTCTATTTCCTTCAGCCTCCAGTTAAGTTTTGATAGCACCAATAGCTTTTCTGGGCAAATGTGTTACTGTAATTCTTTATGGCAATATACAATGGAGGTAGATAATACAAATAATATATTTTATCAACAAAATTTTGCTCACTTGTCATATATCATCACTTACTGCAGTATTTCTTGGCTATTCCCCTGCAAACCATGTGACTTTGCCATGATGGGGAGGCTTGTGTGTCCCAATGAAGCAGGTAGCTGAGCCACAGGTGCAGCCACATCGGATGGGTATCTGTCGAGAGACCAGAATGAATGGTTCATTGGATGGGGGGTAGCAACCATTTGGAAGTTGCAAGGGCTGCAGTCTGGATGATTGACTGATATGGCCTTGTAATAATACTCAACCTATCTTAGCTGTGTTGATACTGCTGCACGACTGAAAGCAACAGGAAACAACAGCCGTAATTAACTCCCAAGGACATGCAGCTCTCTCTGTATGAATGATGTACTGATGATGGCTTCCTCCCGGGTAAAATACTCCGGAGGTCAAATAGTCCCCCATTTGGATATCCGGGTGGTGTCTTCACAAGAGGGGGGGAATCATCAGGAAGATGGATAGTGACATTCTGCATCAGAGCATGGAATGTTAGAAGTTTGAATCATTGTGATAGGTTAGAGAATCTGAAAAGGGAGATGGATAAACTCAAGTTAGATATAGTTGGTATAAGAGAAGTACGTTGGCAGGAACAGCAGGATTTCTAGTCAGGTGACTACAGAATTATCAACACAAAATCAAACAAGGGAAATGCAGGATTCATTTTAATAATGAATAAGAAAATAGGGCAGCAGGTAAGCTACTACAACCAGCATAGTGAAAGAATTATTGTTGTCAAGATTGACACCAAACCAATGCCCACCAAAACAGCACAGGTCTATATCCCTACTAGTTCAGCAAGTGATGAAGAAATCTAAATATATGAAGAGATAGAAGACGGAATACAATACGTAAAAGGTGACGAGAATCTAATTGTGATGGGAGAATGGAAGAGAGGCCAAGGAAGAGAAGGTAATACAGTAGGAGAATTTGGATTGGGACAAGGGAATGAAAGAAGAAGTTGGCTGGTTGAATTCTGCATAGATCATATTTTAGTCCTCGCTAATACTTGGTTCGTACACCACAAATGACGGCTGCTATACATGGATGAGACCTAGAGCCACTGGAAGGTATCAAATAGATTCCTTTATGATTAGGCCGAGATTTGGAAACCAGGCGTTGGATTGCAAAACTTTCCCAGGAGCAGACGTGGACTCTGACCACAACTTGTTGTTCATGAAATGCCATCCGAAGCTGATAAAATTGAAGAAAGGAAGGAATTCAAGGAGATAAGATCTAGACAAGTTGAATCAAAAATGTGTGAGGGACTGTTTCAAGGATCATGTTGCACAAGGACTAAATGAAAAGGATGAAGGAAACACAATAGAGGAAAAATAGACAGTTGTGAAGAATGAAGTCTCTAGGGCTGCTGACGAAATGTTAGGAAGAAAGGAAACATCAACTAAGAATCAATGGATGATGCAGGTAATGCAGGAAATATTAGATTAGGAAATGAAGTTTTAAAGGAAATAAATGAATATTGTTACTTGGGTAGTAAAATAATTAATGATGGCTGAAGTAGGGAGGACATAAAATGCAGAGTAACACAAGCAAAGAAGGCCTTTCTTACGAAAAGAAATTTGCTCACTTCGAATATTGATATAAGAATTAGAAAGACATTTTTGAAGACTTCCGTCAGGAGCATGGCATTATATGGAAGTGAAACATGGATGATAACTAGCTCAGAATGAAAGAGGGATAGAAGCATTTAAAATTTGGTGTTACAGAAGAATGCTGAAGGTGAGATGGACAGACCGAATCACGAATGAAGAGATAATGAACTGAATTGGTGAGAGGAGATCGATTTGGCTAAATTTGACCAGAAAAAGAGATAGATTGGTAGGACACATCTTGAGACACCCAGGACTTGAGCAGTTGGGTTTCGAAGGAAGTGTAGGCAGTAAGAACGGTAGGGGTAGACCAAGGTATGAATATGACAAGCAGATTAAAGCAGATGTAGGATGCAGCAGTTATGTACAAATGAAAAGGTTAGCACAGAATACGGTGGCATGGAGGGCTGCATGAAACCAGTCTATGGACTGATGACTCAAACGACAACATTCCCAGTCATACAAATTATGTAAAGTCTGGGTCCTTTGTAGACTAATGACATTTTGTTCATGGGGCCCTGAGTTCAATTCCCATCTGGGCTGAGGATTTTAACTGCATTTAGTTAATTACTCTAGCTCAAGGGCTGGGTGTTTTTGTTTGTCTTAATACACAACGTCATATAACACACAACACTACCAACATTACAGAAATATGCAATGGTGAATACATCCCTCCACATACAGGAGGTGTCAGGAAGGATATGCACTGTAGTGCTGACCCTTGATAACCGGGAAAAAATCCAGGAAGAAAAGAAGATACACATATTGGAAAGTGTAAGTTTTATCTTTGTATAACTGATGATTTTCTTTTTTTTAGGACTTTGACATCTTTAACACACAATGGGATGCAGATTTTCTGACAGTGTATGATGGCCCTGATACAAATGCCAGGCTAATAGCAAAGTATAGTGGTGCACGTTACCAAACCCCTTTGCAGTCTCAAGGAAACATAATGTTGGTTACTTTCACAACAAGCCCATCAGATGTATATAGTGGATTTTCCATCAAGTACAGGATAGGTAAGTCAGTATTTTCTATGGAAGAATAAATAATTTACTTATACAAGGTGTGTATAGATTACCGCAGAACAAGACAATATAGTGTAAATGTAATTAATTACGGTTATACTAATTGAAGAATATCTGTTCAAAAGGTCCTGTTTTCACCCTATGAAAGTTGTGGAAAAATGCAAGAAAACATATAACAAAAGGCACATAGAATATACCCATGATTGGGTATGGTGCTACTTTTAAGGAATTATACCTTTCTGCTCTGAATTGGTCATGGCATTTGATAGTATTCAACTACTGCAATGCATGTGGATGAAAAACTGAATATTTTACTGAAGTGGAAATAGCATCTTATGAACAGACACTCCTCAATTATTTGTCTGGCTCCTTACCTGAATGGTCAGCTTTGATGCCTTTGATTCAGAGGTTAGCAGGTTTGATTCCTGGCCAGGTCGGGGATTTTAACCAGATCTGGTTATTCCGCTGGCTCAAAGACTGATGTTTGCATTCGTTGCAAACATATCACACTAACCCACAACGACATAAACACACAATAGTGAATATATCCCTCCATGTAGGGTTGACGTCGGGAAGGGCATGCAGTTGTAAAACAGAACCAAATCCACATCCATTGACTACCCTAATAAATTGGGAAAAAACTCCAGGAAGATATTACACTATTTCTAAATTCTTTGTGGACTTAGTATTTTCCATTAAGATAATTCTAAAACCATCATTACTCATTTACATAATGGTTTGTAAACAACAATTCTGATTAAACTACTTCACTTCATCAGAAAATGCATAAAATTTAGAGAATATTTTCGTACATACATGGATTCTGGAATTTTGAATTTAATAGATTTGTATTCGTATCCAGAGGGTTTGTTTGAAACTACTCTGTTGTGAAGAATTTTTTAAATTGTGAATATTCAATTTTTATGACTGTATTGTACTCAAAATTAACATTCAACACACAGTATTAGTTCGTGTTGTGTTAGAGAGAGATTAAATACACAACAAAAATGGCCAACCAGACACCAATGGAATCCAAACCACAACCTTCCAGTTTCAGGTTGGATATTCTTACCATTTGAGCAATGGTGGCCTAGGTCATATTTGTTCTATCGGAAAGGATTTAAGACACAGGTCTGGTGCTACTGCCATTACATTTCCCCTTGGTGAACATGAAATACAGTATTTTGTTTCATGAGCAGTTCTTAGCAAGATCTTTTCCACATAGCTCATGGTCTTCTTTTATCAGCTGGTGGTTATTCCATTATAAAGACTCGATGGATTACGCGATTTTCATTTCTTTGTTAGATGTGACCATGCCATTTTATTTGATCAGCATCCATATTCTCAGTGATGTCAGTGACAACCATTGACCCTCATACATGATTTTTGATGGTCACACCCATTGACCAATGCAGCATCTAAATTTCAGCAGACGAACATAGTGTGTCTCTACAGTGGACTGTATACTCCTTAGCTCATCCCAAATTATTTTTGATTCGGCCGGGTGACGCCGCAACTCTAACATCGCACCCAGCCGACCCAATAAAGCATATTGGCCAGACACCAAGTTAGAAGTCGGCCTCCCCAACATCATGGATAACTGTGTGATCCTTGACGTTGATCCTGCTCTCCAAGACCACGCCATCCTAACACAACTCCAACGGAAAGGCATCGCAGCTGACAGTGTCTCCCGAATACTGCAAGACAACATTCCCACATGTTGTGTTTTTGTTCAACTCTACAGGCCAGGCCACCGAAACGCATCCTCGCCAACAGAGTCTACCTCAATGGCCAGCACCACCGAGTGGAACCAATTCTTCCGTATGTTGACGATGCAATAACTACATCACAGTCATCCCAACAACCGTTATTGTTCCCTTTCTCCCCTCCTATCGCCACCACCATCACCACTGTCGTTACTATGACCACCACAACATCCACCCCTCTTTCTTCCTTTGTTCCAATTACAACTGTTGCCACCTGCCTTCCTTCCCCACTCATGAGTACTTCCCTCAATCCCTCCCCCATTTCTGAACAACCCCCGCATCAATACCTACCAGATGAATCATCAGGGTCTACAAACACAGCATCGCCTTCGTTATCTCCACCTGCCGATGAACTAGCAGCCTCCGCACCACCATCGCTGACGCAGCCTTCTTCAACTTGTCACACCATGTCCAGCTGTGTGATCCGCGGTGTGGATCCTGCCCTCTCAGAACGGGCCATTCTCCGTCACCTCCAAGCTGAAGGCGTCCCAGTTTGTTGCGTCTTCCGAATTAAGAACGCAAATGGCCCAACCTATAATGGTTTGTCTACACGTCCCGAGCGCCGCCGATGCCCAACACCTAATTAACAATGGAGTTTACATCTATCGTCATCGCCATAAAGTGGAACCCTCCATCTCTCCACCCCAACCTGTTCGCCATCCCAACAACAATTCTCATCGTTGCACCCGGCCAGCCACTTCTTTTCAACCTCGCCAATTCATCAGTCCACCCCTTCCCCCACCTAGTTACATCCACTATCCACCTTCGATGCTTGAAATCTTACGAGCCTTAACATCTTCCATCCTCAACATCACAATGTCGCTGCACCTCCTAACCCTCCATTTGCATCCTGGTACCCTGCTCTAAAACTTCACTCCCAAGCAACCCCTCTCTTCTTCCTGTCACTGCAGTCAAGACACCCAATTTTTCCCCCTCATTCAGTCTGTCAAATCGCTTACCCACCTTCTTCATTTATCGCATCACTCAGTTATCTTCACCTCTCTTGGCCCAAGAGAGCGCGCCACTCTCTAGGGGGCCCGGCCCGCCCTACGGGTGAGGAATGAAAGCATTCATAGTTAATTAGTTAAATTTCAGCAGCATGTATTTGCTGATTGTGTCTGGCTAGCCTTGGCCATATCTTAGCACTCTACATCATTGTGGGTCTAACCACTGACGTATAGTTCTGCTGGCATTCTTTTGTCACACAGTACACTGGTCATGGACTTTCACTTCATCTATCCAATGTAGATATTCAACAAGAAATGGTTTGTATTCTTCTTTGTGTCTTGTCAAGGGCTCAAAATCAGAACGCTATGAACCAAATGCTGCTACATTGTGCCCCAAACAGCCCTAACAGCTAATATTGTGCATGCCAGCTAGATATTGTGTGGTGCTCTCAATGATATCAATTGTAATGCAAAGAGAAAAGTGGGAAGCAAATACTTAACAAAGTTTCTATAATATTGTAGCTTATCATTTTCATTCATAAAATGCACAAAGTACTTCCAGCAGGGCAACAGCATCTGGCCTTCCCAACAGAAATCTACAACTACTATCTCATAGATGATTCCACCTGCTCCAAATGTACAATAAACAACAAGAAAACTTTTACTAAAAGAACACATCAATCTCCACAAGCAAATTTGAAGATTATTCAATGCCAGCTTAAACTCATTTTGACTTTAAGACAGCCCTGCCAGCACAAAAAGCAACATACCTCAGCACCATATTATTTTGACAAGCCTACACCTCACCGGAATAGGTATCACATAAGATATGAAGTGTTCAACTAGCAAGACACCTGGACTTTTAAGTACATCTTAACTACAAAAAAGACAGAACTACAATAGGTGTAACAGTTACTATAAGGGACCTATGGACACAATTTAAATATTATTGACTTTAACTTGTTATTAATGTTGTTCCTCCTGCTTTTTAATCTCATTCTTAAACTAAGTAATGTCAAATGTTTTGTACATGTTGTTTTAACCCATGTTATTAATGCAGCTGAGAATGATACAGATCAAAACCGGTACTGCAAATTGTGTGTTTTTAAGCATATATACAGTGTACTTTTAATAAGCAGTATTGATTAGGTGGAATTATCCTAATTATAAAAGTTTACAATTTTACAGTCCATAATGTCAGGAGTAGTGCAGGATAGTGTTAGTTGGCCACTTCTATTTATGGTGTTTATCAACGATCTGCCAAACAAAATTTGAAGCTATTGCAGATTGTTTATGGATGATTGTACCTAGAAAAATCTGAAATGCTGATATAAATAGGTTATTACAAACCAGACTAAACATACTTCATAAGTGGGCAACTCTATCACAAAATTAAAATAAATTCACAAAAATACAGTCTCATAAGAGTAAGGAAGAACATAAACAAGAGGACTTACAATACTGCCGTGGATCAGTTGCTTTTGTGGAGAGTGATTCATGCAAATACCTTGGAATCCATGTAAAAAGAGTTCTAAAATAGGATGCTCATATACAGAGTGTTCATAAAGTCATCGGGCTCAATATTTACAATACTTTTTCTGAAGTTTTATTATACAAACAAATCTAGTGATTACACACAATAGTTTTACATACCTTCAAGGAAGGAAAAATATGTTTTAAACTCCAGTGGAAGTATTCTGGAAGTGTTAAGAGTAATGAATATTCTGACATAACACTAAAGTAACTCGTTTCCTGTATATTGTGTTCCCACAGTTCCAGTTCACAAGAGGTGTTGAAAGTGACCACCATTTTCTTGCAGGTACAAATTTACATGCTTACACATGTTTTGTGTACACTTTTCTCAAAATTACTGGTATTATTTCTCCAATATATTTAGAAATTGCTTCTTTGAATTCATGTAAGGAATGCAGTTTATTTCTGTATTTTTTAAATACCCCCGCAAAAAGTCTACAGAGGTTAAATCTAGTGAATGAGGAGGCCACAAATTCCTTGAGATTACTCAATCACCGAAAAAATCTTGCAATATCGCCAAGGTCGCATTAACAGTACTGTATGATAAGTGGCGCCATCTTGGTGGAACCAGCAATAGCGCTCATCCTCTTCCAATAAAGCCACAAATTGTTGCACCGTCAACTGTTGTGTCAAGAAACAGAGGTCCAACAATCCTCTCATTGTGCGATATTGCGCACCATATGCCGATTTTTCAGAATGAAGTGGTACTTCATGCAAGGCATGCAGGTTTTTCATTACCCTAATTCTGGTTTTCTGGGAGTTAATGCTTCATCTGTGAAAAACATATTGTTCAGAATGGCTACCTTTCATGTGAAGGTAATGAACCACTGACAGTAATGGCGACATTTCTGCAAATCAGGCAGCTTCAGCTCCTGGACAGCCTCGACTGAATACGAGTGTACCTTTGCCACTTTCAGTGCTTTATGCGAGGACCCAATTGATGCTCCAAGTTCTTGTGACAAGCGTCTTGCAGATTTCCGCGAAGATCTCTCAATGTGTTGCCGAACATCATGAAGGAAAGTGTTAGTAATTCATTTAGGTCTCTCACATTATTTCGTATCATCCATGGAGCCCATGTCACGAAACCTGCATACAAGATCATAAAAAGAGGATTTACCTGGTAAGGGTTCACCAGGAAATCAATGTCTACATTTTTCCACACATCCCTCATAATTTTGCACTAAAAATAAGCCTCCAATAAAGTAACCTGTTGTGCGTACGTAAAATGCATTGTTGCCTCCTTGACCTTATACATCTCAAAGCAACAGCTGCATATTTATAACAACACTACAACCATTTCTACGGTGTCTGATAACATCTCATAACAAAGCTTGCCAACTTATTCTGTCAGATAGATGAGCTACGATTTTTCAAATTCAGAAACCGGTGACTCCATAAACGCCCTGTAGAATTACCAGGCAAAGGTGCTGCACTTTTTATCAGTCCTGAAATATGGAGCAACTGTTAGGGACCTGTCCCAAACAGGGCTTATCAGTGAACTCGAGATGCTACAGCAAAAGGCTGCAAGGCTCGTGCTTAATGATTTCGATCCTTGAAGTAGTGTGACAAGTATGATAGAAAAACATGGGTGGGAGACTCTTTTAGAGGTTAGAAGGAAAAGAGCACAGTTACATGCCATGTACAATACCTATACTAATAAACCAGCTTGGAGAGAGTTGAACAGTCGCCTAGAAAAGCACTGTTATGCATGTAGAACCAATCACTAGTGTAAAATAAAAGTTAGACTGTAGAAAGCTATGGTAAATATTTGTTTGTAAATCAGGGCATTGTAATGCATTCCCTGCAGCAGTCTTAGAGCCTTTAACCAAAAATATAAAATGCTTCAAGAATATCCCCATTATCCTGTAAATTTTATGTAAATTTCTGTCTGATGGTGCCCTATTTAAATGTTAAGCCCAATCTGCTGTAAATCATAGTGATAAGACATTGGAAATATAAAAGTTATCTGTGATTTTGTATGTGATGGTGTTGTATTTACAATGTTAAGTTAGTAGTAAGTCACTGTACTGCTCAATTTACTGTACGTTGTAGCATTAATGCATTGGAAATATTTAAGTTTTGTATGAATTTTTGTGTGATTGCCTTGTAATTATTATTGTAGTACATTACTTGTAATGGAATATTTTTCAAATTTTGGATGAATTTCTAAGTGACTACTTTGTAATTGTGTTATACTACATCATCATCATCATCTTTGCATTTTCCCATTTATGTGGGGTCTGCCTTCTTGCAATGTTTCCTCCACTTCAATCAATCCATAGCGTCCTGAGGGCTGAGTTTGGTGAGCCGCTTGTCATCTCTCACCCTACCCAACCAGCATGTTTGAGGTCGCCCTCAAGGTCGGCGATCCTCCATGTTCATTTGAAGGGCAGTCTTTGCAACTGAGGTTTCACTGCTACGGAGTACATGCCCATACCATCGCAGACGTGATTCATGCATTTTCTCTGTGATTGGGGCAATCTTGAATCTCTTCCTGATATGGTCTAGTTGAGTCAAGCCATTGTGTTATACTACATGCATGGGAATATTTTAAGTTATTTTCTGCAAATTTTCTATTAATTTCTTTGCAACTGCTTTTAATTATTATGTTACATTATCATCATCATCATCCCAAACCATCTCCAGTTTCCCGGGTGTGGTATATGAGCCTCCTCCATCTCATCCTGTCCTTGTACCATTCCTCCTCTACCAACTTGTCCCAATCATGACCTCTCAGCAGTACATTGTTCTTTACTAAATCTATCCATTTCCTTCGTGGCCTTCCCATAGGTCATCTTCCTTCTAATTTTCTGTCAAATTCCTTCCTTGCAGTTCTGTTAACTGGCATCTTCTACATGTGACCAAACCACTTCAGTCTTGATGTCTGAGTCTTACTGAGGATAGAATCATCTATTCCTACTTCTTCTCTAATTTTCTCATTCCTAATCTTGTCTTTCCTGATTTTCTGGATCATAGTACGTAGGAATTTCATTTCAGCTGCCTGGAGTTTGGAATTATCTCTATTGGTCAGTGTTGTGGTTTCGAGACTGTATGTAAGAACTGGTGTATAATAGGACTTGTACACTGTCATTTTTGTTTTCATAGGTGTTTGCTCATCCCACAGCAGGTGTCTTACCTAGTGGTAAAATTGTGTAGCCTTATTGATTCGAGTGTTCACCTCATGTTTTGCTAGGTTTTCATTTGATAGAATGCTACCCAAGTATTTGAAAACTGGAATGCTATCCAGCTGGTCTTCATTTAACATGACTATTGGTTCTGCTCCTTCCCCATACACTTTCATCACCACCGCCTTGGTCTTACTGATGTTTAAACCATATTTCTTAAACGCCTCATTCCAGCTTTGCATTCTCTCTCTCAGTTCCTCTTCTGAGTCACTTCAGATCACAACATCATCTGCAAATGTGAAGACTTTGATATCTCCATGTTCTTTCCTTTTTTTAAATTTATTTCATGCCCACATTGGAGTGCTGAAATCAATCTATATACAGTCAAGTCTTATGAATATTGGTTACAAATTTGGTTGATGTTTCTTCTTTTGTTCCCAGAAATGTTTCATTCTCTCTGACCTGGCTGCCCGTTATTCATCAGTTATGTTGTACTGTTTGCGTGTGTAGGTCTTCAGTTTAAGTCTCACATTGTTATTTCTCAGGATCCTCTTCTCTCCTCTGTTTTCAATTTGTTGAATTGTCAAGCCTAATTCATTTAAATCTTCTTGGACTTCTTTGAACCAGTAATTTTTAGTTTTACTTTTACAAAAGTAGTTGAATAAATGTTTGAGTATCCTAGTCTCTGGTAGTCATGATATGTGACAGAAAAGAGCAACTCTCCTTTTCCGCATTGTATCTGTTATAGACTCAGTCTCCTGGTATACAACTTCATTAGGTAGTAATTGCCATTGTCCATCTACTTGGGTGTTTTTTGTTTAGAATTGTTCTAATGATTCATCTATCAATTTTCTGTAATTTATTTGTGGTTGATTTCGTATTCAAATTGAATAAGGTTTCACTAGCATAGGTTGCTTCAGGCTTAATAACAGAGTTGTAGTGTTTAAATTTTGCATTTATTGAGAGAGATTTCTTCTTGTAGGTTGGCCAAGTAATGTGTTGTGCTTGTTTTAATTTGGTAATTCTATTTTCAACTGATATTTTCTCTTTTAAGTTCCAAGTTATAATCTCTCCAAGATATTTAAATTTATTAACAACCTTAATTTGTTTGTTATTAGTCAATGTGATAGGTGATGTTTCCTCTTTGAAGGATGGCTTCATTTCTGTCTTTTCAAAGGAGATTTGTAGGCTGCTATTTGTTCTAATTCTTCAATTTGGAGTTTAGCCTCTTCCACACTACTTGCAAGTAGTGCAAGGTCATCTGCAAATGCTAGACAATTGAGTTTGATATTTTTGCCAATCTTGATGTTTGGCTGACATTTCTTAGACCATTCTCGCACAACTTTCTCCAATGCACAGTTAAACAGTATTGGTGAAAGACCATCCCCCTGTCGAAGTCCAGTCCGGATTTCAAATGATTCAAACAACTCTCCTCAGAATTTAACTTTTGCTCTAGTGTTCTTGGGGGTAACACCAACAAGATTAATGAGTTTCTGGTGTAACCCAAATTCTTTAAGGATTTTAAGTAATGACTCACGACGAAAACTCTCATATGCTTTATTGAAGTCAACAAAAGTGATAACTAGCTTTTTGTTTCTCATTCTTTGATGGTTCATAATCCACTTAGGACTAATGATTTGGTCAGGACAACTTCTTCCAGGTCGAAATCCCCCCGATACTCTCCAAGTTCTTGTTCAAGCTTTTCTTGAATTCTCATGAGGATAATTCTAGACAGGATCTTATATGTGATATCAAGTAGAGAGATCCCTCGGTAATTATTTAGATCCTGTCCATCCCCCTTTTTGTGTATTGGATGAATTATAGCTGTATTCCATTCTGCAGGCAGTTTTTCAGAGTTCCATATGTCTATGATGTGTTTGTGTAGGTTTTGAAGTGTTTGGTTATTTACATTCTTCCAGAGCTCTGCAACCACTTGATTTTCTGCTGCAGCTTTATAATTCTTGAGCCAATTAATCACTTGAAGTACCTCATGGAAATCTGGTGGAATAACCTTGTCTAAGCATGTTTTATATTTTTGACCAGGTGAAAATTCTAGGTATTCTTTTGGGTCTTCAGCATTTAGTAATTCTTTGAAGTGATCAGCTAGAATTTTGGCATTTCCTGATTATTGTGTGCTAGTTGTCCTTGTTTATTTCTCATCATGAGTGTAGGTGGAGTATACCCTGATTGATATTGTTTAAATGTCCTGTAATAGTCTTGTGTCTTATGTTGTTTGAATGATTCATCTATGTTAGCTAGGTTTTCTTTTTGATGGTCTCTTTTGATTCTTCTAAGTTCTTAGGCCGTTTATCTTCTAGCGATAGTTAGTTCATCTCGAGATTGTGCCGTTTTCTTTTGTTGGTCATTTGGCCATGCTTTGTGTCTTTTCTGTATTGCAATATCACATTCCTCATTCCACCAGGCATGTTTCTTTCTCCTTTTCATAGGAGCAATTTCTTCAGCAATATTTTTTAGTTTATCAATAATCGTTTCCAGTTTATCACTTAGAGGTGTTCTGGATCTCTATGTATACACAGCATTATTTATTAAGTAAGTGGGGTCATATTTCCTCCTTCTAGTGAATTTAGATGGTTTGTGATGTTTTCTTGGGGTTAACTTGATTTTAATCTTTGAAATATAATGATCAGAATCGATGTCCACCCCACGAAGGACTTTGACATTATAAATTTCTCTATGGTATTTTTTATCTCTTGCTACGTGGTCTATCTGAAACTCACCCAGTTTAACATTAGAGCATTTCCAGGTCATTAATTTGTGTGGTTTTCTCTTCAATCTTGTGGTTTCAAGAATAAGCCCACCGTCTGTGCAAAGCTCAATTAATCTTTGACCATTTCTATTTGTCAATTTGTGTGCTGGCCATTTACCTACCACTGTGCGAAATTTTCTCTCTTGTCCAATTTTCGTGTTGAAGTCTCCAAGCATAATTTTAACATGGTCGTCAGGTCTATTTGAAATCAGTTGGTCAAGCTCCTCCCAAAACATTTCAGTTTCCTCTTTATTTGTCCTGTTTTTTTCATTTGTTGGGGCATGGACATTAATCAGTGTAGATATTTTGTTCTCTACTCTAATTGTTAATGTTGCAGTTCTTGATGAGTTCTATTATAAGTCCTCCACTGAATCTAATATGCTAGTATGAACCAGGAATCCCATTCCAAATTGGGGAACATTTTTCATTACTCTCTTTCCTGGAGGTCCTTTGTAAAGACGATATCCCCCAGATTCAAATGGGCCCTGATCTGCATTCCGAAGTTCTTGTAGGGCTGTGATTAGAATCTTGTGCTGATCCATGAAATCAGTTAAGTGTTTCTACTTACCAACCTTCATTAGTGAATTGATATTTAATGTTGCAAAGAAAGAGAATTTTCCTGGTTTACTGAATTTAAGTCTGTGACTGTATCCGTGGTTCATCTGTTGGGCTTTCAGGTGCTCCGACTCACCATGATCTTCTATGTGACAACCCACCGTATCCGAATGGTGTCTTTGCTTGGGTCTAGAATGTTGGATGTCCAAGCTGGTGGATTCTTTCATTAGAAGGCTCTCCATGATAAGTTGATTGTCTGATCATTGATCAATGTTCTGACCGTGGTCAGGAGTTACAATCCCAGATGTGATCTGGGAAGGTGATTCATCCTAGTTGTTCAGGACTGGGAATAGGCATTTCCTCCATACCCCTCAAACGTTATGGTTTTTCCGCCAATACTCGGGTCACTGATTGCAGTGGTTTACCACTGGGTGGTGGGGTTGCCACATCCCTTTTAATAGATTTCATTACTACATCCATCACAATAATAAATAGAAGTGGTGACAATGAGCTGCCCTGCTGCACTCCTCTCTTTGTTTCAAACCAGTCCGACAAACCACATCGTACTTGAATATAACTTCTATTCCCTCTATACAACATTTTCACTTTGTCTATGAGGCTGTCTCGCACTTGAAGTTCTTTCATGCCAAATTCTTTCCCTTGGTACACTGTCGTAGGCTTTCTCAATGTCCAAAAATATTAAAAATAAAGGCTTGTTCTTCTCCCAGTATTTTTCCATTAGCAGCCTAATTGCAAATATAAGGTCTGTAGTTGACCTTCCTGGTCTGAAACCATACTGCTCTTGTTCCAAAATTGGTACAACAATATCTCTAATTTTGGGCTCTATTATTTTTTCCAATATTTTCAGGACATGAGATAGTAGTGTAACACCACGATAATTAGTACATTTTTGTTGGTTTCCTTTCTTGAACAGAGGTATAATGATGCCCATCTTCCAGTCCTCAGGAATAGTATTTTCCTCCCATATCTTCTTGAGCAGTCTGTAGAGCCATTGGATTCCTTTAATTCCCACCACTTTCAGCATATCTGCACTTAGTTCATCTATGCCCACTGCCTTTCCTTTCTTCATGCTCTTGAACATATTTTCAACCTCAAGCCATGTAATTGGTGGTTCAGTTGTGGTTCCTCGACTTGGCTCTCTTCTATCCATTGTTATGTTTGCTGTATCTCCATTCAGCAACTTTTTGAAATAGATCTTGAGTTCATGTTTAATTTCTCCCTCTTCTTGTGCAGAGTTCCATCATCACATTCTATTGCTTTTATGGTCTCTTGATCCCTTCGCTTGTTTTTCACTACTCTGTATAGCAATTTCATATTTCCTCTACTGTCCTCTTCCAGTTTGTCTGCAAACTCATTCCATTTCTTCTCTTTTTCTTCCCTTACAATGTTCTTTACAGCAAGTTTCTTGTTCCTGTATGCTCCTTGGAGTCTTTGTATTTTTTCTTCATTGCGTTCTTGTCCCTGTTTTTGCTTTTCCTTGTCCGGTGCCTTCTTTATTTTTTTTCTTTCTATCACCACTGTTTTCACTCTATCATTCCACCAAGGTGCCTCCTTTTTTCTCTTGATGGAACTTGTAACTCCACATAGGTTTTTGGCTTCTCCCACAAAGGTGTCTTTGAAAGCTTTCCACTCTTCATTAATGTTGGTTACTTCACCTTTTGGCAGACTTTGTTGAATCCTTAGTTTGTATTCTTCCTTTATTTGGACTTCTTGCAACTTCCAAGTTTTAACCCTTGGCTTTTTCATAATAATTTTCTGTGCTTCATTAGTCTTATGTTTGAAGTCTACTACCAGCAATCTGTGGTCACTGTCCATGCTTTCACTAGGGATGACCTCTGTGATGTATCTACCACCATCATTATTCGTGATTACGTAGTCAATCATTGTTCTATAATGGCCATCCCAACTGTACCTTGTTACTCTATGACTGTCTCTTTTTTTGAAGAATGTATTTTTGATTATAAGATCATTTCTTCTGCACAGATCTAATAGTTGTTCTCTTTCTGGGTTCCTTTGTTCAAATCCATGTGGTCCAATGATGTTCTCATACCCTAGTCTGTCTACCCAACTTGCGCGTTTAGATCTCCAATAATAACATATTTCTCATTAACTGTATCTTTCTGGTCTTGCCAAAATTTCTCTTTGTCTTCCTCACTGCAGCCTGTCTGTGGGGCATACACTTGTATGACGGTGTACTTAGTGTTCTCCAGTTTCATGAGCATTTTAATGATTCTATCACTTTTGCAGATAACTTCAGCTCTAGCATCAGTCCCTTCGTTAATTAAGAATCCAACACCATTTTTCGCTACCTTCTCTTGTCCACTCCAGTATAATTTGTATCCTCCATGAAGTGTCTTACTTCCAGTCTCTTTCCATTTGGTCTCACTTAATCCCAATATTGATATTTTTCTCCTATCCATCATGTCTAAGAGTTCTTCTACCTTTCCAGTTAATGATAGAAAGTTCATAGTTCCAATTTGGTATTTGAATCTCTTATTTATTTTGGGTTTCCTTTCAGAACATTGTATATCATCAGCCTTATGGTCATCATACTTTACAACTGTCTGAGAGGACGTGTCAGTCCGGTCTATAATCTTCCTTCCAAGGCTCTTTTTCTTATTGAAAGCGACTGTACTCAATACTCTCCTCCTGACTTGCTAGGCCTAATGCATAAGAGGATTTTCTTTCAGGGTTTACTCTCTTAGCCTTTGAGGATGCCTTTCTCATCCTACAAGGCAGTAGGTTCCATCTGTACACCTCCAGAAGGATGGGTTGCCTCTTCCGCCATCTCCACCGTATCAAAGTCCATCTTCCGTGCCGTAGATGCCGTTGAGGTCTTCACCCTTAACCCAGAACAAGGGCCCTCCATATTTATGACCCCTGGAGAGAGGGTGTCCGAGTATTCTAAAGCCCCCAGGAATTGGGCCCCCTGTTGGTCCGCGGGTTGTATTGGTTATTTCAAACCAACGTGATGCCATTTTTAATTCTAGTATTTTTTGTTGTTTCTTCTTTTAATGTACTTCCTTTTTATTCTTCTTTTGTTGTGAAATATCTTGTTTCGATATAATTTCTTGCAATATTAGGTTATCATGGAATTGTTTGTTGTTTTCCACTGTCAACAACAACAACAACAGTGAGTTGGCGTCTTTCGTTTCTTTTTTGTTGAGGGCAATACCTGAGAGTCCCAGGATGAAAACTAGGCCCCTTTACTCAACTGTTTCCGATAAATGCTAATGAGTTGGAAAAATCTCTGGTTTTGCACTGATGGGGGAAAAATGATCCAGCTGAGTGGCGGTATTCACCTCCCATCAGTGAAGAAACCCCCTCTTCACTGAGGCATTGGGATTTAATTTTTGAGTCAGAGTACATGCCCATACCATCGCAGACATGATTCATGTATTTTCTCTGTGATTGGGGCAATCTTGAATTTCTTCCGCACAGCATCATTCCTGATATGGTCTAGTCAAGTCAAGACATTGTGTTATGCATGGGAATATTTTTAAGTTATTTTCTGCAAATTTTGTATTAATTTCTTCACAACAGCTTTTAATTTTTATGTTAGGTGTGTGGGGAGAAATTTCCCTTCCTAACAAATGCCCCCTTTCAGGGGTTTAATTTTGAGTTTAATTTAGTGAGAGACTGATTTTAAATTTGGAAAAGGCCGAAACAATTTTTATTTCTTGGTAAAACAGGTCGTAAGTGAGCCAAGAGACATGATGTTTGAAACGTATGTTCAGCTTCTTGGTTCTCATGACCCGTTTTAACCCTCTTGGAGCCAAGAGCCGATCTGGTCAGCCACTCCCCATCAGCTGGAAGAGGCCAGAGCTCCGCCTCCACTCTACTGCTGCAAAGTGCCAGGCCGTTTTCAATGGAAATACATGTATTTTAAAATTCGCGTATACCTACCGGTGTATAGCAAATACCGGCATGAAATTTTCTACATATCGACTACGTAGAATAAGAAGCTGGTTTGGAGTGGTATAAAGAGTCAAAGAAGTTTCATTGTTGATTTATAGTTGTCGATAACGTTTATTTTTAGGAAGAGAAAAATATTTTCGCAATTTCTCTCTCAATATCTACTTTTAAAAAATAATTTATGATACAAAAGAATATAAATAATTATGTATAATGTATTTCTAAATAAAATTCTATAGAATAACTAATTTGAACGAGAAAAAGATAAACGTAAAAAATAAAAATTCAAACATATGTCACTAGTAAAACAAGACAATTTTACTCACCGATAAAATTCGCGTGTATGTATCGATGTTTGGCAAATACTGACAATAAATTTTCTACATGCAGACAGCACAGTATTAAAATAATTCTGAATTATTAAATAAGTAAAAATAAGTAGTTGATATTAGTTTTTTTTTTAAGAAAAAAATAGTTTCTCATTTTTGGTTGTAGTATATATTAGAAAAATAATTTTACAGTACAACAGAATTTACAAAATTAAGAAATGTATGGCACTAAAGCCGTGATTTGCTTTGACCTACTAAGCGACCGCTGCTCAGTTCGGTACCTGCAGTTTACGAGGTGAATCATGGTCAGTGAGACGGATCCTCTCAGTAATTATTCTTGGTTTTCCAGACCGGGGTCGCCCTCTCACCCTCAGATATCTCCTAAATTGCAATCACTTAAGGTCACTTAGATTGAGTGAACCTCAAACCAACCCTCAGGACCAGGCGAAAATTCTTGACCTGGGTGGGAATCAAACCCATGACCTCCGGGTGAGAGGCAGGCACGCTACACTTGGCCCGCGGAGACCGGCATTTAGGTAATGACAGTGGACTATAAGGTTTAGCAAAGAGTAAGTGAAAAGTAAATTGAAGTATGATATGGGCGGAGAATCATACGGTAGGGCATGTATAGGTCCAAGAAGTTCCTTGAAGGAGATAGGAGGTTGAGGATTGTTGTCGGGTTCATTGGGACAAATTTCCACAAAATGTTCTCCAGAGACATTATCATATTCGTTATCACTAGTTTCATCTACCACTATATTCAGAGTAGTGCTGTTAGACACAATTAAACGTCTCTTCTTTAGCTGCAGTGATTCCGCGGACGTATCCGGTATAATTTCGTCGCTACTCTCTGAACTAAATTCACTATCGCTATCTGATAAATCATCCGCGTTAACTTCGCACTGTTCCAAATACTGCATTAATTTATTGTCATTAATAACTGCTGAAAAAATATCACGTGAACAACATGCCATTTTCCTGTCACAAATCCACTCACTGCAAGGAGCAATCACTTACTGACCGGTTAGTGGTATTTGTAAACACAGGAAACGACTCTTGTGAAAGGTATAACACCCTCTTAGAACTGCTAAAGCAAGGCCAGGCACACAATAACGTCTAGCCCCTTTACTACAGGTTGTAACAAAAGTATGCACGTCACTACAGGTTGCCTCAAAATTATGTATATCACAGAATTTTAAGCCAGCCAATGTAATAGGCTCTGGCAACTTCCGACTGGATTGTTAAAGGCCGACCAGATTGGCTCTGGCAATTTAAAGGGCAAGTGCTCGCACTACCACCTGGCACCAAGAACGTTAAGAGTAAGATGCCAGGGTCAGTTGAATGGCTTTGGTCATTTTAGCTATTTTGTTAATCTGAGGTCTTACAGTCGGAATACAAAGTTTGGTTCGTATCTTCCTATTAGATTATCGAGCTCGATAGCTGTAGTCGCTTAAGTGCGGCCAGTATGCAGTAATCGGGATATAGTGTGTTCAAGCCCCACTGTCGGCAGCCCTGAAGATGATTTTCTGTGGTTTCCCATTTTCACACCAGGCAAATGCTGGGGCTGTACCCTATTTAAGGCCATGGCCACTTCCTTCCACTTCCTAGGCCTTTCCTATCCCATCATCGCGATAAGACCTATCTGTGTCGGTGCGACGTAAAGCAAATAAATAGCTTCCTATTAGATTTCAGTATTGGTGCTTTGGACATCATTCTAAGTGTCTTGTTTTGAAAAACTTGTAATTTAGAAAGTGGAGTATTAGCAACATAGCCCCAGGCCTCACAGCCTACAGCAGGATGGGCCTGATACATGCTAGGAAAATACTTTTCTTAATGCTTGTATAGATATATTTATTTCCCAGCAGAGGTCTCAAAGTTTTCATCCGTGCCATAGCATGCTGTAAAGCTTGTTCTATATTGTATCTCCAGGACATATTTCTTTCCATAGTTAGTCTGAGATATTTGATTTTGTTTGTTCAAGACAAAGGAACATTATTAATAGTAGGTTGACCAAATCTAGGCCAATGTTAGGTGAAAATAATTGCCTGAAATTAGTTCATATCACAATGCAGTAGCAGTAGCAGTGGAACTTACCACAACCAATGTACAGCCAGTATTAGTTGATGTTCCCATTACAATTGAGCTGGTGTGTCTTTCATTTCTGGATTGTTATCCAGTTCACAGTATCAGCTACATGATTGTTCATTTTCTCCATCTCATTTATAACATTAAAATATTGTTCCTGTCTTGAAAGTTAGCCCTTGGTACAGTGAAACTTCTCCTATTGGACACTTTCTATCATAATGAGGGACTTCATAGACACCATTAGAATTTTCTGCACACCAATAGCAGACTCTTCTAGACAATGGATATTTTTTAATCCTCTGGCAAAAAGATATGGAAAAATTGCCTCGAATAGCAGACACTCTCAAGAACAGATGCGGATGCAGCAAAAAATACAAATTTTTCTGAATAACAGACACGGACATGGTTCCTGAAGTGATAAATGTACAGGGTCTTGATATAAACCCAGACCAAGCGCACGGTGTTTGTACACTGTGCTACGGCAACTACCTCAGCCGAACTTACGTTGCGCTTGGCCACCTCGCTTTAAGTGTGTATACAATCTTATATGAAATCCTACCTTATAAAAGATACTGGAAATGTCGCCCTTCCTGGGTTAAACAGGCATTGTATCTAGTTACCACATTCTGGCTGATGCAAGTGAGTTCTGCCACTGTAATATTTCTGATTTCATTTGTAATGTTTTCTTTCCATTCATCCAATGTGTGAGGATTTGTTAGATACACTTTTTCTTTCAGTTGACCCCACAAGTAAAAATCACATACTGCATTTACTGTCATCTTGAAAAAATGGGCCCAATTACTCATCATGCACTAACAGCCTACCAAACACCAATCTTCCTATCATAATGAGGGACTTCATAGACACCATTAGAATTTTCTGCACACCAATAGCGAGAGTTATTACTCTTCACACGACCACTAAGATGAAACCAGTCCTTATCCGAAAAGAACACAAAATGTGGGTCGAATAAATGATCAATCAGTGATGCAAGATACAACTCACAATATCTCACTCTCATGGCTGGATCAGTAGGTTTTAAACAATGTTAAAACTTTTCGTGTGCTTGCATGTTTTTTAATGAGCATTGAGCCAGAAGTTTCAACTTTATTTACAATTATATAAATCTGTGCTTGTGTAGGCAGCACTTCACCAGGAAAGTTGCTGAACAAATGCATCGCGTACCCGGTGAGCCGACTCCTACTTAAAATAACTTTTATATACAAAAATAACTATCTCACGATGTTAACAGCTGATATTCAGACTGGCGACTGCTGGGTCAAACACATGCACACTCCTTGCAAGGTCAAGAACTATGTGCGCACGCCTCTTGTACTGCTGCGTAAGTCTCGGAGAGCAAAAAACGCCGCTGGACGGTCTGGGTTTGTATCAGAGATCCTGTATAAAATGAAAATGCTTAATCTGAACTTGACAAACTTTTAAAACAATTTAGTCGTGGTGCAGCAGACTTTAAGTCCATTGATGATGCTGTGTACACAAAGTATCCATCCATGAATACTGAATGCCTCATTCAATGTATACTCCATCAAACTTGGATGAGGATTAGAATGCAGCAGTTGAGGCAACAGACGTTCATAAAGTGGTTTCATGTAAAGATGCCATTAAAAAAAGGTGAACTGAGCAAGTTGGCCATGTGGTTAGGGGTGCACAGCTGTGAGCTTGCATCCGGGAGATAGTGGGTTTGAACCCCACTGTCGACAGCCCTGAAGATAGTTTTCCTTGATTTCCCATTCTCACACCAGGCAAACCTTAATTAAGGCCATGCCGCTTCCTTCCTACTCCTAAGCCTTTTATATCCCATCGTCATCATAAGACCTATCTATGTCGGTGCGACATAACACAAATTTAAAGAAAAGGGAAAGAAGTGAAAAATTACTTCATCCATAGCAGATATGCAAAAGAACTTAAAAATTATTTCAGAACTAGAAATTCACTTCAAGGTGCTTTCAGAACACAAACTGTCATCCCAAATTTCTTTAAAGTAAAGAGGTAAATGACTGTCATGTCTTCACATTTCAATCTAGGAGCTGTTTTACCATACTGTATTATTATACACTCTATGAATGTACTGTACACTAATTGTTTTGTATTACAGTATTAGGTCTTCTATTAAACATTTTTGATGAAACATTGTTTTTTCCGGACTACAGCTTCAGTGGTTCATATGGAAAATGTGTTCCCAAATCCATTTTAGTTTTCTGGATAACAGACATTTCATAAATCCCTAAAGGTATTTAGTATTGAGGAAGTTTCATCTTGGTAAAATTTTATCATAAAGCAATTTGGGTTATTCCCATTACTTATACTGACCTGCTGACCTGTTGTGCTTATTGTATAATGTGTTCCTATCTTTCTATATATAACTCAGTTTTTCACTTTTTTGTTTCTGTCACTTTCTAATGATGTAGAAACTCAGTCTGAAGTACAGGACGAGAAATGTCAAGGTAAATCTGAAAATTCTAGAGGTGCTATTGTCTGCTCATGTCCGAATGGATTTGCCTTGAATTCTGACCAGAAGACATGCAGAGCTAGTGACTCAAGAACTTACATATATACTGGTTTGTCTGGAAGCTTTAACAGCCTTTATCATCCAAATAATTATGACAATGGTATTACTATGAAATGGCTATTGGTTGTCCCAGAACAACACAGGATCACATTGGTAAGTGTGGTAGATTATTCAGTAATAACTTAGTTTAATGAGAGCAGATTGGTGTTAGGATATTCTGCTGAAAGTTTGAATGCAGAAAAAATGATCATAATACTAAAATTTATGCAACATGTTTATAACACTACTTTGTCAGAAATCACCCAGAACAAATTAATCATGCTGCATTCCCTTAGATCGTTTGATGAACATTATTACAAACTGTCACAGTTTTTATAAAAAACATTTAAAGACAGTAGATACTAACATGATTAATTCTCCGACAACCAACCCCTTTCCCCCTCCGCCCCACTCTTTAGCTCATTACCGTAATAACCAATAGTTTTTAAGTTTTTATGCATGTGTTTAGACAATTTCAGAAAAGCTTTGTATAGTATATTTTTATTGTTTTTATATAAGCCAGGACACTTGTAGCTGATGATGTCTGTATGAAAATGAATATTTATTTTATCGATAAGGTGGAATCAATTTTTAATTTTAATTTATCGAATACTTTAGACATCGATACAGATCATGAAGTTGATTGCTTGTGATGTACTGCTTATATAAAATAGTATAAATTTATTTTTCTTCCACCTATTCAATACAATGAATCATAAAATCAAGGTTTAATCCTCATTAAAATATGAAATGGTATATGTTTTACCCCCTTGAAAGGGCATATCATCAGCTCAAAACTGAACCAGGTACCTGTTTAAAATTTAACCTATAACTGTTAAAAGAATTGTTAGGAACATTTTTTTTTTTTTTTTTTGCTAGGGGCTTTACGTCGCACCGACACAGATAGGTCTTATGGCGACAATGGGATAGGAAAGGCCTAGGAGTTGGAAGAAAGCGGCCGTGGCCTTAATTAAGGTACAGCCCCAGCATTTGCTTGGTGTGAAAATGGGAAACCACGGAAAACCATTTTCAAGGCTGTCGATAGTGGGATTCGAACCTACTATCTCCCGGATGCAAGCTCACAGCCGTGCGCCTCTACGCGCACGGCCAACTCGCCCGGTGTTAGGAACATTTAAGAATTTAATATGTAGGCATTGTGTAAGGAACTAGATTAGATACAAGAAGAATTAACATATAGATGGCCAAAGCTATAGTCAATTGTAAGCTATGATTTACTTAAACTAAATGGTACAAAATGACAATGATGAGTAATGCTTCAAATTAAAATATTTTAAAAGACTTAAGTTTAATGAGGAAATACATTCCAACGCAATAAAGTTTTTTGGCGTAATATTTAATCATATACTACTTCATGTGTTTGTTCTTATTTTGATGGAATTAATATAAGTTCCAGTGTTTTAGCTTGCAACTTGTAGAAATAGAAGTTACTTTTTGTCTTAGTTCTAGTTAAAAGCTATTATTGAACTTTAAAATTAGTGACAAATTGATGAATTTGTTATGATGTCATTGGGCCATCTTCTTATGTTGTACTCTATTCCTATGTTGTTGGTGTGCCTTGCGGTTGTTCACACTTACTTTTAGCTCCGCTGGGATGTCATCTTGTTGTGTGAAGGGATTTTAGAGTATTGGTGGTTGCCGACGTTCTGCTTCTCGTATTGTAGGTGTGTAGTCTTAGTGGAGGGAAGTGAACTTGAGAAGGCGTGGCTATGGGCTTGAGGATTGCGCGTGGAGAGGAGTTGCTTGCATCTGGTGGAGAAGAGGGGCAAGATGAGTTTGTCAGCCTAGTGGCGGTTGTTTTTGTCTTAAAAGCTTTAAAGAATTTATTATCCTGAAGATTTAACTTATGGAACAGGGGAAGGAAGGAAGGGGGCTTGTACTATCTATTGGATCATTTTAGTCTTGATTTGTATTGTATTTCTGGTCCAAAAAATGTAAAGGTTTTCAAACTCGGTCATGAGTCTACCTTTATCAATTCTTTTTAAAATTTGAAGATCGTACTCAATTGTGGTGAAACTGTGTCCTGAATCTTTCATATGATTGCTCATTGCTGAGAATTTATGTTTTTGAGCATTGTAATGCTCAGCATATCTAGTTAAGAAAACTTCTCCCAGTTTGCCCCATGCAAGAAAAATTGCATTCAGCACATATGTCTATAGATGCCAAACCAGAATATTTATTGTTGATTGAATTAACTGTATTATGATTAAAAAACAAATTTTGATTTGAGTTTTGAGTCTAGAAAGCAAATTTGATTTCATGCCTTTTTAAGGGATTGGTAACTTGATGTATAATTGGATTACCAGTAGTGTAAGTCAAGGTTGCGTATTTTGGTTTGCTGGTTTCTATTGGAGAAAGGTTTGTGGCTAATTTCAATTTCACCCTTTGATTATTTTATTAATGATTAAGGGATTGTATCCTTTGAGGCTGGCAATTTCTTTCATCAGGTTTAATTCTTTCTTTAGATTAACAGTCGAAAGAGGAATTTGTAATGCTCTATAAACTAAGCTTATAAAATGAGGCCTGTTTATGTGATTGTGGGTATAAAGAACTATGTTGTATGGTTATTGGGGTAAAGGAAGACTTTCTATAGATTTGGAAATCAAATTTGTCTGAGATTTTTGTGACTGTGACATCTAAAATGTTAATTGAACTATTGTTTTCATCTTCTTTAGTGAACTTAACACAATTTAAATAAGTTAGGATATTATCACTATTGTTACATCTATTATCGATTATTGGCAGTGTGTCATCAACGTAGCGAAGCCAAAGACACAGTCCGTTAATGATTTTTACTATTCTGTCATGTTCAAGGTTGTCCATGTAAATGTCGGCGAGTATCCCCGAGATCTTGTTTGTATAACTTGTTATTAAAGATTAAATAGTTCAGGACAAAACTTAGTAATTTTATGAATTTCTATTGAACTTAAGGTAATGTGATTAGAAAGATTGTTTTTCTATAGTTTCATTGACTGGAATGTTTGAATACATATTAGTGATGTTGAAAGAAACTGTTATGTAATAAGGTTGCAAATTAAATTTACTTAAAGTTTCGCAGAGGTCGATTGAGTTTTTTATGGGGTGTTCATTGTGGAATTTAACCTGCGAGTGGTCACTAGCTGAAATGTAACGTGAGTGGTCGCGCGTGAGACTTTCTCTCAACATTAAAATAAATATGACATTTTTCACAGTAAGGCTGAAATTTACTACTGAAATGAAACGCAAGTTCTACCTTATATATTTTACATAGAAATGAAATGATTAGCTGTTTATTAAAGACACAAATTACTATTTAAAATAACATATGCAATGTACATAAAAATCATTTCCGTCCTGAACTTGTAAATAATAAAATCTCATACATGCATTATATCTAGTAATATTTACATACAAAGCAAGGTTTCTGAACACAATAACATTTTCAAAAACAAGAAGTGCTCATAATACAGATACTAACGCGTACAACAGGAGTAACTTTCCTGCTCCATTTCAAAATAACACCAACGTCATTAGTCGCGCGATGAGAGAAACTCTCACGCAGCACGCACGGACACACAGGAACCTTTCTTCTGACTAGGGGAGGTGGTGCTTACCCTTCAAATGTGAATCGCTCTACTCACGACAGTTATAAACTCAGCTAGAAAAGGGAACAGTCACCTCCCTTTCATCACTGTGAAGTAATATCACAATAAAAAATAATGTGAGAGAAAATCTCATATAGTGACCATTCGCGGGTTAAAGTATTTTTTAAGAAATTTATGAAGGAATTGTGAGTTTTTATAAGTCGGACTATTTCTGCTGTTGATGATGGGACGAATAAGGACATCTTTTATAAGTACCTTTGGCAGAGATCTGGCGGTAGGTAATTTAGGATTCGTATTAATGAGTTCCTGATATTCTTGTTCATTAAATAACAATGGTGACTTTTTAAGATGTGTTTTAAGATTGCGTTGCGTTTTCATGATGGGGTCTTTGGCGATCGTAGAGTAAGTTTTATCGGAAAAGAACTCTTCTGTTTTTTAATATAATCTTGTTTATTTATTAGGACTGTATTATTGCCTTTATCGGCTTTTGTTACTATGACATTGTTATTGTTTACTTTGGTTCTTAAATCTTGAGACTGTTTCAAAAGGGTGGAATTACTGTTATTAGCTATTTCAAAATCAAATATCAAAGTCTCTTTATTTGCAAATGAGGTGTCTACCTCGGTGGCAAATGGTACACTAAAATACATTATTGTCAAGCACTAAATTTTAAATTAACGAGAGAAGAAATTTTTTTTCTAGAACACAATAATATATAATTTATGCTAACAATTTTTTTTCTATTAAACAAACAGATCATCTTTAATAAATTTATATTGTTTACAAAATTCTACTTATAATATCTCCTATACTTTCTTTAACGAGGGTGGGTAGTTTCTTTCTTACTTCATATCTGACATCGTTTTGTCTTTCTAAAGGAATTTGTCTATGTTCAACTCAATCTCTGCGACTGTGATAATTATATCATCGACTTTGCTTGGGTTGGGCCAGTTAGGCCTTTGTTAAATAGAAAAATAAATTGTATACTATTTTATATAAATTACTTTCAATACGGATTACACAATGATTCTTATAACTTGAAACATACTGCTTAGTTGAGCAGCTCCTCTTCTTACTCCTAAGTTTTTCCAGCCCAAAGTTTGCAACATTTTTGTAACACTGCTTTGTTGAAAATCACCCAGAACAAATTAATTGTGATGCATTCCCTTGGATCTCTTCAGTTCTGAAGTCAAGTAATCCTGGTGAGAGTCCCATACACTGGAGCCACACTATAATTTGGGTCTTAATGAGTGATTTATACTTACATGCCCTCTCCTTCACATTCTTTCTTCTTCTTCTTCTTCCTGATACATTTCTGCTTATGCAGGTCATTCACAGAGCCTCTTCCAATCTTCTTTTTCCCCATATTCTATCGTTCATCACTGTCTGCCACTGTAGTCCTATCCGATTTACATCATCTTCCCTCCATCTTGTTCGAGGTCTTCCAATTGGTCTTCTTCTAGAGCTCTTCTTGGTAATCTTTCTTGTCCCATTCTTTTGACTTGGCTGAACCATTTCAGCCTATTTCTCTCCATAGTTTCTTTTAGAGGGTTAATCTGTAGTGTGTTTCGCATTGTTTCATTTCTTATCTTGTCTCTCCTTGTTTTACCCAAGATCCCTCACAGAAAGTGCATCTCTGTCACTTGTAATCTACTCAGATCTTTTTTTGCCCAACATTCTGATCCATAGATCAATATTGGCAATAATATGATTTATATATCATGATTTTTGCTTTGGTAGGTACTTTCCAATTTCTAATTATGTCTGATACACAGTAATAACATTTTTAGCAATTTCCTATTCTCTCCAAAATTTCTTCCTTGATGTTTCCTTTCCCAGTTAGCTTACTTCCTAGGTATTTAAAAGCATCTACTTCTTAAAGAAGTTTTCCATTGCACCTAACATCCTTCATTTTTTGTTTTCTCTACTGATTTTCATTACCTCACTTTTTGTTAAACTTCCATGCCTGTTTCTTCAATTGCCTTCTGCCAGGTATTTAGTTGTTCTTCCGATTTTTGTTCATTTTCTTCCAATATCATTACATCATCTGCATATGCTATGACTTTCATATCATTTGCTGTTGACCTTGCCAAACTTTCCTCATAATGTTGTCCATTGCTATATTAAAGAGCACTGGTGAAAGTACACTTCTTTGTCAAACTCCTCTGTCCTAAACCATTCTGATTTTTTGCCGTCTATTATAACACAGTTCAGACATTTGTCATGCATGTTTCTACCTCTCAATTGCATTTCTCTTGACAATTCCATTCTATTCAGCCTTGCCATATCTCTTCTCTTCTAACTGTGTCATAAGCCTTTTGTATGCAACAGTGATGTCTTTTCCAAAATCCCATTTCTTTTCTACCACTTGTCTAGCTGTAAATATGGCATCAATAGTTGATTTTCCAAGTCTAAATCCTTGTGGTTCTTCTCTTAATTGTGAATCTATCTTGTTCTTGATTTTTGTAAGATTATCTTTTCATAAATCTTCATGCAATGACACAGTATTGCTATTCTGCTGTAGTCCTCAAAAAGTACCTTATTACCTTTTTTTTAAATAGGTACAATAAATGCCGTTGTCCAATCATCAGGAATCTCTCCATTAGTCCATGCTATGTTCATTATTCTATACAGATACTGCATTCCAATAGGTCCTGCAGCTTTAACCATTTCCACTGTGATGTCATCTATTCCAGGAGCTTTGCCATTTTTCATTTGTAATACAGATTTTTCTACATCCAACATTTGTAGATCTTCTCTTCCTATTGCATCTCATCATTTATTCATCGCTTCCACTGTAATGGTGATGTTTATTTTATCTTCATCTATTTCCTTAGGTTCATTTGTTTCACTTTGTCCTTCATATAGATTTTGGAAGTGTTCTTTCCATACTATCAAAACTTTTTTCTTCCTGCACAGATTTTCCTTCTTTGTTGATAACTTTTAATGTATTTTCTTTTTGCTTCCTTCTGTTACCTAATATGTGGTATAATATTATTTTAGCATTCTTATAATTCTCTTCTATCTCTTTTGTAAATTTTTCCAGAACATCTTTTCTAGGCAATTTCCTTGCTGCTCTGTTTTGTTGTTTCCATTTGTCTCTATTATATTTCGTTCTGTTTCTGAACCATTTTTTCCACACATTATTCTTCTTCTTGACTGCATCTGCAATTCTCTCATTCCACCATGGAGTTTCTTTGTGTCTGACTTTTGTTGATGTTGATGTTGATAATCATAATATTTGCTACCTGTTTGAACCTTTTCCATTATCCTTCAATATCCTTCCTCTCATCTTTAGGAAGTTGAGTTTTAATCTTCTCCCTGTATATCTCTTGAATTTCTCTATCTTTTAGTTTCCAGCATTTAATTTTTGCCTGTCTTTTCCCCCCATATTTACCCCTTCTGATTGGTGTAGGGATGTGGCGACCCCATCGCCCAGTGGGTAACCACTGCAATTAGCCTCCTGAGTATTGGCAGGTAAACAATAAACCTTACTGACATAAGGAAAAACATGTCAGGCACCAACCAGCTAGTGCATAACAAAATATTAACGCAAAGACCCATGATAGGCCTAGCAAGTCAGTGGTAGCAAATTAACATCGCTTTCAACAATCAAACAAGCCTTGGATCGAATGCAAATTTTTTTTTGCTAGTTGCTTTACGTCGCACCGACACAGATAGGTCTTATGGCGATGAACGGATCGAATGTAAAAAACATCCTTACTACAGCCCCCAAATAATCTTATAACCATATGAAGAGATCTGTAACCTTTATTTACAATCCTGTTAATGTGATTACCCCAGTGGAGATATTTCCTTTTACTAACACCGAGGTACTTGCAGCTAAGCTGTCAACTTGCATTTTGGTAGATAATAGGTTCGAACCCTTCTGTTGGCACTCCTGAAGATGGTTTTCCGTGGTTTACCATTTCCACACCAGGCAAATGCTAAGGGTGAACCTTAACTAAGGCCCTTTCCTATCCCATCGCTACCACAAGAGCATTGTGACTCCGTAACTTGAGGAAAGAAGTCTACATGTGAAAGTAGAAAATGAATTCTTATGACATCCTAAGTTTCTATTGTTAAAAAGATCATTGATAAGCATATCATTATTTTTCTACATTCTTCTTTCCTAGAAACCCATTCACCACTTCTTAAAATGATAACCATGCAACAGTTCAATTGCATTCAGCTAAGCATCAAATTTGAAATTTTAAGTAATTTTCTTATCTGTGGTCCAATGAACATTCCTTCTTTCATCTTAGCTTCACTTAAACTAGGAAACACTCTTTTCAGGTATTTGAAAACTTCCCCTGTTTTGTCAATTCCCTTCACAAAGTTTTTCGTCAGCCCCATTATATGTAAAAGATGAAGATACACATTTAAAAGGTTCACCAATGGCTTGTGTTTTATATTCTGCTTCTCTGGCTCAAATTCTTCTCTTTTGGGGCACTCTTTAACTAAGTAGTGTTCTTCAATAGCTCGACTGTCCCACAGGTGCAGGAAGCAACAGGATTTTGTGAATGCACTCTGTAATCCTAGGAGAAGTCCAATAACTTTTAAATCATCACAAATACATCAGTTACGTTCCTTTTATTTAATGGCTTTTAGAATCAGTTGCATACAGAAGGTCATTTGGGATCTCTGGGGATGATGTTTGAAGGGTAATTAGCTTATGAAAAGCTATGTGTCCACCAACGATCATGCTCAATTGGAAAGCCAGCATTTCTACCTATAGCCCGACAATGTAATTTCCGTTACAGCAGACTTTTTTGCAGAGCTAGCATATATATCTTATCTCACTCCTCCTGACAGGCTTTTCAGAGGCATTAATAATGAATGGACGTGTATATCCTAAGGCCCTTTTTAGGAGCCCAAATGCACAGAAGTCCATGGGTGACCCATTGCGTGCCTTCACCGGAATGTCAGTAAAAGGAACTGCATGGATTCCAGTTTCCATCTCCATTCTCTCTAAGAACAGATGATTCGAACGAGAGGTGTGGCTGGATGCTTTAATCATGATACCCAAACCTGATTTCTCATCCTCCCGTACAATGCTGGGATATCTGGGTTATAAATTGTAACCTCCGGGGTATAGACGGCTACAATTAATAATAATAATAATAATAATAATAATAATAATAATAATAATAATAATAATAATATCTGCTACCATTGTGCAACCACATAGTTACATACCAACACAAATTAACGCAAAGAGACATGATAATAACATGCAAGAAATTAAAACCATACGCACTTTAGGCACAGAAAACAATAACAAACAGGTTAACCCACATGACGGATAAAGCAGAATAGTTGGGAAGTGGTTGGGAACCATATTCAGACGGTGAAAGGTATTGGTAATGCTGAAGGAGCGAAATCAAAGATGATTTTAAATTCATAAGTTTACTTAATAATTTATATTCAAATTAAAGCACAAATAATCAATAAAACACCTTTAAAAATTGAAAATGGTTACTAAAAAAATAATTACAATTTATCCCGAGGGTAGAATTTATGTTATTTATCCTTTAGGTCTGAACATCTCACAACGTTCCACTGTTCATGGCGAAACATTTAAATCACATAATACTGACGAAAGAAAAGGAAAGTAACATAATACAGTCATAAGTATGTACATCTAAGAAAGGGAGAACAACTTTTAAAATATTTATCCTAGTGCAGGGCACTTTTAGGAGGCAAATCCCTCAAAAACACTTCTGAGAAAGGGTGCCCGTCCTAAATGGGAATACACTAAGATGAAATGGGGTAAATGAGACAGTCCCAAGGGGAAATTTACACTTTACGATTACATCGAGAGGCGTTGAATATCTAATTTACGAAATCAAAGAAATGGGAACTGTCTCATAATGCGGCAAGTCATTTTAAGAAAAATTTGACAATTGAAGGAAAAAATGGGTAAGCTCTGGCAAAAGAAATTAAACGGAACACTACAATTGCAGATAACCTGAAAGATGAAAAACAACTAAGTGCTTACCTGTTGGAGGGGCCAAGAAGACCATTACCTGCAGAAAGCAACCTTTCCCTGCACTGGTGAAACACAAAAGATGGCTCAGCCAAGCTTGGCGTTACCCACGAGCTCTTCTCCGGAAATTAGAAAATAGTAAAACAACCAATGAGCGTCCGTATTTTCCTTCGCCTGCCAATCACAATAAATTTTATAATTACCAATAGGGGCCCAGGACTAAAATCTGATAAAGGACATCGAGTAGCATCCAGAAACTTCGAAATTGATGCAATATGATGAAACCGGAAATATCCCATCCCGATCTGGCACGTATAGTACAGCATGTTTCCTAATTATTACATCTTACTTTAATTTTTCACAACAACCAAACCATCTTAAAGCCATATCAAAATTAAATATTTCCAAAATTCATACACGGAACACATAAACCATAAATAAATACATGATATAAATTTCCCCAGTCTTTCAATTTTAAATAATCACTACATTCTCCCCCCTTAACTTGGAGAATAGCTCCAAATAAAAATAAAAAAATTCACTTTCTTCAGCAGTCAATCAATCAATACTGATCTGCATTTAGGGCAGTCGCCCAGATGGCAGATTCCTTATCTGTTGTTTTCCTAGCCTTTTCCTAAATGATTTCAAAGAAATTGGAAATTTAAGGAACATCTCCCATGGTAAGTTATTCTAATCCCTAACTCCCCTTCCTATTAATGAATATTTGCCCGCAGTTTGTAATCTTGAATTCCAACTTTATCTTCATATTGTGATCTTTCCTACTTTTATAAACGCCACTCAAACTTATTCATCTACTAATTTAATTCCTCTCCATCTCTCCGCTCACAGCTCGGAACATACCACTTAGTCTAGGAGCTCTTCTTCTTTCTCTCAATTTTTCCCACCCCAAAATTTGCAATATTTTTGTAACGCTGCTCTTTTGTCGGAAATCACCCAGAACAAATCGAGCTGCTTTCCTTTGGATTTTTTCCAGTTCTTGAATCAGGTAATCCTGGCGAGGGTCCCATACACTGGAACCATACTCTACTCTAGTTGGGGTCTTACCAGAGACTTATATGCCCTCTCCTTTACATCCTTACTACAACCCCTAAACACCCTCATAACCATGTGCAGAGATCTGTACCCTTTATTTACAATCCCATTTATGTGATTACCCCAATGAAGATCTTTCCTTATATTAACACCTACGTATTTACAATGATCCCCAAAAGGAACTTTCACCCCATCAATGCAGTAATTAAAACTAAGAGGACTTTTCCTATTTGTGAAACTGACAACCTGACTTTTAACCTTGTTTATCAACATACCATTGCCTGCTGTCCATCTCACAACATTTTCAAGGTCACGCTGCAGTTGCTCACGATCTTATTACTCTATAGAGAATAACATCATCCGCAAAAATCCTTACCTCTGATTCCACTCCTTTACTCATATCATTTATATATATAAGAAAACATAAAGGTCCGATAATACTGCCTTGAAGAATTCCCCTCTTAATTATTACAGGGTCAGATAAAGCTTCACCTACTCTAATTCTCGGAGATCTATTTTCTAGAAATATAGCAACGTATTCAGTCACTCTTTTGTCTAGTCCAATTGCACTCATTTTTGCCAGTAGTCTCCCATGATCCACCCTATCAAATGCTTTAGACAGGTCAATCGCGATACAATCCATTTGACCTCTTAAATCTAATCTTGCTGGAATGCATTAGTGGAATGACCTTTCCTAAAACCGAACTGTCTTCTATCGAACCAGTTATTAATTTCACAAACCTGTCTAATATAATCAGAAAGAATGCCTTCCCAAAGCTTACATACAGTGCATGTCAAACTCACTGGCCTGTAATTTTCAGCTTTATGTCTATCACCCTTTCCTTTATACACAAGGGCTACTGTAGCAACTCTCCATTCATCTGGTATAGCTCCTCCGATCAAACAATAATCAAATAAGTACTTCACATATGGTACTATATCCCAACCCATTGTCTTTAGTATATCCCCAGAAATCTTATCAATTCCAGCCGCTTTTCTAGTTTTCAACTTTTGTATCTTATTGTAAATGTCATTATTATCATATGTAAATTTTAATACTTCTTTAGCCTTAGTCTCCTCCTCTATCTGGACATTATCCTTGTAACTAACAATCTTTACATACTGCTGACTGGATACTTCTGCCTTTTGAAGATCCTCGCATACACACTCCCCTTGCTCATTAATGATTCCTGGAACGTCCTTCTTGGAACCTGTTTCTGCCTGAAAGTACCTATACATACCCTTCCGTTTTTCACTAAAATTTGTATGACTACCAATTATGCTTGCCATCATGTTATCCTTAGCTGCCTTCTTTGCTAGATTCAATTTTCTAGTAAGTTCCTTCAATTTCTCCTTACTTCCACAGCCATTTCTAACTCTATTTCTTTCCAGTCTGCACCTCCTTCTTAGTCTCTTTATTTCTCTATTCTGCACAATTCTTTAAAGACAATCACTTAATATTCACTGAAAGAGAAAGGACATAAAATATACACTGTGAAGAGATCAAAAAATTCAAACTGTTCTTTTGTGTGCATCAAACACCAACACTGAATTATTTTGTTTTAAAAGTAACTTGAACGTCCCCTGGAAATAAAAAATCATCATGGAAAACAAAATAAGAAAAGAATATCTTCTGGCATTGAGTTTTGAGTCTGTTTCCGTATTTACACGATAATACCACTAGTTTTTGCTGATTATGTGACTGACGACTCGGCCTATGTCTTCAGCTTCCATATTATATCAGTTCAAACTGGGTTCACCAACACATTGTTACATGGTTCCTTCATAACCGAGCACAGTCTAGTACAACTGGCATCATTAGAATATCTGGTTACAAGGTTGCGTTGTTGATTGATATGTCCAAAAATGTATGTGGATACTGTGCGCCACAAATGGCCACGTCAGTTTCTGTCTGAAAAATATGTAGTCATCAGAATCTTTGGCATGGGACCATAGTCACCACCATGTGGATGGTTCCCCTTAACTAGGCACGTCCAGTTTTCAGGCAGGAACGGTAGTTGTCACCTGGACATCTGGCCACTGGGTTGCGGTGCAGAACGGCAGAGCCCAAGACATAACGCACCTCTCCTCTAGGCACGATAGAAGTACGGGGATAGCATGCCCCTCCGTTCACTGCAACATAAATTCATCCGCAGCAGACCGGGAATTTCAGAAGCTAAAGCCGCCCTGGTGGACAAGAGCTTGGAGGCACCCAACTGGTATCTCCACGACCTTCATTTGGGAAGTTCCCCCACAGGTTTGGGGATACCTTAGCTCCCCTTTAGGCAAGCACTATAGATAACTCCAAGATAAAATTTAGAAAATGGATAAAAAAGAAACTCAAAAACACAACCGGAGTTTACCCTGATTCCAATTAGTTTTTACTACAATCCCTAGTTATGAAGATCTTAATTCTACCCAAAATACATACTAAATTATACCTCACCGGATCATAAATGACCATTCCCATTACAACTAAGGTGACTTAACTAAATTATTAACTATAGAACCTGAAAAATGCTGTGCAGCAATTAATTTGAATTTGCTTACAACTAATTCCTTATAACTACCCTAAAACAAGAATAGTTTCTAAAGTATTATCTCATAACTAGGGAATTTTTACTTGCGATCAATGCACACGGCTGATCCTCTTTCTTTCAGGATCACTGACTAACAATGACACAGGTGTTAAAAATTTCAAAATCGTGCAGGGACCTCGAAATCTGGGGAATAACTTACTAATTGCATGGTCCGCAGCACTACTAATGGGATGAATCTTTACATAGACCTGGTCACCCACAGACAGATTGTGCGGTCTTCGCCCGTGATTATAGTTATGTTGAACTTTAGCGTAATAAACCTTTAAATTTTTACGCGCACGGTACCAAGCAGCACAGATTGTTTCTGGGTTAGCGACATCAGGCAGAAGATCGTTAATGGAGCACAGATTAGAAAGTGGAGAACTAGGGGTGAACGCTAGCATTAACGAAGCAGGAGTTTGCTTATGACTTTCATGAATGGCAGTATTGAAAGCAAATGACAGCCAATTAAATGAAGAATCCCACTTGGAGTGGTCAGAAGAATGGTAGGCAATAAGAGCAGATCTTAGATTCCGATTGACTCTTTCCGCATAATTAGGCCTGGGATAATAAGGTGTGGTAGTCACATGAGAAATCGATAGGTCAAAACAAATTACGGGATTGCACAGATGTAAAAGCTCTAGCGTTATCACTCACCAAAAATTGACAGTGTCCAAATGAAGCAAAGATCTGTTTCAAGCAAGAAATGGTAGTACTAGCATTAGCCATATGAGTAGGTAACAGCCATGTAAAATGCGAGAACGCATCAACACACACAAGTATGAAACAATGGCTGGCCCATGATCACACGGGAAGGGGCCGATGTAGTCTATAAATATTCTCTCCATCGGGCGAGAAGCTTGCACAGATGACAACAGACCAAGGCGGGGATGGTCTTCATATATCACTGTTACGCAGACACACATAATACAATGTGGTGGCACCACTAACCCACCTCTCTGAAGTTCTTCAAAATAGGGACCACCTGTTTCATTACTCTGCAGGAGACCCAAATAAGTGTCACAGTTTATCTTTCTGGATATTATCCTTATTGTATACCCAGAAATGTACAGCATATTACCTCTGACATCTCTAAATGCCCACAAAAGAAATTCACATGATAAATGTGAGTCTAATTTGTTTATTATTTCCATATTGAGCCCAATAACATCTCTCTTGATGGAATCAGACATTCCTAACTGGCTATAGCCAGACTTCACTTTTCCATACCATCACCACCACCACCTCAACCCTAGAACACCCTTAATCCTAATTTTCATCTCACTTTCCAGGACTCGAAGTGCAGTAACATTGTAGTTACAACCAATTAGCTATAAGTACTGACTAAACCTTCTTTCTAAGTTATCACATTGAAAGTTTCTTGACAGTAATAATTAGCTTTCACAGTTACAAACGAAACTTTTTGAGTAGGGCCTAACTCTTTCTACTTTTAGTGCAAATAATAATAACAATGTTATTTACTTTACATCCCAATAACTACCCTTACGGTTTTTGGAGACGCCAAGGAGCTGAAATTTAGCCCCTAAGGCGTTATTTTACGTGCCAGTAAATCTGCCGACATGAGGATCTTTTCTTTTAACACATTTTGATGATAAATATTTTGGAAAGTTTGGGAAAATAATTGGACATGCATCAGGGAGAAGCTCATTAGGTTTAGGTGGTAGTATTGTTACGTTGACTTTACTGTCACAAATTTTATCCCCTGTTGAAAAACTTTCGTGTGTGACATGTTTTATGCATACGACTGAATCCTTCCCAGGTTCCCAATTATCCCGTTTAAAATGACAAATCCATTCTTGCTTTAATTCCTCGTCTGAAGAAAAACTAAACGAGGTAACAAAACACTTTTTAATGCTGTAGTTGTTACGATACATGGAAACACAACATTTTTTTGGCATCTGCAAATACATGAACATTTTATTAATAAGCCAAATTCAGTCCGCACCATCACAAATAATAACGTTATTGATTTAACGTCGCACTAAGTACTTTTACGGCTTTTGGGAGATGCCAAGATGCCGGAATGTTTCCCGGTGGAGTTCTTTAATGTGCCAGTAAATCTACCGACACGAGGCTGACGTATTTGAGCACCTTCAAATACCACCGGACTGAGCTGGGCCTAGAAAGCCAGTTCTGCAGTCCAAGCTATTCAGCCCTGGTTAGCCTTCATATTATTTCGATAATAGGCTCTGCATATGCTTATTCTATCACTTATCTTGTTATATGTAGGTACTCGAACATATTCGTGAAAAATTAAACGAAAAGGAGATGAAGTTCACTAGACATCAACATATACGGATAGATCCCGCGCTTTCATCTTGGCTTCCACTGGACGTTGCCAAACTTACATGATCCTAGCTTGTAACTGTAGTCGGCTATGGTTGGGAACCATATCCAGACGGTGAAAGGTATTGGCAATGCTGAAGGAGCGAAATCAAAGATGATTTTAAATTCATACATTTACTTAACAATTTATATTAAAATTAAAGCACAAATTGAAAATTGAAAATGGTTACTAAAAAATAATTACAATTTACCCCGAGGGTAGAATTTATGTTATTTAACCTTTAGGTCTGAACATCTCACAACGTTCCACTGTTTATGGCGAAACATTTAAATCACATAATACTGACGAAAGAAAAGGAAAGCAACATAATACAGTCATGAGTATGTACATCTAAGAAAGGGAGAACAACTTTTAAAATATTTATCCTAGTGCAGGGCACCTTTAGGAGGCAACCCCCTCAAAAACACTTCTGAGAAAGGGTGCCTGTCCCAAAATGGGAATACACTAAGATGAAACGGGGTAAATGAGACAGTCCCAAGGGGAAATTTACACTTTACGATTACATCGAGGGGCGTTGAATATCTAATTTACGAAATCAAAGAAATGGGAACTGTCTCGTAACGTGGCAAGTCATTTTAAGAAAAATTTGACAATTGAAGGAAAAAACGGGTAAGCTCCGGCAAAAGAAATTAAACGGAACACTACAATTGCAGATAACCTGAAAGATGAAAAACAACTAAGTGCTTACCTGTTGGAGGGGCCAAGAAGACCGTTACCTGCAGAAAGCAACCTTTCCCTGCACTGGTCAAACAGAAAAGACGGCTCAGCCAAGCTTGGCGTTACCCACGAGCTCTTCTCTGGAAATTAGAAAATAGTAAAACGACCAACTAGCGTCCGTATTTTCTTTCGTCCACTAATCACAATAAATTCTATAATTACCAATAGGGGCCCAGGACTAAAATCTGATAAAGGACATCGAGTAGCATCCAGAAACTTCAAAATTGATGCAATATGATGAAACCGGAAATATCCCATCCCGATCTGGCGCGTGTGGTACAGCATGTTTCCTAATTATTACATCTTACTTTAATTTTTCACAACAACCAAACCATCTTAAAGCCATATCGAAATTGAATATTTCCAAAATTCATACACGGAATACAAAAACCATGAATAAATACATGGTATAAATTTCCCCAGTCTTTCAATTTTGAATAATCACTATATAAATGAGTATTAAAACTTCTTTGTGATAGTATGTACAGTTCACGTTCACATTATTAGTGACACAGCAAATGGTTAACTTGATATAGATGTTGATTCCCAAAGGGAATCTGAAATATTTGTTCCGAATGAGTAAATGTATTATACCAATATAAATGGTCCGTTATTGGACATTATAAATTTTCCAGCAAACTCATTCCTGGTTGCCAGCGTTTTGCCCCCATGTGCTAGGCTGGGCTCATCAGTTGGTACCTAGCACACCTACCAAGACACTGGCTAGTGCATACAGTGGAGGCCACTGCATAGGCAAATTGTAGCCACCGGCAGTGCCAATGCACTTCGAGAGACATTGTCTCATTACCAAAAATTTATGCCTACTTGGCCATCAGATGATATAGATGTTGATTCCCAAGGGAATCTGAAATATTTGTTCCGAATGAGTAAATTTATAATACCAATATAAATGGTCCGTTATTGGACATTATAAATTTTCCAGCTAACTCATTCCTGGCTGCCAACGTTTTGCCCCCATGTGCTAGGCTGGGCTCATCAGTTGGTACCTAGCACACCTACCAAGACGCTGGCTAGTGCATACCGTAGAGGCCGCTGCATAGGCCAATTGTAACCACCAGCAGTGCCAATGCACTTTGAGAGACATTGTCTCATTTCCAAAAATTGATGCCTGCTTGGCCATCAGATGACATAGATGTTGATTCCCAAAGGGAATCTGAAATATTTGTTCCGAATGAGTAAATTTATAATACCAATATAAATGGCCTGTTATTGGACATTATAAATTTTCCAGCTAACTCATTCGTGGTTGCCAGTGTTTTGTCCCCGTGTGCTAGACTGGGCTCATCAGTTGGCACCTAGCACACCTACCAAGACCCTGGCTAGTGCATACCGTAGAGGCCACTGTATAGGCCAATTGTAGCCACTGGCAGTGTCAATGCACTTTGAGAGACATTGTCTCATTACCAAAAATTGATGCCTGCTTGGCCATCAGATGATATAAATGTTGATTCCCAAAGGGAATCTGAAATATTTGTTCCGAATGAGTAAATTTATAATACCAATATAAATGGTCCGTTATTGGACATTATAAATTTTCTAGCTAACTCATTCCTGGCTGCCAGTGTTTTGCCCCCATGTGCTAGGCTGGGCTCATCAGTTGGTACCTAGCACACCTACCACCTAACTTTTATCCTGACTTTTATCCCTCTTTATCATCCTACCATTTGTCCGACTCATTGGCTGAATGGTCAGCGTACTGTCCTTCGGTTCAGATGGTCCTGGGTTCGATTCCCAGCCGGGTCGGGGATTTTAACCTTCATTGGTTAATTCCAATGGCCCGGAAGCTGGGTGTTTGTGCTGTCCCCAACATCCCTGTAACTCACACACCACACATAACACTATCCTCCACCACAGTACCACGCAGTTATGTACACATGGCAGATGGCACCTACACTCATCGGAGGGTCTGCCTTACAAGGGCTGCACTCGGCTGGAAATAGCCACACAAAATTATTATTATTATTGTTCCGAGGTATCTGTGGAACAGCAGAGGTGAAAGAAGGTGCTGGGTGGAATAGGTCTCAACTACGAAATTAAAGTTAATTTAAAATTTAACAAAGGTTATATTTTCTTTTCAAGATCAAGAAATATCAAGTATAACAGGTACTCAGTAGCATATCAACAAATTAAGAATGTACAATTGCAATTTGTTAATGGATTTGGGCTTCGAGCCCCCAGACACGCAATCCTTGAGCAATGAGCCCAACTTTACCTATGTACAAAGTTCAACAAAGGGGCAGAAAACCCCAATCATGCCAAGGAGCACTAGCTCCCTATTACCCAGTTAAGCCTGCTTGAGGCACACAGAAAATACATTTTTAAGAAAGAGCAACCCGCTCTCAAAGTTCAAGCCAATTCAGAGGCCACACCAAATTCCACCTTCAAGCTGCCCTCCGGGCACACAAGAACAGGGGTAATGATACCCAACCTACTGAGGCCTATTCAGTAAAAAAACAGGTTAATTATATGGCCCAAAATTCCAACTTGACTGGAGGCGTAACTTGCACTCCTAATACACTTTTACCTATTTGGCACTAGGGCGTATACACAAGGGCTAATCCCATACTAAAGAGGTGACTTGTATAAGAAGACATTATTACATTTAAAAAAAGAAGAAACGGTTGTGAAAACAAAGTCACCTCAAAACAATAGGAGTGGGAGCCCGAGAGGTTTAGCACTCTCTATCCCAATTTATCGTTGAATAGCCGAAGTTTTACCACGTGTCTATTACATTTTAAGGATAGTTTACATGAGAAAAGTTTTCGAACCTGCCCCGAGGGTTAAACTGCTGAGCTGGCGAGAAATGAAGTTATGAAACGGCCATTACCTTATGGATGAACTGCTGCCCGAAGAAAGAGGCGCTTTCCGCCCCCTGCTACATAATCACACTAGGAGAGATGTTACTGAAGTGGCCCCGAGACCTAAAAATCAGCTGTTTATATACCCTCATGGAAAATTCAAGACGTTTCATGAATGATTACAACCCGCCCACAAAGTTTTATTGGGTAATAGAAAAAACTAATACACCAGACGAAGAAGAAACACCTTATTGGTGGAAAATTAATTACAGAAATTCCTCATTGGTCAAGTTCAAAACTGGCAGAAAGAGAAGGGTTATACTGCCAACCCAAACAATGACTGAAAGAAATTTAACAAAGGACAAACTTATGAATAGCAAATTTCTTCAAAAAAAGTTCCTTAACTTCGCACTAGGGTGCACAATTGTAGTTCTTAAGTAGTGCCATCTAGAAGAGAATGTTCACACTTCTTACTACAGAGAAAACAAAAACAAATCTAAACCGACATAGTTCAGAACACTTCAAAATTTACAGTAAAGACATCTTCTGAGAAACCTTAGAATTAATGTGGTTGTTAAAGTTCAGGCTTTCTCCAGTAGAGGAGTTTCAACTGGCGCAATGTTTGAATTAGCGGCGTGGAGGTGTACCGCCCGGTACAATTATCATACCATTGCCTACCCTCCAACTCACATTATTGAGGTCATTTTGCAATTGCTCACAATCTTGTAACTTATTTATTACTCTGTACAGAATAACATCATCTGCGAAAAGCCTTATCTCTGATTCCACTTCTTTACACATATCATTGATATATATATATAAGAAGACAGTAAGGTCCGATAATACTGCCTTGAGGAAATCCCCTCTTAATTTTTACAGGGACAGATAAAGCTTCACCTACCCTAATTCTCGGAGTTCTATTTTCTAGAAACAGAGCCACCCATTCAGTCACTCTTTTGTAAAGTCCAATTGCACTCATTTTTGCCAGTAGTCTCCCATGATCCATCCTATCAAATGCTTTAGACAGGTCAATCGTGATACAATCCATTTGACCTCCTGAATCCAATCTTGCTGGAATGCTACAAGTTCAGCATCAGTGGAATAACCTTTCCTAAACCCAAACTGCCTTCTATCAAACCAGTTGTTAATTTTGCAAACATGTCTTATATAATCAGAAAGAATGCTTTCCCAAAGCTTACATACAATGCATGCCAAACTGACTGGCCTGTAATTTTCAGCTTTATGTCTATCACCCTTTCCTTTATACACAGGGGCTACTATAGCAACTCTCCATTCATTTGGTAAAGTTCCTTCATGCAAACAATAATCAAACAAGTACTTCAGATATGGCACTATATCCCAACCCATTGTCTTTAGTATATCCCCCGAAACCTTATCAATTGCAGCTGCTTTTCTAGTTTTCAACGTTTGTATCTTGCTGTAAATGTCATTGCTGTCATAGGTAAATTTTAATACTTCTTTAGTAGTAGTCACCTCCTATATCTGGACATTATCCTTGTAACTAACAATCTTTACATACTGCTGACTGGATACTTCTGCCTTTTGAAGATCCTCGCATACACACTCGCCTTGTTCATTAATGATTCCTGGAACGTCCTTCTTGGAACCTGTTTCTGCCTTAAAATACTTTACCCATAAAAATTGTTCATATCTTTAAGGCACTTGATATTAAGTTAACGAGCATGGATCTTATCCTAGGGAGTGGCTTTATCATTGGAGTTGGTAGAGAGAAGGGTATAGTTATCAATTTTAGAGATTCTTTTGATAAATTGAGTTTATTGATCATCAAAAGCAAGTTCATATCACCTTCGTACAGCAGCATGGAAGTGTCATGGCTGATTGGTACCTCCGAGTCCTGGGATGGGGCTTGACATCGCCTGGGCAGGGACCACACCTGCTCAGATGAGGAGTTCTGGAATGTCTCGACGTTCTGGAATGTCTCGCAGGTTGGCACACGTTCCTGGGTTCGATTTGAGACGTAATTCATTTTTGAGTTTTCTGCACAGCACTCTACACATTCGTGGCATTGTCTGAACAGATATGACCTTTTAATTATGGTTACTGCACTCTAGATATTAAATCAAAATGTTCTGGAATAATCACTCGAAGAACAAGATGATTTTGACTTTGTACTGGTAGAAGTGCAAGTTCATAATGCAAGCTTACTGTAAATTGGAATGTTCTAGAGGATTATACTCACCACAGTTCTTAATGCATAGTTTCTGAAGATTTAAAACACATTGGCAATGACCTGAATAAATAGCACTCAGAAACTCTCTTATTCCGTCAATAGGTGAAGTGAATAACCATTAAAGAAAATGATATTTGAAAGAAAAATTCTGACTTCATAAATTATGGATTCACTCAAACTACTGGAAAGTTCTAGGCTTTCTGGGAACGCGACATGCGTATTCTGAATTGTCACAGTCTTTGATGAGGATAAGAATCAAAACACAAGTCCCAATGCAGCACCTGGAAAGTATTGCATATTTCACAATTAAACGTAATATTGAACGTCCCCTAAGTTTCACAGTTTTTACAAGATGTAAATTCAATGAGGCACTTGGGAAAACAAGTCATATCGTTCACACAAAAGTTTATGTTGGTAGGGCACAAGTTCATCCTACACGCTCGGAAAATTTCAATGTTCCAGAGATTGATTCACAAAATACAAGTTCGAATAAATTCGAACGTAAGTTCAATGCGGTACACAACATTCGTGAAAATTCAAAGTCCTTTCAATCATCGTCAAATAACTAAGTCCCTATGCGGCACTTCAAAAAAATAACAAAGTTCCAATGTGTAGAAATAACAAAGTTCCGATGTGTCAAAATATTAAAGTCCCAACATGACACTCGAAGAAAATAAAGTTCCGATGACAATGTTCCAGTATGTCACCTTAAAAAAATAATAAAGTCTTACCGCAACACTTGGCGAAAATAACTAAGTTCCAATGAGATGCTTCGGAAAAATAACGAAGTTCCTACATGGCACTTTAAGAAAATATCAAAGTCCAATCACGACACATGAAAAATAACAAAGTTCCAATGTGTCAATATGACAAAGTTCCAACACGATGCTCGCAGAAAATAACAAAGTCCCAATCAGGCACTTCAAGAATATGATAAAGTCCCGACACAACATTTAGAGAAAATACCGAAGTTTCAATACTTGGATTTCGAAGACTGTCAACTAGAAGTTCTACACACACAATACTCCTCCTGTCACCCGTGTCACAGAGACGGCGAAGTGACAGATACTGAATTCGTAGGTCGGGTGGTCCTCCTTTTATACACGTTCGCATGGAAGTGTCTAGAACTCGGGTATTATCTAGCCTTATAACTCCTATAATACTCGGTGGATTTTCTTGAAATCTTGACAGATTACATCCATTGTAATGGTTTTTAAGATGGTAGTGTCGAAATAGCGATAAAGTAGCACAAAATGTACTTTTGAGGGTAAGCTGGAACATTACCATATATGGCACGTATAGATGGCTTACGGCGGCCACGTCACTCACTGGGTACGTCACTGCGTTCGGCGGGCTGCCTTCCTTCCACCTCGCGTGAAGTTCAACAAACATACTTCGGACTTCTCTCGTAGCGGCGTTCCCGGTACAGTACCTATACGTACTCTTCCATTTTTCACTAAAATTAGTATGGCCACCAATTATGCTTGCCGTCATGTTATCCTTAGCTGACTTCTTTGCTAGATTCAATTTCCTAGTAAGTTCCTTCAATTTCTTTTTACTTCCACAGCCATTTCTAACTCTATTTCTTTCCAACCTGCACCTCCTTAGTCTCTTTACTTCCCTTTTTATAATATAGTGGATATTTACCATTCCTTACCATCTTTAAAGGTACAAACCTATTTTCACATTCCTCAACAATTGCTTTAAACCCATCCCAGAGTCTGTTTACATTTTTATTTACTGTTTTCCACCAATCATAGTTACTTATTAAAAACTCCCTCATGCCTGTTTTATCAGCCATATGGTACTGCCTAACAGTCCTAATTTTAATCTCTTACTTTCTTTCACATTTATTTTTCATTACCACAAAAACAGCTTCGTGATCACTAATACCATATATTACTTTGGTTTCTCTATTTTTACCAGCACCACATCCAGAATATTCTTCTCTCTAGTTGGTTCCATCACTTTCTGAATCAGGTGCCCTTCCCATATTAACTTATTTGCCATTTGTTGGTCATGCTTCCTGTCGTTCGCATTACCTTCCCAATTGACATTTGGTAAATTGAGATCACCCGCTACGATCAGTTCCTTTCCTTATCGTTTCACACATAGCTGATTATCTTATCAAATAATTCTGAATCAGCATATGTGCTACCCTTTCCTGGTCTTACACTCCAAAGACATCAAGTTGCCTATTATCTTTAGAAATGAGATGCTTGGAATATAAGTTTAGCATAAGGACAAGTAGAATCTTAGCTATGTTATGTTAAAAAAATCAGCAGGATGTGGGGTGGGGGGATTCAGAGGGGGCCTAAAAATAATATTCAATGTATCTCCCAGTTGGTTGGTTTTACAGGTAACTTGCTCATGCCAAAGTTAATTTATTATTTATAAACATTTTTGTTTTAAATTTTTTCTGAAAGAGTAAAAACTAAACGGGAATATCAGTTCAGCAATGTAGCTCCTCAACTGAGGTTGGCATCAGGAAGGGCATCCATCTGTAAAAGCATGCTGTGTAATTTCATCTTACCCCATCTCCAAACCCTTATCAGGGAATGGGACTAAGGGGGTAGATATACATCAGTAGTGGTCTTCTGAAAGTTCAACTCCAAGAACCAATAACTGAATTCTATGGGGAATTTCTGTGGTGACCTGTTACTTGGTTTTCATACTAGAAGAGATCAAATGTAAAATAAGCTTATGATCAACATCAACAACAATGGCAATAATAATAATAATAATAATAATACCACAACCACAGACTTACAAAATTTTGAAAAATTTAAATAGGGAAACTAAAGACACACTCAGAATCAACACAATCTCCTGCAATACTTGGTCCAATCACTTTCAAAATTTATGGTCACAGAATGTCTCACCTATTCAGACACTTCACTCAGACAATCCACACATCGAACACATTACAATGGCAGAACTAGTTGCAGTCCTAAAAACACTAAAGTGCAATAAAACACCTGGGGAAGATGGCTTAAATATAGAGTTATTCAAATATTCATGCAAATCTTTCCAAGAAAGATTCACTCAGTTCCTAAATAGACTTCAGAAAGGAGAAAACGCACTTGAAAACTAGAATAAAGCAATAGTTATACCCATTTTCAAGAAAGGTGACAAAAATGATTGTGAAAACTACAGAGACATATGCTTATTAAATTCTAGTTATAAAATATACACCAACATCATTAAAAATAAACTGTATAAACACTATGACAACATTCTGGGAGAGGAACAATTTGGCTTCAGAAAGGGAAGATCTTGCTGCGATGGCTATTTCACAATGAAAATCCTTCTAGAAAAACACAGGTAATTTAATGTAGAAACACATATTGCCTTTGTGGACTTCAAAAAAAGCTTTCAACAAAGTAAACCACAATACCTTACTTAATATTCTAAAATCTGACCACACCCCACAACAGATGGTACAGAATATAAGGAACCTTTACGAACATAACCTGATTTCCATAAAGGTCAATGATAAATTATCAGAGTGGAAAACAATAAATACAGGAGTAAGACAGGGTTGCAGTATTTCCCCTCTCCTGTTCATAATCTATATGAATGCTCTCATACAAGAATTTAGAGAAACAAGACATGGTTCCATCCGCATTAACAGAAATCTAGAACTGGACACAATATTATATGCAGATGACTTAGTACTGGTCGCCACCTCAGAAGATGATTTACAGCGTTCAATGTATAACCTAAACCTAGTCTCAAAAAAGTGCTTAATGGAAATATTCCCTGAGAAAACTAAGATAATTGCTTCCTGCTTCCTGCTTTCTGCTTAAATAACAACATTTTGGAAAGAGTGAATGATTTTAAATACCTCGGCTGCAAACTATCTTTTTTTGAAGAACTGGACATACCTGAGAAAATCTCCAAATTCAACAGATGTTTGGGAATCATTAATAAAGTTTTTAGACCATCATTAGTTCAAAAACACACCCGTACAAGAATCTACAAAACCTTGGCGACACCTGTACTTTGCTATGGAAGTGAAGCATGGACCCTGAGGAAATGCGATGAGAGAAGAATAACAACAGCTGAAATGAAATACATGCGGCGAACAGCAGGAGTCACTAAGCGAGAACACAAAAGAAATACAGATGTGACGATGACCTTAAAAGCAGATCTATATTGGAATACATCTATGAATACCAGAGAAATTGGCTAGAACGCCTAAACAGGATGGACAGAAGCAGGATCCCCAAAGCAGTCATAAACTACTGCCCCGGTGGGAAGAGGTCTCTGTGACGCCCCAGGAAGAGATGGCGTGAAAATGCAAATCTTTTGTATAGACCGTAACAGTTCTTCTATAGGACTAATACATGAAAGGATGATGATGATGATGATGATGATGATGATAATAATAATAATAATAATAATAATAATAATAATAATAATAACCAGGCTGAGTGGCTCAGACGGTTGAAGTGCTGGCCCTCTGACCCCAACTTGGCAGGTTCGATAGTGGCTCAGTCCGGTGGTGTCGGATAAACAGTTTATCTGACAACAAGCCCTATTGAATGGTTTCAACAATAACATGATGGATAAAATAATTAATACATTTTCAGAGAAGCGACAATCTAAATTAGCAATCGAATCTAGTACAACTGAGAAATACATCAAATTCACATATAATAATTCAGATATAGGCTATATGTAACAACAAATTTATTTAAGAGGAAAAATTTCAAAATCGCATTATCCACCAATAACAACATGAAACAGAGTATTTTAAACCATGATACAGTAAATCTCTCTGAAGAAGATAAATTTTTTTATTTGGGAATATATAAACTTACATGGTTTGAGTGCAAGAATACATACATAGGACAATCTGGCTGCAGTTTTACAGTAAGATATTTAGAACATGTGAATGCTGAAAAACATAGAAGATGCTCAGCTATGGGAACACACATGACTCCCACAGGTCATAAATTTACCAACATAGAACAAGACCTCACCATCATAAAAAAAATTAAAAAAAGGGCAGCTTAATGAACACATATGAAGATCTGTACGTTCATCTAGACCAGCTTGTAAAGAAAAATGATAACCTTAATGAGGCTATAGAGTATAAGAACCCGTTACATGATCAAATTCTGGTGTATTAGAAAATACTTGAAAAAGATTACCAAAAAAGAATTGAAATCTCTCCATCTCCAGATAGCCCTACGACATGTTCCCCCGCCCCCCTTTGAAGCAGAAGGTAACAATGAGGGACACATCAATATCCCCTGCTCCTCCACCTCCTCAAGTACGTGAACAAGAAAGACACATCACTACTACACCAGACACAAGACTGTAAAAAAAGACAAGAGATACTGTTCCAGAGGAATTGACAACTAGAAATTAGTGATATTATCATCTCCAGTAGTAACAGGAGCCACATTATGAAACCTAGATTTCTTCATTTCAACAATTACTAAAAAATTGTATAATTTTTAATGTTTAAATTGGCTTTTTAAGAAAAGAATATTTACCAGGACATATTCTCTATGGACTATTGTACAAGTGTTTCCTTGGCAACTGCTTTCAATTGTAAAAAAAGAATTTATATATTTTCTCATGAGTATTTTGTTTTTAATGTTGTCATTTTAATCTTTTTATGCTATTTTTAAGGACATTTTCTCTCAAAGCATTGATACTTTGTCAATATATGAATTTTTCATCTAAACACTGTTATGTGTCTGAAGATGTTAATAACATACGAAACATGTACCACTTTTAACCAATAAGTTGCCTTAAGCAACTAACGTATCGACAAGGTGGAAAATAAAAAATACTTAGTTGTGAATCTGTTAAAGTGTGATATGGTCCATGAAGTTGATTTTATGTAATTCATTAAATATATCGATTCTAAATTCAATACTTATATTTTCATTGCTGATATCAATATTAATTCATATAACGTGACTCAGTCTACTGCTTTCACTCAACTCCTTTCTACCGGGCGAGTTGGCCGTGCGCGTAGAGGCGTGCGGCTGTGAGCTTGCATCTGGGAGATAGTAGGTTCGAATCCCACTATCGGCAGCCCTGAAGATGGTTTTCCGTGGTTTCCCATTTTCACACCAGGCAAATGCTGGGGCTGTACCTTAATTAAGGCCACGGCCACTTCCTTCCATCTCCTAGGCCTTTGCCATCCCATTGTCGCCATAAGACCTATCTGTGTCAGTGCGACGTAAAGCCCCTAGCAAAAAAAAAAAAAATTGCTACTCCTTTCTGAAATCTGGGCCATGCAGATTCCTTTCCCTTTCCACACTCGTCCTATCTCCAACACCACCCCTGATGCCTTAATCCTTTGCCCTGCCCTCTCCACTGACCTTACCATAGACAAACTCCTCTTGGTTGATTATGATCATCTCCCAGCGCTCCTTACCATTCCTACAGTTTTGTATACAACCCGACTCCAACCCCCTTGACCTACTCCTACTAGAATGTATTCCCAAACCAATTGGAATAATTACCGTACCATGATCAACAATCTTCCTTGTGACTCCCCTCCCCCCACCTCCCTCCCTACTCTACTGTCCCTCATAACCAAGGTTGAACATGCTCTCCAAACCGCTGAAACTCTCCACATACCCCGTCATTCCTACCATTCTACTAAGCCTCCTATACCTCCAAAAGCTCTTTATTTACTTAAACTCGCTCATGACTATTATCATTCATACTTACGAACTCGAGACCCCATGATACTACTTGCTCACCGGCAGACTCTCAGACATGCTCGTTCCCTTATCAAAGCCATTAAGAAAAAACATTGGACTACTATTTGTAACAACCTGTCTGACATGCATGACCCACATAAATTCTGAACTACATTCCATAGACTGACCAAAATTGGCACCTCCTCTCCCCCCCCCACCTACCCCATCCATACAACCCCCACCCCAGCCCCCCTACCACAGACAAACACAAAGCTGATGTTTTCATGGACTACTTTTCTACTCTCTTTTCTCCCTCTTCCTCCCCCCATTATTTCCACCCTGATGAACCTACCATTCTACAATAATGAGATTCCTCCCTCCCACATTTTCAACCTTCCTTTCTCCATTTTCGTGATGTAGATTACTCCCATCCTTTAAATGCTCCGTTCACCCCACAAGAAATTCTAACATTTATCTGTTATAAATGTAACGCCGCTCCCGGCTCCGATCGTATCAGTTATCGCCATATTCGAGAAGCCCATCCCCTCTCCCTCATTCACATTCTATGTACCATTTATACTACCATGTTATATACCGGCTTGTTCCCCGCTCACTGGGGTCAAGCCGTTATACTCCTCTTTCCTAAACCTAATAAACCTCTCTCCGACGTCCGATCCTATAGACCCATTTCCCTCCTTTCTATACTTTCTAAGATTTTTGAAGGCATTTTATGTCAGAAAATGTCTCGCTACTTAGAATCCCTCCATCTCTTACCCACTTTCCAAGCCAGCTGCAGAGCTCATTTCTCCACACATGATCACCTGTTCCATATCACTTCCTCCCTAGACACTTTTCTTTATACCCACTGTCCTGCTGCCTTAGTCTGTCTTGATGTAAACAGGGCCTTCGATACCATTTGTCACAAAGGTTTTCTTTACAAACTCTCTCACTTACCTTTACCTACCACTCTCCTTCGTCTCTTATTTTTTAGCTATTGGCTTTACGTTGCACCGACACAGATAGGTCTTATGGCGACGATGGGACAGGAAAGGGCTCGGAGTGGAAAGGAAGCGGCCGTGGCCTTAATTAAGGTACAGCCCCAGCATTTGCCTGGTGTGAAAATGGGAAACCACGGAAAACCATCTTCAGGACTGCTGATAGTGGGGTTCGAACCCACTATCTCCCGAATACTGGATACTGGCCGCACTTAAGCGACTGCAGCTATCGAGCTCGGTGGTTGTCTCTTATTTAACTATCTGAAATGTTGAACTGCCACCATCTCTATCCATGGCAGCCACTACTATTGCTTTCCCCTCACTTCTGGTGTAGCCCAAGGTTCTCTCCTTGTTATATGTACTTTTCACATATGATATTCCCCATCCCGCTCCACCTCTTAGGTTGTATCAATATGCAGATGATCTTGCTGTTCTTGCTCTTGGACCGACCTTCACCTCTCTTTCCAATAAACTCCAAACCTACCTCAGTACTCTTGAAACATGGTTAAATTCCTGGCACCTATCCGTTAACCCTACTAAAACACTATATATAATATTCCGTAAAAAATCCTCAGTAATAGGCTCCAACTAACTATGTTTGTTTATTTACATTTTATGGCCTTCATTGGACCACTCTAGCCAACTTTATACAAAGAATTCTTCAGTTTCCTGTCAGCCCAGTACTTCTTCATTCTCTCTGATCTTATCCTTCTTTCTTCATCAGAAATCACCCTTCCTATTGTCTGTTTGATGATTCTGGCTTGCTTGTCTGTGAGTTTCCTGATTTTGTCGGTTTTGTTTCTTAGGTCTTCCACTGTAATTTGTAGTTTATCTATATCTTCCTTGGTTTCTGTAATCCACTTAATGTTGCACTTACTATTCCATAATTTTTCTATTATTCTCTTGATGATCCTGTTCTCTGGTGTCCTGATTAGATGTCCAAAAAATGAAATGTGTTTCTTCCTGACTGTGCTCATTACTGGTTCTATTTCCTTGTAGATTGTTTCATTGGAAGCTACTCTGCAGTGTCCATGTTTTTGGTATGATTTGTTGATGCACGTTCTAATGATTCTTCTCTCTATCTTGAGTATTTTGTCTGTTTGTGCAGTGTTAGTTGTTTTGAAGATGGTTTCACTTGCATATGTTATTTCTGGTTGAGTGACTGTTTTGTAGTGTTTTAATTTTGTTGCTATTGACAGGCCCTTTTTGTTGTAGGTATTCTTGGTGACATATTGTGCTCTGGTCAGTTTATTTACTCTGTTATGCCATGTTTGCTTTTCATTGAGGGTATATGTTATAATTACTCCCAGATATTTAAATTTATCTACAATTTTGATTTCTTGGTTTCCTATTTTGTTTATGAGTGGTGGGTCAGTAAACATGATTCTGTCTTTTCAAAAGATATTCCAAGACCAATTTTCTGTGCTATTTCCCGTAGTGATATAACTTGTTGTCTGGTTTCCTGAATATTGTTGGACAAGAGAGCAAGGTCATCGGCAAATCCTAGGCAATTGAATCTTATGTTGTCTTTGGGTCTTCCAATTTGGATGTTCTTTGGATTAATCTTGTACCATTCCCTCATTATAGTATATTCTAAGGCACAGTTAAACAGCAGTAGTGACCCGAGTATTAGCGGGAAAACCATACCTCATTGGGTTAGGAGGAAATGCCAACCCAGAACCCTGAACATCTGGGGTTGTCCCTCTGCGGTTAACAACCGTTTTTGTAAATTGGAACTTGCTCCACCCAAGGTTAACTACCTTCAAAAGTCAACCATGGAAAGGTCTTTTAGGAAAAAAATTCCACCGTCCTGTCCAACTAACAATGTATAATACTCCCCTTATAGAAACTAAACTACTAACATACCTCGGCATCCAATTTCAAAATAATTTTAAATGGACCCATCATTTAGCTACTATTCATCGTAAAGCCCTTTACCGCTACCAAGCCCTTCATTCCCTCACCGGCTCCTCCTGGGAATTGAAACCTCATCACATCATCCTACTTTATAAATCCTTCATCTGCCCCTTAGTTACATATGCTTCCCTGACTTGGATAACAGCTCATCCCATGGACTATGCCAAACTTTCACAACTTGACCAACACGCTATTAGAATTGTATATCGTCTTCCTTATGACACCCCCTTCACTCACTTTCTCCCTTAGTATACCTTCCCTCATATCTCACTCATCTCCATTCCTTTCATCTCCAATATCTCACTAA